>NW_028324151.1:11067500-11382400 GCF_054372755.1 Phalangium opilio | reverse complement strand
CTTCCTGCATCTTTTTAAACAATAACAACAGTAAAATATGTTTGCTTTTTTTCATATCTGGTGGAATTAAAAAGAGATAACAAAAGTGAAAAAGCCAACGGTACTCAGTGTTCCTAAATGTCCTCCCTCCCAAGTTCTGCCTGCGCTCGAAGCTGCTTAACTTCAATGATTGGACTGGAACCGGTGTTTTCAGCGTGATATTGCCGTTGCCGAGAGTACTAGTTTATAATTCGAATTCGAATTTAAAATTAATTAGACAAATTAAACTTCCTGCATCTTTTTAAAACAATAACAAAAGTAAAATATGTTTACTTTTTTCATATCTGGTGGAATTAAAAAGAGATGACAAATGTGAAAAAGCCAACGGCACTCAGTGTTCCTAAATGGCCTCCCTCCCTAGTTCTGCCCGCGCTCGAAGCTGCTTAACGTCAATGGTCGGACGAGAACCGGTGTTTTCCACGTGATATGGCCGTTGCCGAGAGCACTAGTTAGTAATTCGAATTTAAAAATAATTAGACAAATTAAACTTCCTGCATCTTTTTAAAACACTAACAAAAATATAATGTTAGCTTTATTCATATCTGGTGGAATTAAAAAGAGATAACAAAAGTGAAAAAGCCAACGGCACTCAGTGTTCCTAAATGGTCTCCCTCCCAAGTTCTGCCTGCGCTCGAAGCTGCTTAACTTCAATGATTGTCGAGAACCGGTGTTATCAGTGTGATATGGCCGTTGCCGAGAGCACTAGTTAATAATTCGAATTTAAAATTAATTAGACAAATTAAACTTCCTTAATGTTTTAAAAACAATAACAAAAAGAAAATATGTTTGTTTTTTTCATATCTGGTGGAATTTAATAGAGAAAAAAAAGTGAAAAAGCCAACTGCACGCATTAATCCTAAATGGTCTCTCTCCCAAGTACTGCCTTCGCTTGAAGTTCCTTAACTTTAATGATAGGACGAGAACTGGTGTTTTCAGCGTGATATGGCCGTTGCCGAGAGCACTAGTTAATAATTCGAATTTGAAATTAATTGGACAAATTAAACTATCTGCATCTTTTTAAAACAATAACAAAAATAAAATGTTTACTTTTTTCATATCTGGTGGAATTAAAAAGAGATAACAAAAGTGAAAAAGCCAACGGCATTCAGTTTTCCTAAATGGCCTCCCTCCCAAGTTCTGCCTGCGCTCCAAGCTGCTTAGCGTCAATGGTCGGACGAGAACCGGTGTTTTCCGCGTGAAATGGCCGTTGCCGAGACCACTAGTTAGTAATTCGAATTTAAAAATAATTAGACAAATTAAACTTCCTGCATCTTTTTAAACAATAACAAAAATAAAATGTTTGCTTTTTTCATATCTGGTGGAATTAAAAAGAGATAACAAAAGTGAAAAAGCCATCGGCAGTCAGTGTTCCTAAATCACCTGCCTCCCAAGTTCTGCCCGCACTCGAAGCTGCTTAACGTCAATGGTCGGACGAGAACCGGTGTTTTCCGCGTGATATGGCCGTTGCCGAGAGCACTAGTTAGTAATTCGAATTTAAAAATAATTTGACAAATTAAACTTCCTGCATCTTTTTAAAACAATAACAATAAAACGTGTTTGCTTTTTTTCATATCTGGTGGAATTTAAAAGAGATAACAAAAGTGAAAAAGCCAACGGCACGCATTGTTCCTAAATGGCCTCCCTCCCAAGTTCTGCCTGCGCTCCAAGCTGCTTAGCGTCAATGGTCGGACGAGAAACGGTGTTTTCCGCGTGATATGGCCGTTGCCGAGAGCATTAGTTAGTAATTCGAATTTAAAAATAATTAGACAAATTAAACTTCCTTCATCTTTTTAAAACAATAACAAAAATAAAATTTGTTTGCTTTTTTAATATCTGTTGAAATTTAAAAGAGATAACAAAAGTGAAAAAGCCAGCGGCACCCAGTGTTCCTAAATGGTCTCCCTCCCAAGTTCTGCCTGCGCTCGAAACTGCTTAACTTCAATGATTGTCGGGAACCGGTGTTATCAGCGTGATATGGCCGTTGCCGAGAGCACTAGTTAGTAATTCGAATTTAAAAATAATTTGACAAATTAAACTTCCTGCATCTTTTTAAAACAATAACAATAAAACGTGTTTGCTTTTTTCATATCTGGTGGAATTTAAAAGAGATAACAAATGTGAAAAAGCCAACGGCACTCAGTGTTCCTAAATGGCCTCCCTCCCAAGTTCTGCCTGCGCTCCAAGCAGCTTAACTTCAATGGTCGGACGAGAACCGGTTTTTTCCGCGTGATATGGCCGTTGCCGAGAGCACTAGTTAGTAATTCGAATTTAAAAATAATTAGACAAATTAAACTTCCTGCATCTTTTTAAACAATAACAACAATAAAATATGTTTACTTTTTTCATATCTGGTGGAATTAAAAAGAGATGACAAATGTGAAAAAGCCAACGGCACTCAGTGTTCCTAAATGGCCTCCCTCCCAAGTTCTGCCTGCGCTCCAAGCAGCTTAACTTCAATGGTCGGACGAGAACCGGTTTTTTCCGCGTGATATGGCCGTTGCCGAGAGCACTAGTTAGTAATTCGAATTTAAAAATAATTAGACAAATTAAACTTCCTGCATCTTTTTAAACAATAACAACAATAAAATATGTTTACTTTTTTCATATCTGGTGGAATTAAAAAGAGATGACAAATGTGAAAAAGCCAACGGCACTCAGTGTTCCTAAATGGCCTCCCTCCCTAGTTCTGCCCGCGCTCGAAGCTGCTTAACGTCAATGGTCGGACGAGAACCGGTGTATTCCGCGTGATATGGCCGTTGCCGAGAGCACTAGTTAGTAATTCGAATTTAAAAATAATTAGACAAATTAAACTTCCTGCATCTTTTTAAACAATAACAACAGTAAAATATGTTTGCTTTTTTTCATATCTGGTGGAATTAAAAAGAGATAACAAAAGTGAAAAAGCCAACGGTACTCAGTGTTCCTAAATGTCCTCCCTCCCAAGTTCTGCCTGCGCTCGAAGCTGCTTAACTTCAATGATTGGACTGGAACCGGTGTTTTCAGCGTGATATTGCCGTTGCCGAGAGTACTAGTTTATAATTCGAATTCGAATTTAAAATTAATTAGACAAATTAAACTTCCTGCATCTTTTTAAAACAATAACAAAAGTAAAATATGTTTACTTTTTTCATATCTGGTGGAATTAAAAAGAGATGACAAATGTGAAAAAGCCAACGGCACTCAGTGTTCCTAAATGGCCTCCCTCCCTAGTTCTGCCCGCGCTCGAAGCTGCTTAACGTCAATGGTCGGACGAGAACCGGTGTTTTCCACGTGATATGGCCGTTGCCGAGAGCACTAGTTAGTAATTCGAATTTAAAAATAATTAGACAAATTAAACTTCCTGCATCTTTTTAAAACACTAACAAAAATATAATGTTAGCTTTATTCATATCTGGTGGAATTAAAAAGAGATAACAAAAGTGAAAAAGCCAACGGCACTCAGTGTTCCTAAATGGTCTCCCTCCCAAGTTCTGCCTGCGCTCGAAGCTGCTTAACTTCAATGATTGTCGAGAACCGGTGTTATCAGTGTGATATGGCCGTTGCCGAGAGCACTAGTTAATAATTCGAATTTAAAATTAATTAGACAAATTAAACTTCCTTAATGTTTTAAAAACAATAACAAAAAGAAAATATGTTTGTTTTTTTCATATCTGGTGGAATTTAATAGAGAAAAAAAAGTGAAAAAGCCAACGGCACGCATTAATCCTAAATGGTCTCTCTCCCAAGTACTGCCTTCGCTTGAAGTTCCTTAACTTTAATGATAGGACGAGAACTGGTGTTTTCAGCGTGATATGGCCGTTGCCGAGAGCACTAGTTAATAATTCGAATTTGAAATTAATTGGACAAATTAAACTATCTGCATCTTTTTAAAACAATAACAAAAATAAAATGTTTGCTTTTTTCATATCTGGTGGAATTAAAAAGAGATAACAAAAGTGAAAAAGCCATCGGCAGTCAGTGTTCCTAAATCACCTGCCTCCCAAGTTCTGCCCGCACTCGAAGCTGCTTAACGTCAATGGTCGGACGAGAACCGGTGTTTTCCGCGTGATATGGCCGTTGCCGAGAGCACTAGTTAGTAATTCGAATTTAAAAATAATTTGACAAATTAAACTTCCTGCATCTTTTTAAAACAATAACAATAAAACGTGTTTGCTTTTTTTCATATCTGGTGGAATTTAAAAGAGATAACAAAAGTGAAAAAGCCAACGGCACGCATTGTTGCTAAATGGCCTCCCTCCCTAGTTCTGCCTGCGCTCCAAGCTGCTTAGCGTCAATGGTCGGACGAGAAGCGGTGTTTTCCGCGTGATATGGCCGTTGCCGAGAGCACTAGTTAGTATTTCGAATTTAAAAATAATTAGACAAATTAAACTTTCTTCATCTTTTTAAAACAATAACAAAAATAAAATTTGTTTGCTTTTTAAATATATGTTGAAATTTAAAAGAGATAACAAAAGTGAAAAAGCCAGCGGCACCCAGTGTTCCTAAATGGTCTCCCTCCCAAGTTCTGCCTGCGCTCGAAGCTGCTTAACTTGAACGATTGTCGGGAACCGGTGTTTTCCGCGTGATATGGCCGTTGCCGAGAGCACTAGTTAGTAATTCGAATTTAAAAATAATTAGACAAATTAAACTTCCTTCATCTTTTTAAAACAATAACAACAATAAAATATGTTTACTTTTTTCATATCTGGTGGAATAAAAAAGAGATGACAAATGTGAAAAAGCCAACGGCACTCAGTGTTCCTAAATGGCCTCCCTCCCTAGTTCTGCCCGCGCTCGAAGCTGCTTAACGTCAATGGTCGGACGAGAACCGGTGTATTCCGCGTGATATGGCCGTTGCCGAGAGCACTAGTTAGTAATTCGAATTGAAAAATAATTAGAGAAATTAAACTTCCTGCATCTTTTTAAACAATAACAACAATAAAATATGTTTGCTTTTCAATATCTGGTGGAATTAAAAAGAGATAACAAAAGTGAAAAAGCCAACGGCACTCAGTGTTCCAAAATGGCCTCCCTCCCAAGTTCTGCCCGCGCTCGAAGCTGCTTAACGTCAATGGTCGGACGAGAACCGGTGTTTTACGCGTGATATGGCCGTTGCCGAGAGCACTAGTTAGTAATTCGAATTTATAAATAATTAGACTAATTAAACTTCCTGCATCTTTTTAAACAATAACAACAATAAAATATGTTTGCTTTTTTTCATATCTGGTGGAATTAAAAAGGGATAACAAAAGTGAAAAAGCCAACGGTACTCAGTGTTCCTAAATGTCCTCCCTCCCAAGTTCTGCCTCCGCTCGAAGCTGCTTAACTTCAATGATTGGACTGGAACCGGTGTTTTCAGCGTGATATAGCCGTTGCCGAGAGTACTAGTTTATAATTCGAATTCGAATTTAAAATTAATTAGACAAATTAAACTTCCTGAATCTCTTTAAAACAATAACAAAAATAAAATATGTTTACTTTTCTCATATCTGGTGGAATTAAAAAGAGATGACAAATGTGCAAAAGCCAACGGCACTCAGTGTTCCTATATGGCCTCCATCCCTAGTTCTGCCCGCGCTCGAAGCTGCTTAACGTCAATGGTCGGACGACAACCGGTGTTTTCCACGTGATATGGCCGTTGCCGAGAGCACTAGTTAGTAATTCGAATTTAAAAATAATTAGACAAATTAAACTTCCTGCATCTTTTTAAAACACTAACAAAAATATAATGTTAGCTTTATTCATATCTGGTGGAATTAAAAAGAGATAACAAAAGTGAAAAAGCCAACGGCACTCTGTATTCCTAAATGGTCTCCCTCCCAAGATCTGCCTGCGCTCGAAGCTGCTTAACTTCAATGATTGTCGAGAACCGGTGTTATCAGTGTGATATGGCCGTTGCCGAGAGCACTATTTAGTAATTCGAATTTAAAATTAATTAGACAAATTAAACTTCCTTAATGTTTTAAAAACAATAACAAAAAGAAAATATGTTTGTTTTTTTCATATCTGGTGGAATTTAATAGAGAAAAAAAGTGAAAAAGCCAACGGCACGCATTAATCCTAAATGGTCTCTCTCCCAAGTACGGGTCTCGTACATAATCCCCCTGGACATAATCCCCCCGGACAAAATCCCCCTATTTTGGATTTGCCAAGACTTTTTCCCCCCGATTTTAGACGTGTTTGTACAAAATCCCCCCAGAGAAAACGTCCAGGACAAAATCCCCCAAAAGGAAAACTGTTCAACAAAATCCTACCGAAAGGATCATTTTATTGAAAATCCCCCAGATAATAGGCATTTAGAAGTAAAGGTAAACGGAAGCCCAAATCCAAAGATTATCTTTAATAATAATGCAAAAGTATAATTCACAAGAGTGAAAGGTATTGCAAACAATGTTCCTAAACCAAAAGAAGTAAACTACTGATTTTGTTTTAACTTATTTCCAAAATTCCAATATTTTGGAAAAGGCGGCATTTTATGGTTAGTCAGCAATATTTTGGAAAAGGCGGAAATTTATGGTTAGTCAGCGATATTTTGGAAAAGGCGGAAATTTATGGTTAGTCAGCGATATTTTGGAAAAGGGGGAAATTTATGGTTAGTCAGCGATATTTTGGAAAAGGGGGAAATTTATGGTTAGTCAGCGATATTTTGGAAAAGGCGGAAATTTGTGGTTAGTCAAAAATATTTTGGAAAAGGCGGCAATTTATGGTTAGTCAGCGATATTCTGGAAAAGGCGGAAATTTATGGTTAGTCAGCAATACTTTGGAAAAGGGGGAAATTTATGGTTTGTCAGCGATATTTTGGAAAAGGCGGAAATTTGTGGTTAGTCAAAAATATTTTGGAAAAGGCGGAGATTTATGGTTATCAGCAGTATTTTGGAAAAGGCGGAAATTTATGGTTAGTCAGCGATATTTTGGAAAAGGCAGAAATTTATGGTTAGTCAGCGATATTTTGGAAAAGGCGGAAATTTATGGTTATCAGCAGTATTTTGGAAAAGGAGGAAATTTATGGTTAGTCAGCGATATTTTGGAAAAGGCGGAAATTTATGGTTAGTCAGCGATATTTTGGAAAAGGCGGAAATTTATGGTTAGTCAGCGATATTTTGGAAAAGGCGGAAATTTATGGTTAGTCAGCGATATTTTGGAAAAGGCGGAAATTTATGGTTAGTCAGCGATATTTTGGAAAAGGCGGAAATTTATGGTTAGTCAGCAATATTTTGGAAAAGGCGGAAATTTATGGATATCAGCAGTATTTTGGAAAAGGGGGAAATTTATGGTTATCAGCAGTATTTTGGAAAAGGGGGAAATTTATGGTTAGTCAGCGATATTTTGGAAAAGGCTGAAATTTAGGGTTAGTCAGCGATATTTTTGAAAAGGCGGAAATTTATAATTAGTCAGCGATATTTTGGAAAAGACGGAAATTTATGGTTAGTCAGCGATATTTTGGAAAAGGCGGAAATTTATAGTTAGTCAGCGATATTTTGGAAAAGGCGGAAATTTATGGTTAGTCAGCGATATTTTGGAAAAGGCGGAAATTTATGGTTAGTCAGCAATATTTTGGAAAAGGCGAAAATTTATGGTTAGTCGACAATTCATACTATTTTCTCCATCATTGGTTCCGCTTTTCCTCGTAGGGGGAATACTACTATTTTTACTACTATCCTACTAAAAATATTTCCACTGTGGAAAACGACGTCTAAAATAGGAATGACCCATGAAGGGTTCGTCTCCAAGGTGGGGATTTCGTTCCGTAAGCGGGGGATTTTGTCTCCAATTTGGGAGGGATTTTGTCTCCAGTTTGGGGAGATTTTGTCTCCAGTTTGGGGGGATTTTGTCTGCAAATGGGGGGATTTTGTCTTATGCCCATTTAGACGGGGGGAAATTTTTGGGGGGATTATGTCCAGGGGGATTATGGGAGTCACCCCCCAAGTACTGCCTTCGCTCGAAGTTCCTTAACTTTAATGAAAGGACGAGAACTGGTGTTTTCAGCGTGATATGGCCGTTGCCGAGAGCACTAGTTAATAATTCGAATTTGAAATTAATTGGACAAATTAAACTATCTGTATCTTTTTAAAACAATAACAAAAATAAAATATGTTTACTTTTTTCATATCTGGTGGAATTGAAAAGAGATAACAAAAGTGAAAAAGCCAACGGCATTCAGTTTTCCTAAATGGCCTCCCTCCCAAGTTCTGCCTGCGCTCCAAGCTGCTTAGCGTCAATGGTCGGACGAGAACCGGTGTTTTCCGCGTGATATGGCCGTTGCCGAGACCACTAGTTAGTAATTCGAATTTAAAAATAATTAGACAAATTAAACTTCCTGCATCTTTTTAAACAATAACAAAAATAAAATGTTTGCTTTTTTCATATCTGGTGAAATTAAAAAGAGATAACAAAAGTGAAAAAGCCATCGACACTCAGTGTTCCTAAATGGCCTGCCTCCCAAGTTCTGCCCGCACTCGAAATTGCTTAACGTCAATGGTCGGACGAGAACCGGTGTTTTCCGCGTGATATGGCCGTTGCCGAGAGCACTAGTTAGTAATTCGAATTTAATATTAATTAGACAAATTAAACTTCCTGCATCTTTTTAAAACAATAACAAAAATAAAATATGTTTGCTTTTTTCATATCTGTTGAAATTTAAAAGAGATAACAAAAGTGAAAAAGCCAGCGGCACCCAGTGTTCCTAAATGGTCTCCCTCCCAAGTTCTGCCTGCGCTCGAAGCTGCTTAACTTCAATGATTGTCGAGAACCGGTGTTATCAGCGTGATATGGCCGTTGCCGAGAGCACTAGTTAATAATTCGAATTTAAAATTAATTAGACAAATTAAACTTCCTGCATCTTTTTAAAACAATAACGAAAATAAAATGTTTGCTTTTTTCATATCTGGTGGAATTAAAAAGAGATAACAAAAGTGAAAAAACCAACGGCACTCAGTGTTCCTAAATGGCCTCCCTCCCAAGTTCTGCCCGCGCTCGAAGTTGCTCAACGTCAATGGTCGGACGAGAACCGGTGTTTTCCGCGAGATATGGCCGTTGCCGAGAACACTAGTTAGTAATTCGAATTTAAAATTAATTAGACAAATTAAACTTCCTGCATGTTTTAAAAACAATAAAAAAAAGAAAATATGTTAGTTTTCTTCATACCTGGTGGAATTTAAAAGAGAAAACAAAAGTGAAAAAGCCAACGGCACGCATTGTTCCTAAATGGCCTCCCTCCCAAGTTCTGCCTGCGCTCCAAGCAGCTTAACTTCAATGGTCGGACGAGAACCGGTTTTTTCCGCGTGATATGGCCGTTGCCGAGAGCACTAGTTAGTAATTCGAATTTAAAAATAATTAGACAAATTAAACTTCCTGCATCTTTTTAAACAATAACAACAATAAAATATGTTTACTTTTTTCATATCTGGTGGAATTTAAAAGAGATAACAAAAGTGAAAAAGCCAACGCCACGCATTGTTCCTAAATGGCTCCCTCCCAAGTTCTGCCCGCGCTCGAAGTTGCTTAACGTCAATGGTCGGACAAGAACCGGTGTTTTCCGCGAGATATGGCCGTTGCCGAGAACACTAGTTAGTAATTCGAATTTAAAATTAATTAGACAAATTAAACTTCCTGCATGTTTTAAAAACAATAAAAAAAAGAAAATATGTTAGTTTTCTTCATACCTGGTGGAATTTAAAAGAGAAAACAAAAGTGAAAAAGCCAACGGCACTCAGTGTTCCTAAATGGCCTCCCTCCCAAGTTCTGCCCGCGCTCGAAGTTGCTTAACGTCAATGGTCGGACGAGAACCGGTGTTTTCCGCGAGATATGGCCGTTGCCGAGAACACTAGTTAGTAATTCGAATTTAAAAATAATTAGACAAATTAAACTTCCTGCATCTTTTTAAACAATAACAACAATAAAATATGTTTAATTTTCCCATATCTGGTGGAATTTAAAAGAGATAACAAAAGTGAAAAAGCCAACGCCACGCATTGTTCCTAAATGGTCTACCTCCCAAGTACTGCCCGCGCTCAAAGTTACTTAACTTTAATGATAGGACGAGAACCGGTGTTTTCCGCGTGATATGGCCGTTGCCGAGAGCACTAGTTAGTAATTCGAATTTAAAATTAATTAGACAAATTGAACTTCCTGTATCTTTTTAAAACAATAACAAAAATAAAATATGTTTGCTTTTTTCATATCTGTTGAAATTTAAAAGAGATAACAAAAGTGAAAAAGCCAGCGGCACCCAGTGTTCCTAAATGGTCTCCCTCCCAAGTTCTGCCTGCGCTCGAAGCTGCTTAACTTCAATGATTGTCGAGAACCGGTGTTATCAGCGTGATATGGCCGTTGCCGAGAGCACTAGTTAATAATTCGAATTTAAAATTAATTAGACAAATTAAACTTCCTGAATCTTTTTAAAACAATAACGAAAATAAAATGTTTGCTTTTTTCATATCTGGTGGAATTAAAAAGAGATAACAAAAGTGAAAAAACCAACGGCACTCAGTGTTCCTAAATGGCCTCCCTCCCAAGTTCTGCCCGCGCTCGAAGTTGCTTAACGTCAATGGTCGGACGAGAACCGGTGTTTTCCGCGAGATATGGCCGTTGCCGAGAACACTAGTTAGTAATTCGAATTTAAAATTAATTAGACAAATTAAACTTCCTGCATGTTTTAAAAACAATAAAAAAAAGAAAATATGTTAGTTTTCTTCATACCTGGTGGAATTTAAAAGAGAAAACAAAAGTGAAAAAGCCAACGGCACTCAGTGTTCCTAAATGGCCTCCCTCCCAAGTTCTGCCCGCGCTCGAAGTTGCTTAACGTCAATGGTCGGACGAGAACCGGTGTTTTCCGCGAGATATGGCCGTTGCCGAGAACACTAGTTAGTAATTCGAATTTAAAAATAATTAGACAAATTAAACTTCCTGCATCTTTTTAAACAATAACAACAATAAAATATGTTTACTTTTTTCATATCTGGTGGAATTTAAAAGAGATAACAAAAGTGAAAAAGCCAACGCCACGCATTGTTCCTAAATGGTCTACCTCCCAAGTACTGCCCGCGCTCAAAGTTACTTAACTTTAATGATAGGACGAGAACCGGTGTTTTCCGCGTGATATGGCCGTTGCCGAGAGCACTAGTTAGTAATTCGAATTTAAAATTAATTAGACAAATTGAACTTCCTGTATCTTTTTAAAACAATAACAAAAATAAAATATGTTTGCTTTTTTCATATCTGTTGAAATTTAAAAGAGATAACAAAAGTGAAAAAGCCAGCGGCACCCAGTGTTCCTAAATGGTCTCCCTCCCAAGTTCTGCCTGCGCTCGAAGCTGCTTAACTTCAATGATTGTCGAGAACCGGTGTTATCAGCGTGATATGGCCGTTGCCGAGAGCACTAGTTAATAATTCGAATTTAAAATTAATTAGACAAATTAAACTTCCTGAATCTTTTTAAAACAATAACGAAAATAAAATGTTTGCTTTTTTCATATCTGGTGGAATTAAAAAGAGATAACAAAAGTGAAAAAACCAACGGCACTCAGTGTTCCTAAATGGCCTCCCTCCCAAGTTCTGCCCGCGCTCGAAGTTGCTTAACGTCAATGGTCGGACGAGAACCGGTGTTTTCCGCGAGATATGGCCGTTGCCGAGAACACTAGTTAGTAATTCGAATTTAAAATTAATTAGACAAATTAAACTTCCTGCATGTTTTAAAAACAATAAAAAAAAGAAAATATGTTAGTTTTCTTCATACCTGGTGGAATTTAAAAGAGAAAACAAAAGTGAAAAAGCCAACGGCACGCATTGTTCCTAAATGGCCTCCCTCCCAAGTTCTGCCTGCGCTCCAAGCAGCTTAACTTCAATGGTCGGACGAGAACCGGTTTTTTCCGCGTGATATGGCCGTTGCCGAGAGCACTAGTTAGTAATTCGAATTTAAAAATAATTAGACAAATTAAACTTCCTGCATCTTTTTAAACAATAACAACAATAAAATATGTTTACTTTTTTCATATCTGGTGGAATTTAAAAGAGATAACAAAAGTGAAAAAGCCAACGCCACGCATTGTTCCTAAATGGTCTCCCTCCCAAGTACTGCCCGCGCTCGAAGTTGCTTAACGTCAATGGTCGGACGAGAACCGGTGTTTTCCGCGAGATATGGCCGTTGCCGAGAACACTAGTTAGTAATTCGAATTTAAAATTAATTAGACAAATTAAACTTCCTGCATGTTTTAAAAACAATAAAAAAAAGAAAATATGTTAGTTTTCTTCATACCTGGTGGAATTAAAAAGAGATAACAAAAGTGAAAAAGCCAACGGCACTCAGTGTTCCAAAATGGCCTCCCTCCCAAGTTCTGCCCGCGCTCGAAGCTGCTTAACGTCAATGGTCGGACGAGAACCGGTGTTTTCCGAGTGATATGGCCGTTGCCGAGAGCACTAGTTAGTAATTCGAATTTAAAAATAATTAGACTAATTAAACTTCCTGCATCTTTTTAAACAATAACAACAATAAAATATGTTTGCTTTTTTTCATATCTGGTGGAATTAAAAAGAGATAACAAAAGTGAAAAAGCCAACGGTACTCAATGTTCCTAAATGTCCTCCCTCCCAAGTTCTGCCTGCGCTCGAAGCTGCTTAACTTCAATGATTGGACTGGAACCGGTGTTTTCAGCGTGATATGGCCGTTGCCGAGAGTACTAGTTTATAATTCGAATTCGAATTTAAAATTAATTAGACAAACTAAACTTCCTGCATCTTTTTAAAACAATAACAAAAATAAAATATGTTTACTTTTTTCATATCTGGTGGAATTAAAAAGAGATGGCAAATGTGAAAAAGCCAACGGCACTCAGTGTTCCTAAATGGCCTCCCTCCCAAGTTCTGCCTGCGCTCCAAGCAGCTTAACTTCAATGGTCGGACGAGAACCGGTTTTTTCCGCGTGATATGGCCTTTGCCGAGAGCACTAGTTAATAATTCGAATTTAAAAATAATTAGACAAATTAAACTTCCTGCATCTTTTTAAACAATAACAACAATAAAATATGTTTACTTTTTTCATATCTGGTGGAATTAAAAAGAGATGACAAATGTGAAAAAGCCAACGGCACTCAGTGTTCCTAAATGGCCTCCCTCCCTAGTTCTGCCCGCGCTCGAAGCTGCTTAACGTCAATGGTCGGACGAGAACCGGTGTATTCCGCGTGATATGGCCGTTGCCGAGAGCACTAGTTAGTAATTCGAATTGAAAAATAATTAGAGAAATTAAACTTCCTGCATCTTTTTAAACAATAACAACAATAAAATATGTTTGCTTTTTAATATCTGGTGGAATTAAAAAGAGATAACAAAAGTGAAAAAGCCAACGGCACTGAGTGTTCCAAAATGGCCTCCCTCCCAAGTTCTGCCCGCGCTCGAAGCTGCTTAACGTCAATGGTCGGACGAGAACCGGTGTTTTCCGAGTGATATGGCCGTTGCCGAGAGCACTAGTTAGTAATTCGAATTTAAAAATAATTAGACTAATTAAACTTCCTGCATCTTTTTAAACAATAACAACAATAAAATATGTTTGCTTTTTTTCATATCTGGTGGAATTAAAAAGAGATAACAAAAGTGAAAAAGCCAACGGTACTCAATGTTCCTAAATGTCCTCCCTCCCAAGTTCTGCCTGCGCTCGAAGCTGCTTAACTTCAATGATTGGACTGGAACCGGTGTTTTCAGCGTGATATGGCCGTTGCCGAGAGTACTAGTTTATAATTCGAATTCGAATTTAAAATTAATTAGACAAATTAAACTTCCTGCATCTTTTTAAAACAATAACAAAAATAAAATATGTTTACTTTTTTTCATATCTGGTGGAATTAAAAAGAGATGGCAAATGTGAAAAAGCCAACGGCACTCAGTGTTCCTAAATGGCCTCCCTCCCAAGTTCTGCCTGCGCTCCAAGCAGCTTAACTTCAATGGTCGGACGAGAACCGGTTTTTTCCGCGTGATATGGCCTTTGCCGAGAGCACTAGTTAGTAATTCGAATTTAAAAATAATTAGACAAATTAAACTTCCTGCATCTTTTTAAACAATAACAACAATAAAATATGTTTACTTTTTTCATATCTGGTGGAATTGAAAAGAGATAACAAAAGTGAAAAAGCCAACGGCATTCAGTTTTCCTAAATGGCCTCCCTCCCAAGTTCTGCCTGCGCTCCAAGCTGCTTAGCGTCAATGGTCGGACGAGAACCGGTGTTTTCCGCGTGATATGGCCGTTGCCGAGACCACTAGTTAGTAATTCGAATTTAAAATTAATTAGACAAATTGAACTTCCTGTATCTTTTTAAAACAATAACAAAAATAAAATATGTTTGCTTCTTTCATATCTGTTGAAATTTAAAAGAGATAACAAAAGTGAAAAAGCCAGCGGCACCCAGTGTTCCTAAATGGTCTCCCTCCCAAGTTCTGCCTGCGCTCGAAGCTGCTTAACTTCAATGATTGTCGAGAACCGGTGTTATCAGCGTGATATGGCCGTTGCCGAGAGCACTAGTTAATAATTCGAATTTAAAATTAATTAGACAAATTAAACTTCCTGAATCTTTTTAAAACAATAACGAAAATAAAATGTTTGCTTTTTTCATATCTGGTGGAATTAAAAAGAGATAACAAAAGTGAAAAAACCAACGGCACTCAGTGTTCCTAAATGGCCTCCCTCCCAAGTTCTGCCCGCGCTCGAAGTTGCTTAACGTCAATGGTCGGACGAGAACCGGTGTTTTCCGCGAGATATGGCCGTTGCCGAGAACACTAGTTAGTAATTCGAATTTAAAATTAATTAGACAAATTAAACTTCCTGCATGTTTTAAAAACAATAAAAAAAAGAAAATATGTTAGTTTTCTTCATACCTGGTGGAATTTAAAAGAGAAAACAAAAGTGAAAAAGCCAACGGCACGCATTGTTCCTAAATGGCCTCCCTCCCAAGTTCTGCCTGCGCTCCAAGCAGCTTAACTTCAATGGTCGGACGAGAACCGGTTTTTTCCGCGTGATATGGCCGTTGCCGAGAGCACTAGTTAGTAATTCGAATTTAAAAATAATTAGACAAATTAAACTTCCTGCATCTTTTTAAACAATAACAACAATAAAATATGTTTACTTTTTTCATATCTGGTGGAATTTAAAAGAGATAACAAAAGTGAAAAAGCCAACGCCACGCATTGTTCCTAAATGGTCTCCCTCCCAAGTACTGCCCGCGCTCGAAGTTGCTTAACGTCAATGGTCGGACGAGAACCGGTGTTTTCCGCGAGATATGGCCGTTGCCGAGAACACTAGTTAGTAATTCGAATTTAAAATTAATTAGACAAATTAAACTTCCTGCATGTTTTAAAAACAATAAAAAAAAGAAAATATGTTAGTTTTCTTCATACCTGGTGGAATTAAAAAGAGATATCAAAAGTGAAAAAGCCAACGGCACTCAGTGTTCCAAAATGGCCTCCCTCCCAAGTTCTGCCCGCGCTCGAAGCTGCTTAACGTCAATGGTCGGACGAGAACCGGTGTTTTCCGAGTGATATGGCCGTTGCCGAGAGCACTAGTTAGTAATTCGAATTTAAAAATAATTAGACTAATTAAACTTCCTGCATCTTTTTAAACAATAACAACAATAAAATATGTTTGCTTTTTTTCATATCTGGTGGAATTAAAAAGAGATGACAAAAGTGAAAAAGCCAACGGTACTCAATGTTCCTAAATGTCCTCCCTCCCAAGTTCTGCCTGCGCTCGAAGCTGCTTAACTTCAATGATTGGACTGGAACCGGTGTTTTCAGCGTGATATGGCCGTTGCCGAGAGTACTAGTTTATAATTCGAATTCGAATTTAAAATTAATTAGACAAATTAAACTTCCTGCATCTTTTTAAAACAATAACAAAAATAAAATATGTTTACTTTTTTCATATCTGGTGGAATTAAAAAGAGATGGCAAATGTGAAAAAGCCAACGGCACTCAGTGTTCCTAAATGGCCTCCCTCCCAAGTTCTGCCTGCGCTCCAAGCAGCTTAACTTCAATGGTCGGACGAGAACCGGTTTTTTCCGCGTGATATGGCCTTTGCCGAGAGCACTAGTTAATAATTCGAATTTAAAAATAATTAGACAAATTAAACTTCCTGCATCTTTTTAAACAATAACAACAATAAAATATGTTTACTTTTTTCATATCTGGTGGAATTAAAAAGAGATGACAAATGTGAAAAAGCCAACGGCACTCAGTGTTCCTAAATGGCCTCCCTCCCTAGTTCTGCCCGCGCTCGAAGCTGCTTAACGTCAATGGTCCGACGAGAACCGGTGTATTCCGCGTGATATGGCCGTTGCCGAGAGCACTAGTTAGTAATTCGAATTGAAAAATAATTAGAGAAATTAAACTTCCTGCATCTTTTTAAACAATAACAACAATAAAATATGTTTGCTTTTTAATATCTGGTGGAATTAAAAAGAGATAACAAAAGTGAAAAAGCCAACGGCACTGAGTGTTCCAAAATGGCCTCCCTCCCAAGTTCTGCCCGCGCTCGAAGCTGCTTAACGTCAATGGTCGGACGAGAACCGGTGTTTTCCGAGTGATATGGCCGTTGCCGAGAGCACTAGTTAGTAATTCGAATTTAAAAATAATTAGACTAATTAAACTTCCTGCATCTTTTTAAACAATAACAACAATAAAATATGTTTGCTTTTTTTCATATCTGGTGGAATTAAAAAGAGATAACAAAAGTGAAAAAGCCAACGGTACTCAATGTTCCTAAATGTCCTCCCTCCCAAGTTCTGCCTGCGCTCGAAGCTGCTTAACTTCAATGATTGGACTGGAACCGGTGTTTTCAGCGTGATATGGCCGTTGCCGAGAGTACTAGTTTATAATTCGAATTCGAATTTAAAATTAATTAGACAAATTAAACTTCCTGCATCTTTTTAAAACAATAACAAAAATAAAATATGTTTACTTTTTTCATATCTGGTGGAATTAAAAAGAGATGGCAAATGTGAAAAAGCCAACGGCACTCAGTGTTCCTAAATGGCCTCCCTCCCAAGTTCTGCCTGCGCTCCAAGCAGCTTAACTTCAATGGTCGGACGAGAACCGGTTTTTTCCGCGTGATATGGCCTTTGCCGAGAGCACTAGTTAGTAATTCGAATTTAAAAATAATTAGACAAATTAAACTTCCTGCATCTTTTTAAACAATAACAACAATAAAATATGTTTACTTTTTTCATATCTGGTGGAATTAAAAAGAGATGACAAATGTGAAAAAGCCAACGGCACTCAGTGTTCCTAAATGGCCTCCCTCCCTAGTTCTGCCCGCGCTCGAAGCTGCTTAACGTCAATGGTCGGACGAGAACCGGTGTATTCCGCGTGATATGGCCGTTGCCGAGAGCACTAGTTAGTAATTCGAATTGAAAAATAATTAGAGAAATTAAACTTCCTGCATCTTTTTAAACAATAACAACAATAAAATATGTTTGCTTTTTAATATCTGGTGGAATTAAAAAGAGATAACAAAAGTGAAAAAGCCAACGGCACTGAGTGTTCCAAAATGGCCTCCCTCCCAAGTTCTGCCCGCGCTCGAAGCTGCTTAACGTCAATGGTCGGACGAGAACCGGTGTTTTCCGAGTGATATGGCCGTTGCCGAGAGCACTAGTTAGTAATTCGAATTTAAAAATAATTAGACTAATTAAACTTCCTGCATCTTTTTAAACAATAACAACAATAAAATATGTTTGCTTTTTTTCATATCTGGTGGAATTAAAAAGAGATAACAAAAGTGAAAAAGCCAACGGTACTCAGTGTTCCTAAATGTCCTCCCTCCCAAGTTCTGCCTGCGCTCGAAGCTGCTTAACTTCAATGATTGGACTGGAACCGGTGTTTTCAGCGTGATATGGCCGTTGCCGAGAGTACTAGTTTATAATTCGAATTCGAATTTAAAATTAATTAGACAAATTAAACTTCCTGCATCTTTTTAAAACAATAACAAAAATAAAATATGTTTACTTTTTTCATATCTGGTGGAATTAAAAAGAGATAACAAAAGTGAAAAAGCCAACGGCACTCAGTGTTCCAAAATGGCCTCCCTCCCAAGTTCTGCCCGCGCTCGAAGCTGCTTAACTTCAATGATTGTCGAGAACCGGTGTTATCAGCGTGATATGGCCGTTGCCGAGAGCACTAGTTAATAATTCGAATTTAAAATTAATTAGACAAATTAAACTTCCTGAATCTTTTTAAAACAATAACGAAAATAAAATGTTTGCTTTTTTCATATCTGGTGGAAATAAAAAGAGATAACAAAAGTGAAAAAACCAACGGCACTCAGTGTTCCTAAATGGCCTCCCTCCCAAGTTTTGCCCGCGCTCGAAGTTGCTTAACGTCAATGGTCGGACGAGAACCGGTGTTTTCCGCGAGATATGGCCGTTGCCGAGAACACTAGTTAGTAATTCGAATTTAAAATTAATTAGACAAATTAAACTTCCTGCATGTTTTAAAAACAATAAAAAAAAGAAAATATGTTAGTTTTCTTCATACCTGGTGGAATTTAAAAGAGAAAACAAAAGTGAAAAAGCCAACGGCACGCATTGTTCCTAAATGGCCTCCCTCCCAAGTTCTGCCTGCGCTCCAAGCAGCTTAACTTCAATGGTCGGACGAGAACCGGTTTTTTCCGCGTGATATGGCCGTTGCCGAGAGCACTAGTTAGTAATTCGAATTTAAAAATAATTAGACAAATTAAACTTCCTGCATCTTTTTAAACAATAACAACAATAAAATATGTTTACTTTTTTCATATCTGGTGGAATTTAAAAGAGATAACAAAAGTGAAAAAGCCAACGCCACGCATTGTTCCTAAATGGTCTACCTCCCAAGTACTGCCCGCGCTCAAAGTTACTTAACTTTAATGATAGGACGAGAACCGGTGTTTTCCGCGTGATATGGCCGTTGCCGAGAGCACTAGTTAGTAATTCAAATTTAAAATTAATTAGACAAATTAAACTTCCTGCATGTTTTAAAAACAATAAAAAAAAGAATATATGTTAGTTTTCTTCATATCTGGTGGAATTTAAAAGAGATAACAAAAGTGAAAAAGCCAACGCCACGCATTGTTCCTAAATGGTCTCCCTCCCAAGTACTGCCCGCGCTCGAAGTTGCTTAACGTCAATGGTCGGACGAGAACCGGTGTTTTCCGCGAGATATGGCCGTTGCCGAGAACACTAGTTAGTAATTCGAATTTAAAATTAATTAGACAAATTAAACTTCCTGCATGTTTTAAAAACAATAAAAAAAAGAAAATATGTTAGTTTTCTTCATACCTGGTGGAATTAAAAAGAGATAACAAAAGTGAAAAAGCCAACGGCACTCAGTGTTCCAAAATGGCCTCCCTCCCAAGTTCTGCCCGCGCTCGAAGCTGCTTAACGTCAATGGTCGGACGAGAACCGGTGTTTTACGCGTGATATGGCCGTTGCCGAGAGCACTAGTTAGTAATTCGAATTTATAAATAATTAGACTAATTAAACTTCCTGCATCTTTTTAAACAATAACAACAATAAAATATGTTTGCTTTTTTTCATATCTGGTGGAATTAAAAAGAGATAACAAAAGTGAAAAAGCCAACGGTACTCAGTGTTCCTAAATGTCCTCCCTCCCAAGTTCTGCCTCCGCTCGAAGCTGCTTAACTTCAATGATTGGACTGGAACCGGTGTTTTCAGCGTGATATAGCCGTTGCCGAGAGTACTAGTTTATAATTCGAATTCGAATTTAAAATTAATTAGACAAATTAAACTTCCTGCATCTTTTTAAAACAATAACAAAAATAAAATATGTTTACTTTTTTCATATCTGGTGGAATTAAAAAGAGATGGCAAATGTGAAAAAGCCAACGGCACTCAGTGTTCCTAAATGGCCTCCCTCCCAAGTTCTGCCTGCGCTCCAAGCAGCTTAACTTCAATGGTCGGACGAGAACCGGTTTTTTCCGCGTGATATGGCCTTTGCCGAGAGCACTAGTTAGTAATTCGAATTTAAAAATAATTAGACAAATTAAACTTCCTGCATCTTTTTAAACAATAACAACAATAAAATATGTTTACTTTTTTCATATCTGGTGGAATTAAAAAGAGATGACAAATGTGAAAAAGCCAACGGCACTCAGTGTTCCTAAATGGCCTCCCTCCCTAGTTCTGCCCGCGCTCGAAGCTGCTTAACGTCAATGGTCGGACGAGAACCGGTGTATTCCGCGTGATATGGCCGTTGCCGAGAGCACTAGTTAGTAATTCGAATTGAAAAATAATTAGAGAAATTAAACTTCCTGCATCTTTTTAAACAATAACAACAATAAAATATGTTTGCTTTTTAATATCTGGTGGAATTAAAAAGAGATAACAAAAGTGAAAAAGCCAACGGCACTGAGTGTTCCAAAATGGCCTCCCTCCCAAGTTCTGCCCGCGCTCGAAGCTGCTTAACGTCAATGGTCGGACGAGAACCGGTGTTTTCCGAGTGATATGGCCGTTGCCGAGAGCACTAGTTAGTAATTCGAATTTAAAAATAATTAGACTAATTAAACTTCCTGCATCTTTTTAAACAATAACAACAATAAAATATGTTTGCTTTTTTTCATATCTGGTGGAATTAAAAAGAGATAACAAAAGTGAAAAAGCCAACGGTACTCAGTGTTCCTAAATGTCCTCCCTCCCAAGTTCTGCCTGCGCTCGAAGCTGCTTAACTTCAATGATTGGACTGGAACCGGTGTTTTCAGCGTGATATGGCCGTTGCCGAGAGTACTAGTTTATAATTCGAATTCGAATTTAAAATTAATTAGACAAATTAAACTTCCTGCATCTTTTTAAAACAATAACAAAAATAAAATATGTTTACTTTTTTCATATCTGGTGGAATTAAAAAGAGATGACAAATGTGAAAAAGCCAACGGCACTCAGTGTTCCTAAATGGCCTCCCTCCCTAGTTCTGCCCGCGCTCGAAGCTGCTTAACGTCAATGGTCGGACGAGAACCGGTGTATTCCGCGTGATATGGCCGTTGCCGAGAGCACTAGTTAGTAATTCGAATTGAAAAATAATTAGAGAAATTAAACTTCCTGCATCTTTTTAAACAATAACAACAATAAAATATGTTTGCTTTTTAATATCTGGTGGAATTAAAAAGAGATAACAAAAGTGAAAAAGCCAACGGCACTCAGTGTTCCAAAATGGCCTCCCTCCCAAGTTCTGCCCGCGCTCGAAGCTGCTTAACGTCAATGGTCGGACGAGAACTGGTGTTTTCCGCGTGATATGGCCGTTGCCGAGAGCAGTAATTAGTAATTCGAATTTAAAAATAATTAGACAAATTAAACTTCCAGCATCTTTTTAAACAATAACAACAATAAAATATGTTTGCTTTTTTTCATATCTGGTGGAATTAAAAAGAGATAACAAAAGTGAAAAAGCCAACGGTACTCAGTGTTCCTAAATGTCCTCCCTCCCAAGTTCTGCCTGCGCTCGAAGCTGCTTAACTTCAATGATTGGACTGGAACCGGTGTTTTCAGCGTGATATGGCCGTTGCCGAGAGTAATAGTTTATAATTCGAAATCGAATTTAAAATTAATTAGACAAATTAAACTTCCTGCATCTTTTTAAAACAATTACAAAAATAAAATATGTTTACTTTTTTCATATCTGGTGGAATTAAAAAGAGATGACAAATGTGAAAAAGCCAACGGCACTCAGTGTTCCTAAATGGCCTTCCTCCCTAGTTCTGCCCGCGCTCGAAGCTGCTTAACGTCAATGGTCGGACGAGAACCGGTGTATTCCGCGTGATATGGCCGTTGCCGAGAGCACTAGTTAGTAATTCGAATTGAAAAATAATTAGAGAAATTAAACTTCCTGCATCTTTTTAAACAATAACAACAATAAAATATGTTTGCTTTTTAATATCTGGTGGAATTAAAAAGAGATAACAAATGTGAAAAAGCCAACGGCACTCAGTGTTCCAAAATGGCCTCCCTCCCAAGTTCTGCCCGCGCTCGAAGCTGCTTAACGTTAATGGTCGGACGAGAACTGGTGTTTTCCGCGTGATATGGCCGTTGCCGAGAGCACTAGTTAGTAATTCGAATTTAAAAATAATTAGACAAATTAAACTTCCAGCATCTTTTTAAACAATAACAACAATAAAATATGTTTGCTTTTTTTCATATCTGGTGGAATTAAAAAGAGATAACAAAAGTGAAAAAGCCAACGGTACTCAGTGTTCCTAAATGTCCTCCCTCCCAAGTTCTGCCTGCGCTCGAAGCTGCTTAACTTCAATGATTGGACTGGAACCGGTGTTTTCAGCGTGATATGGCCGTTGCCGAGAGTACTAGTTTATAATTCGAATTCGAATTTAAAATTAATTAGACAAATTAAACTTCCTGCATCTTTTTAAAACAATAACAAAAATAAAATATGTTTACTTTTTTCATATCTGGTGGAATTAAAAAGAGATGACAAATGTGTAAAGCCAACGGCACTCAGTGTTCCTAAATGGCCTCCCTCCCAAGTTCTGCCTGCGCTCCAAGCAGCTTAACTTCAATGGTCGGACGAGAACCGGTTTTTTCCGCGTGATATGGCCTTTGCCGAGAGCACTAGTTAGTAATTCGAATTTAAAAATAATTAGACAAATTAAACTTCCTGCATCTTTTTAAACAATAACAACAATAAAATATGTTTACTTTTTTCATATCTGGTGGAATTAAAAAGAGATGACAAATGTGAAAAAGCCAACGGCACTCAGTGTTCCTAAATGGCCTCCCTCCCTAGTTCTGCCCGCGCTCGAAGCTGCTTAACGTCAATGGTCGGACGAGAACCGGTGTATTCCGCGTGATATGGCCGTTGCCGAGAGCACTAGTTAGTAATTCGAATTGAAAAATAATTAGAGAAATTAAACTTCCTGCATCTTTTTAAACAATAACAACAATAAAATATGTTTGCTTTTTAATATCTGGTGGAATTAAAAAGAGATAACAAAAGTGAAAAAGCCAACGGCACTGAGTGTTCCTAAATGGCCTCCCTCCCTAGTTCTGCCCGCGCTCGAAGCTGTTTAACGTCAATGGTCGGACGAGAACCGGTGTTTTCCACGTGATATGGCCGTTGCCGAGAGCACTAGTTAGTAATTCGAATTTAAAATTAATTAGACAAATTAAACTTCCTGCATCTTTTTAAAACAATAACAAAATAAAATGTTTGCTTTTTTCATATCTGGTGGAATTAGAAAGAGATAACAAAACTGAAAAAGCCAACGGCACTCAGTGTTCCAAAATGGCCTCCCTCCCAAGTTCTGCCCGCGCTCGAAGCTGCTTAACGTCAATGGTCGGACGAGAACCGGTGTTTTCCGCGTGATATGGCCGTTGCCGAGAGCACTAGTTAGTAATTCGAATTTAAAAATAATTAGATAAATTAAACTTCCTGCATCTTTTTAAACAATAACAACAATAAAATATGTTTGCTTTTTTTCATATCTGGTGGAATTAAAAAGAGATAACAAAAGTGAAAAAGCCAACGGTACTCAGTGTTCCTAAATGTCCTCCCTCCCAATTTCTGCCTGCGCTCGAAGCTGCTTAACTTCAATGATTGGACTGGAACCGGTGTTTTCAGCGTGATATGGCCGTTGCCGAGAGCACTAGTTTATAATTCGAATTTGAAATTAAAGTTAATTAGACAAATTAAACTTCCTGCATGTTTTTAAACAATAACAAAAAGAAAATATGTTTGCTTTTTTCATATCTGTTGGAATTTAAAAGAGATAACAAAAGTGAAAAAGCCAACGGCACTCAGTGTTCCTAAATGGTCTCCCTCCCAAGTACTGCCTGCGCTCGAAGCTGCTTAACTTCAATAATTGGACGAGAACCGGTGTTATCAGCGTGATATGGCCGTTGCCGAGAGCACTAGTTAATAATTCGAATTTGAAATTAATTGGACAAATTAAACTTTTTGCATCTTTTTAAAACAATAACAAAAATAAAATTTGTTTACTTTTTTCATATCCGGTGGAATTAAAAAGAGATAACAAAAGTGAAAAAGCCAACGGTACTCAGTGTTCCTAAATGGCCTCCCTCCCAAGTTTTGCCTGCGCTCGAAGCTGCTTAACTTCAATGATCGGACTGGAACCGGTGTTTTCAGCGTGATATGGCCGTTGCCGAGAGTACTAGTTAATAATTCGAATTTGAAATTAAAATTAATTTGACAAATTAAACTTCCTTAATGTTTTAAAAACAATAACGAAAAGAAAATATGTTTGTTTTTTTCATATCTGGTGGAATTTAATAGAGAAGAAAAAGTGAAAAAGCCAACGGCACGCATTAATCCTAAATGGTCTCCCTCCAAGTACTGCCTTCGCTCGAAGTTCCTTAACTTTAATGATAGGTCGAGAACCGGTGTTTTCAGCGTGATATGGCCGTTGCCGAGAGCACTAGTTAATAATTCGAATTTGAAATTAATTGGACAAATTAAACTTTCTGCATCTTTTTAAATCAATAACAAAAATAAAATTTGTTTACTTTTTTCATATCTGGTGGAATTAAAAAGAGATAACAAAAGTGAAAAAGCCAACGGCATTCAGTGTTCCTAAATGGCCTCCCTCCCAAGTTCTGCCTGCGCTCCAAGCTGCTTAGCGTCAATGGTCGGACGAGAACCGGTGTTTTCCGCGTGATATGGCCGTTGCCGAGAGCACTAGTTAATAATTCGAATTTAAAATTAATTAGACAAATTAAACTTCCTGCATCTTTTTAAACAATAACAACAATAAAATATGTTTGCTTTTTTCATATCTGGTGGAATTAAAAAGAGATAACAAAAGTGAAAAAGCCAACGGCACGCATTGTTCCTAAATGGTCTCCCTCCGAAGTGCTGCCTGTTCTCGAAGCTGCTTAATTTCAATGATCGGACGAGAACCGTTGTTTTCAGCGTGATATGGTTGTCGCCGAGATCACTAATAAATAATTCGAATTTAATATTAATTAGACAAATTAAACTTCCTGCATCTTTCTAAAACAATAACAAAAAAATGTTTGCTTTTTTCATATCTGGTGGAATTTAAAAGAGATAACAAAAGTGAAAAAGCCAACGGCACGCATTCCTAAATGGTCTCCCTACCAAGTACTGCCTGCGCCCGAAGCTGCTTATCTTCAATGACTGGACGAGAATCGGTGTTATAAGCGTGATTTGGCCGTTGCCGAGAGCACTAGTTAATTATTCGAATTTAAAATTAATTAGACATATTAAACTTGCTGCATCTTTTTAAACAATAACAAAAAGAAAATACGTTTGCTTTTTTCATATCTGGTGGAATTTAAAAGAGATAAAAAAAGTGAAAAAGCCAACGGCACTCAGTGTTCCTAAGTGGTCTCCCTCCCAAGTACTGCCTGCGCTCGAAGCTGCTTAACTTCAATGATGTTCTTTATCTAGACCTTGCCATAGCATTCGATTCTATTCCGCACAACTTAATGCTCTCATTCTACCTTACTTGGATTATGCCTCTGCCATAGGGGCCCCACATCTAACGGTACTCAAACGATGATTCAACAAGTTGGGAAAACCAAAATATTACCTCTCCGATTCAAGAGGTCTACTACTACAAACTTAATTACCTAGATATGGAATTATTTCTCTTTTTTTGAAGTAAAAATTTACATATTATTGAAGCAGTATTCCAAGCATTGCGAATATACAGTAAAGCAGACGACATTTTACATCAAATCAGGATAAATCTTGGACACATGGAAATCAGTCAATGGAGAAAAGAACAGGAAATGTAGTGTATAAATTTCGGAGAGATATAACCTTTATGTGTTTGTAAAGGCCCAATTGTCTTCGCTTCAGCTGTTTACCTGATATACTCATAGCTACATTCACAACTGGTTTGCAGTGTAAACACTATCGTCTTGTCTCACCTCAACTATGTTTTTAGTTTGCCAACAGGCTTGTTAAGGTTAAATAACACCAAAGCTGATCTGTGATTAGACGCACTGAAAGTCTTGCGCACCATAAAAAGTTTGAACACTCCGTAGCTACTACCCGTTTAACATTTTTTTCTGGTCTAATTGCCACCATGATCTTTTCTTCTATTATAATATCTAACCCTGATTGTTTAAACGTGTATTTAACTTTCGGCTCACTCTGAACCGTTAATGTCTCTTCAATACAGACACGAAAATCAAAACCCATAGTTTACTACACCTTAGGCCTCAATTATACACTCTTTTGTTTACTTGGCCTATTACGGTTAATACTTGATTTAACCGACAGAGTGTAAGCCTTAGCGTTCATCTTGTAATAATAGAAGCATGGATTATTCTATATACAGATGTAGTATAGCTTAAGTAATATATAAACAGCCATTTCAAATAGTAATATTAAAAAAGTCCTTTGAATATCAAAATGAAACAGAGCTTTCAAGCTACAAAACTACTAAAGGCATCGTTATTACGAAAAATACTTCCACATATTCACTTTATATTATGGAAAAAGGGAAATTAAGGTTCTGTATGATTTCTTAACACATCAACACAAGGCTAACTTCTAACGCGACGCACTAGTGTAACAATGGACGGACACACACAGACAAAAACATAGACTGCTTTTTAACTCTTTCCGTATTAATTTTGAGTTGAGAAACAAGATTATCTTAAATATTAAAATAAATATAATTAATATTAAATATTTTCTTCGTTAGTTGTTCGCCTTATTGAGCGTTACATCGTTTTGATTAATAACAATTAAACATTCTTGAGAGACTTGACTAATATTGGCGTTTGAAATGAAGCATACGCCGGTTGCTTCGCCTTACTGAAATAGGTAGTATATAATGGTGTCGAACTACAGTAAAAAGCAAGAACAGCCGCAATTGCGAAAACCTTTGGTGGACAACCCACTCTAGGGAGGCTAGACGTTTCTCGTAACCCTAGCTGATCGCCGCGATTGTCTTAAACCAAACGATGACGATGGAGTTAGAAGCCATTGGTGTCTATGTGGAATAGACGGAAGACCAGTAGATGGTGGTGTTTAGAAGCCAGTATGTACAGACTGGTGTCCAAGTGGGATGGACAAAGACCAGAAGATGGTGGTGATTAGAAGCCAGTAAGTACAGACTGGTGTCCGTGTGGGATGCACAAAGACCAGAAGATGGTGGTGTGAGAGCTCAAGCAGAGGAGCCATTTCCGTGACTGTGAAAGCAGTTCGGAAATGGCGAACACGTTTGCTCCGATTTGGAAACAGCGAACGCGGTCACGTGCGTGTAACAACAGACACACACACAGACACACACGATCGTTACAGAACTTCTCCGTGACATACGTCACTCGGAGAGGTAAAAAGCTCAAAATCAGTTTTCTAAGCTTACACAAGGAATGGAAAACAGTCGGGCACCTCAGCGGTTACACAACCTCAAAATAGACAATGTTGTAATTCGCCATCGTATTAATGATCTATGCCTCCTTCATGACTTTTTCAACAATAACCTAGATTTAAATGTTAAAACCTTGATTGAAATCTCATCACTCTCTACCACTCGCCAACGGCACACATTGTTCCTAAATGGTCTCCCTCCCAAGTGCTGCCTGTTCTCGAAGCTGCTTAACTTCAATGATCGGACGAGAACCGTTGTTTTCAGCGTGATATGGCCGTCGCCGAGAGCACTAGTAAATAATTCGAATTTAATATTAATTAGACAAATTAAACTTCCTGCATCTTTCTAAAACAATAACAAAAAAATGTTTGCTTTTTTCATATCTGGTGGACTTTAAAAGAGAAAAAAAAGTGAAAAAGCCAACGGCACGCAGTGTTCCTAAATGGTCTCCCTACCAAGTACTGCATGCGCCCGAAGCTGCTTATCTTCAATGACTGGACGAGAATCGGTGTTATCAGCGTGATTTGGCCGTTGCCGAGAGCACTAGTTAATAATTCGAATTTAAAATTAACTAGACAAATTAAACTTGCTGCATCTTTTTAAACAATAACAAAAATAAAATAGGTTTGCTTTTTTCATATCTGGTGGAATTTAAAAGAGATAATAAAAGTGAAGAAGCCAACGGCACGCAGTGCTCCTAAATGGTCTCCCTCCAAAGTTCTGCCTGCGCTCGAAGCTGGTTAACTTCAATGATCGGACTGGAACCGGTGTTTTCAGCGTGATATGGCCGTTGCCGAGAGCACTAGTTTATAATTCAAATTTGAAATTAAAGTTAATTAGACAAATTAAACTTCCTGCATGTTTTTAAACAATAACAAAAAAATATGTTTGTTTTTTCATATCTGGTGGAATTTAAAAGATAAAACAAAAGTGAAAAAGTCAGCGGCACGCAGTGTTCCTAAATGGTCTCCGTCCCAAGTACTGCCTGCGCTTGAAGCTGCTTAACTTCAATGATCGGACGAGAACCGGTGTTTTCAGCGTGATATGGCCGTTGCCGAGAGCACTAGTTAATAATTCGAATTTAAATTTAATTAGACAAATTAAACTTCCTGCATCTATTTAAATAAATAACAAAAATAAAATATGTTTTTTTTCATATCTGGTGGAATTTAAAAGAGAAAACAGAAGTGAAAAAGCCAACGGCACGCATTGTTACTAAATGGTCTCCCTCCCAAGTACTGCCTGCGCTCGAAGCTGGTTAACCTCAATGATCGGACTGGAACCGGTGTTTTCAGCGTGATATGGCCGTTGCCGAGAGCACTAGTTTATAATTCAAATTTGAAATTAAAGTTAATTAGACAAATTAAACTTCCTGCATGTTTTTAAACAATAACAAAAAAATATGTTTGTTTTTTCATATCTGGTGGAATTTAAAAGAGATAACAAAAGTGAAGAAGCCAACGGCACGCAGTGCTCCTAAATGGTCTCCCTCCAAATTCTGCCTGCGCTCGAAGCTGGTTAACATCAATGATCGGACTGGAACCGGTGTTTTCAGCGTGATATGTCCGTTGCCGAGAGCACTAGTTTATAATTCGAATTTGAAATTAAAATTATTTAGACAAATTTTACTTCCTGCATGTTTAAAAAACAATAACAAAAAGAAAATATGTTTTTTTTTTCATATCTGGTAGAATTTAAAAGAGAAAACAAAAATGAAAAAGCCAACGGCACGCAGTGTTCCTAAAAGGTCTCCCTCCAAACATCGAAATAATTTCGCCCAGAACTCTGTTTGTGAGTTCCACGATGTTACTCTGTGGATGATACGGAGTGATGTATCGTGGTTTGACTTTGAACATCTTGAGAATGTCCTTCCAAAGTTGAGAAACGAATTGTGTCCCGTTGTCGCTTACGATGGCTTTCGGGCATTCGTAGCTAACTATCACGGAGACGAGTTTCTTCGCACACGTTCTGGCTGTGATGTTCTTCATCGGGTATAGCTCGACAAATTTAGTAGCATAGTCCGTGAAAACCAGGAGGTATTTGTGGTGGTGTCGGCTTCTTGGTAGAGGTCCCATTATGTCCACTCCCAGCAAATAAAATGGCTCAGTAATGGCCGTAGGCTGCTTAAGACCTGGACGTTTTCTATTGCGGGCCTTGTGCAACTGACACAAAGGACATCCGCGGACGTACTGGGTAACGTCCTGCCGGAACGATGGCCACCAGTATCTGGCTCGTACTTTGTCGAAGGTACGATCTCGACCTCGATGTCCAGATAGAGGGTGGTCATGGAATAAGCGGATGGCGTCCCGCCGGAACCGCTGTGGCAAATAGATTTTTGCTAGTTGTCTACCATAGGCCTTTCGATACAAGACATCGTTCTTTAGTTCGTAGTACCGATGTCTTTGAGGATTATCTCCTGATAACTGGACTATGATGTCATTGGTGGCTTGTTCATCTTGTTGGGCTTTTCGCACTTCTTCCAGCGTGAAAGAGTGATACAATGCGTGACTGGCGGGAGGAGCTAATCCGCTACCGGTTGAGGACGAAGTCGACGTCATTGAAGAGGATTCCGCTGGACTGGAGTCTTCTGACGAGGACGGTGAAGTCGTGTCTTCCAAAGACATGGCTAATAGCGAGACAGGCGCTCTTGATAATGCGTCCGCAACCTTGTTCTCAACTCCCTTTTTGTGTATGATCTTGAAGTCATACGTCTGCAGGTACATTGCCCAACGAACAAGTCGAGAATTTGGTTCTTTCAAGGTGAACAACCATTGGAGTGCTTTGTGATCGGTGATCACAGTGAACGGAATGTTTTCTAAGTATGGCCGGAACTTTCTAACTCCCCAATAGAGTTCAAGACATTCCTTTTCCGTGGTGGTATATCTTCTCTGGACGTCGGTCAGTTGTTTACTGGCATAGGCCATCTTGAATTTGCGACAGGAAAGCTCCAAGTCCGGCGTCGCTAGCATCCGTTGTCAGGATACACGGCAACTTAGGGTTGTAAGCCGCTAAAGGAGGCGCCATACAGATCGCATCCTTGATGGCCTGGAACGCTTCCTGCTGTTCTTTCTTCCACTGGAACGGAACGTCCTTCTTCTTGAGGTGGTTTAACAGGGCAACGATTTTGGAATACTGCGGGATGAATCGTGAGTGCCATCCCGCCATGCCCAGAAATCTTTGGATTGCTTTCACGTTTTTCGGGATTGGAAAGTCTACTATAGCCCTAGTCTTGGAGGGATCAATGTGAATCCCTCGTTCATTTACGATATGCCCTAACACGGTCGCTTCGCTTTGCGCAAAGCGACATTTCTAGGTCTGAAGCGTAAGTCCCGCTTCAGACAGTCGGTGAAAGACATATTCCAAGGCTTGTAAATGGTCAGCCCAAGTACTGGATGGAATGACGATGTCATCCAGATAGACGCAGATGGAAAAATGATGTCCATCCCTGAAGACTTCGTCGATGAGTCGTTGAAACGACGACGGCGCATTGCATAGACCGAACGGAAGTACTTCGAACTCGTACTTCCCCGCATGCGTGAAAAAAGCAGTCTTTGCTTTTGCCTGCGGATGGAGATCTATCTGCCAATAGCCGCTCTTTAAGTCCAGTGCTGTTATGAACTTCGGGGCACCCATTTTCCCTAACAGTTCCTCTATTCTCGGTAGCGGGTACGGATCTTTCACGGTCACTTTATTTAAAGCGCGATAGTCGACGCAGAAACGTATCTTTCCGCATTTCTGGTGGAGAAGTACCACAGGCGACGCGTAAGGACTTACGGAGGGCTTCACGATACTGTCGCGGATCATTTCGTGAAGATGATCCTCAATTATCCGTTTTTTCTCGTCGCTAACACGATACGCGCGTTGACTAACGGGAACATCGGTGGTAGTATGTATCTCGTGATAAACTAAGTTAGTACGAATTTCTTCTCCCACTGGATTCACGCGAGGTAGACTTTGCCCTTACAATAGGGCTAGGATACAATGAGCTAGAAGGGGTCGCTCGTAAAATTTCTTCAGTTACGCGGCCCTTTTCTATAAAACTGCGCATTGTCCTTATGTTGTCGTTAAAGACATGGATGCGTATCTCGGGGAGTTTATTTCTCTTGCAAATGCCAACAAGATCAGAGTCAGTGTACGGAACGCGTAGGTTCTGATTCATCGCGGTAATACTCGCGATGTACGCGTCAAAAGATACATCGGCGGGTTGTTTAAACTGAGCTATTTCTAGGCGGAGGGATTCCTCCGCTCGCACAGAAAAGAAATAGTCTCTAAACGCGCCTTTCACTGTACGCCACGTAATCGTTTGATTAGGCCTATTCAAGTCTCTAAACCAGATTAATGCACGGCCCCTTAATATTTGGGGGATAAGCGCGACAATGTCAATGTCTGTCATGCTGTTATATGCAGCGAATTCCGTTAAAGTCCGAAGGAATTCCGGCGCGCTTTCACCTTCAACACCACTAAATATTAAGTCAGGGGGGGGGGTTTAGGCCCATTTTTGATGGCTGGTCTAGTTCCTATGTTTGCTAGCGTAGTTGCAAGAGTTTGAATAGTTTGCATCAAAACATTGGACGTTGCACCTTGCGGTAGCGGCGGCGGAGGTGGGATTCCTCCAGCCGCTTGTCCTTGTCCATGCGTAGGACTAGTACCAAGGCTTGGAGGAGGAGTGTTCCTCCTCGAGGGAGTATACGATCCCGGTAACTGCGCGTTAATCGCGGCGATTAAAGCATGCGGATTGGCGGGATCCATGACGCGACAGTTAATTAGTTCAAGCACAAGATACAAGAAATTGTCACAAGCGCGCGTTTAAGCACAACTGGTAATGTTAGTCTTAACGGATCCTGGCATGCTCGCCACTTTATTGTAACCGTAAAATTAAAATGTAGGAAAGGGGGCCTAATTTCACGGCTCACAAAGATAATTAAATAAAACTAGCAATTTAAGAAGTTCCCAGGTTACCCGTTTAAAGGACTTATTGTCCATGACTAACTATATTTACCAAATGATCCATTGTGAAGAAAACGCCGTGGTAATCGGAATAATACTTTTATTTAAACAAAAACAAAAACACGTTTAAACTTGAGCGTGGTTACAAAAACTGACTGCTGAGACTGACTGCCCTTTTACAGATTGTAGGCGGGGGTTTTTATCCCCGCGAAATGTTTTTTAACAAGGTTGAAAGCAGTGGCGCTTAAGGCGCCACTTCGGGACAATTTAACATTATACAAGAATAAATGAAAAAAAAAATGAAAAATGAACAAAGCAGACGACGCGGTTTTTCCCCGGGAAGGAGAAGCTTGGTGTGGACGGTTACAATTGCAATAAAGCCGATAATGTGTCACCTTTCACATTTGATGCATCAGAAGTCCAGGTGTTTGAAACTTTTATTCAACAGGCTAGCTTCGGAAAAACTTTCACACAGTGAAAATGCAACATTTTTAATAATCCAAGGATTTTTCAGTTATTTCAAGAATTTAAAAATTTGTTCAGCCGACTAATCTCCCTTGGCGGTGGTGGACTTTGTTTGTTACAAAGGAAATTCGAAAAGAATTTAAGTAAAAAAAAAAGCCAAGGCACTAGTCATGCTGATATTCTTCAAAAAAGTCTACTTGAAACCGGAAGAAAAGGCAGAAAATTTGGCTGATGATCTCAAATCTCGGGACGAGGGATTTTTATACTTTTTGAAACCACGATTCCGAACGTTCCTATTTTATTTTGATTGTCTTATAAAACATTATCTCAATTTTCTCAAACATAAAGAGTTTACAGTTAGTGTTCATTCCTTAGTGACTAACAACCGCTGACAAATGGTTTCCAATTTCAGGCAATTTACACCAAAGTCATTGAAAATTTAGAACTACAAGAACTTGTTTTCAAAGAGCTTAAAATACTCATTCCAAACGAGCCATTAGTTGAGGAGTTTGGGAAAAATCTCATAAAAAAGATGATGAATGCACGTTTCGGAGATCTGGTCTATTCTCAGATTAAGAACAACGATGAAAAGAAGTTAGGAAAAGGAGGCACCATGCTTAGAACCGAATTATTCCGGCTTCAAACCTCAAAAGCTGAATCTAATCAAAAACCAAAAAAACTACTTCCTAAACAAAAACCACCAGCAAAAAAGATAAAGAGAGCAACAAAGGATAGGGAACTCCCCAGTAAGAAGCAAGATTGTACGAGACTTAACCCTACCAAATCCTCCAAATTTGTTGAGTAACAAAAAGCCTAGATTAACTCGTGTAAGGGTCAAAAATCCAAAGTCAGAGATTCTGATCCACTAGAACCAAGTAACAAAAATTTCAAGAACACTTCATGTCATAACAAGTTAAAATGTGATGATGGTCTAGTCTCAACGCTGTGAATAAGTCAAAATATTTCTAAATTTAACACTGTGATATTGCCAAATATTAGTCCAGATAATTCGTGTGAGGGCAACAAACCCCTATTAAAGGAAATGTGATACGTCAGTAGGTAGAAAATGCGGATTCAAATTCAGTGGTAATTAATGGTATCGTTGGAATCGACGGTTTCGTCGCCTTTTTTTTCTCGGTGGTATTTTTTCTGGGTGTCATTTTGTTTTTCTCTGACGTCATCGTTTCTTCTCGGCCCCATTTTTTTCCCCACGTCATATTTTTTTTTCAACGCCATTTTGTTTCTTATAGGAAATTTCTGGCATTTGAAAATGTTAAGTCTTATCGACTTCAATCCAGACCAAAGCTCATTGTGATAGTGAAAATCCCGGGCTTCAATCATTTGCTGATAAGGCAAGCAATCAAAGATTAGGTGGATATACTACAGTTATAATATATTAGAAAGTGAACGTCTTATATACTACGATATTTTGGGAATGGTGACAGACGGCACACGCTCGAATTCAAACCTTAATATTAATTAATGTATACAATTTATAATAATTGTATTGTCTTAACAGGGTGCAACGAACGCTAACATAAATAATTGTCTAAGAAAATAATTAATATGAATTATATTTATTTAAATATTCTAGAAAAACTGGAAATTCAAAAAACTTTCTTCAAAACTTTGACACGAAATTTGAAATTATTAAGCCTTTGCGGGGGTAATTTAAATCTTGGGTACAAAACCAGACCAAACCAAACTCACCTATTCTAAGCCTACCGCTTTGTGAATACTCTATTTAAATCTCATCACTTAATCCCTAAGTTGATATTTCCAAATCTTGCGCAGAAGCGGAAATGTAACGCGATCGGTCTCTTCCTGCTGTCTGTCCGAAATGTTTAGGACTCTAGTCGGACTTTGGATGTAGCCAATTGACTTGTATATTTTTTAAATAGACCGGTTTAACTAAATTAAGCAAAATTTAAGTGTGCCTTTCTCGACTCCGAATCGAAACATATGAATAATAAAAACTTGGTAAAATCTGTTATAAGCGGCATTTAAGCTTCGGATCTCTGATGAAAATGTCGTTAAATGACAAAAAAGTGGTTGAAATGTCATTAAACTACTAAATAGGGGTTAAAAATTTCATTAACTGACAAAAAAGTGGTTGAAAGTGTTGTTAAATGACCAAAACGTGCTTGAAAGTGTTGTAAAATGACTAAATCGTGCTTGAAAGTGTTGCTAAATGAATAAAAATATGTTGAAAGGGTTGAGAAAAAAATAGTTGGATGTGTTTATAAATGACTAAGAAGTGGTTAAAAGTGCCGTTACATGACTACAACATTAATGAAAAGATCGTTAAGTGACTAAACATGATGGAAAATGACGTTAAATTACTGAAAAATGCACTCTAAGAAATGGAAGTGTTAAAAACGTGTTAAAACGGTGTAAACACCGTAAAAACACCCAAAAGAGAGTTTTATTACCTTGAGTTTTTAGGGGCCAATTTAAAGTGTAAATTCGGTGTAAAATTACACTATTAAAACACCGTTCGAAATTAAACATGAAAAATTATAATACTGCGGGTTTCTTAAATAAGGTCTTTCATTTATTTTTCATTAATGTTTTAATATTAAAGTCAATACAAACAGTAAAAAAATTATTGAAAAACGTAATTGTTAAACCTTTTTTAAAGATGATATTCATGAAAGAAAACTGTTTTATCCTTTAAATAAAATTAACAAAGAAATTGGTAATCTGGCGGTGTTGTACCTTCATAAAACCAGGAGCAGATGACAAAGGAGTCTCGGACGCTAGCTTCCATAACGTAGAGGGCAATGGGATCCGCGAACGTCACGGTTATTAACGAAAATCATTACGCCAGTGCCACCTCTCGTAGGAAATTTGAGCTTTATTTTCCAACCAATAGCGTGGCTGCAAAGTCTCGAAAGGAGATCTGGGAAATCGCGTCTGGAGCCTCTCTTTAAAATTACGTATCGTCTGCTTATAAGTAGCCTAGGCTTAACGAGTATTAGAGTTAAAAAATGGATTTCAACGGCTTTTTAATCTTTTTTTTAGACTAAAATTGATAATGAAAAGCCCAGCGAGTAACGTATGTACATTATTATAAAACTAAAATGTGTTTCAGTTATTTATTTCTAAATTTCTTCTTGAATTAAATGATAGCTACAAGAGGTTGGGAAAAGAAATCACTCACGATCTTTTAAAGCCCAAAAAGTAAGAGACAGTGATTTCGTTTCCAACCTCTTGTAGCAGTCAATTAATTCAAAAGAAATACGGAATATTTTGGCCCTAAAACACATATATAACGTTGTGTTTCGGCATCTTTTAAAACCTTGCTTTTATCTTTTGAAAACCCGACCCCAATCATTCCAGTGGGCACAAATTGTTAATTAAGCCTTACCTGGGTTTCTCTGCTAGTTTGGACTTAATTTGACTATTTAGTAGGTTTAAAGTCACAAAATGTAGTCTTATCTTTTATCTTAATACCAACGGTTACAGCTGTTTGAATAAAGTAATGATATTGTGTATATTTATGTCGCGATCGGATAAGACGAACCTCAGTAGCCACCGTTACTCCGTTATTACAAAAACATTCCCAGCAGACTGTGGTGCCAGATATAATCCACCAAAAGCATCGTCTGCTATAATGTCTGATAGCGCCTCTATGGCAAACGATACCGCTATAGGGTGCCATTGCCCTCTATATTGTGGAAGCTAGCGTCCGAGACTCCTTTGTCATCTGCTCCTGATAAAACTATGCTAAACGTGTTAGGCGACACTCTTACAGGTGTTAAGCGATACTCTTAAAAAACGAGACTAGGTTAGGTACTGGCCTCAAAGTAGGGCCAGCTTGAGAAGCCAAAGTGGGGAACTTGCTTTTGTGACATGTTTTATCATTATTTTGAGAAAAATTAGAGTACTAAATGGATTTTTGTTTGTAAAATCTGTAGTTCAAATTAGATTAAAGGCGTTTCTGGTGCTCGAAAAACTCTTAGTGAAAAGATATTATTAAATTTAACAAGAACGTCTATATCTACTGTTTGAATATTATAGCTTCCAAAACTAATTTAATACCCTATGCATTTGTACGAATTGATAACTTTCTGCCTTTTTCAGAAGTTTATAAACCCGTATAAAAGACTTTATATGCAACAACCCTCGCTTAAAGAGGTATAGTTCTGCATGTGAGAACTTTCCCCCCTATAGGTGATGAAGTTTTCTCAAGATGGAACCCTGCTAAGAATATAGCATTAATTGCTAATAATACTGCGGAATGGCGGATAATCAAAATTTGATTAAACAGGAAAACCATACGCGATATTTGAATTATGCCTCATGAGTGGTCAAAATGTAGCTACTATTGTGTTTTTACGTCATCGGTTTTGCTCTTAAGTCTAGGAAAAGTACTAGAATTTCTACTACTATCCTACCAAAAAATCTCCCACTCTTAAAGGTGTTACGCGACACTCTTAAAGGTGTTACGCGACACTCTTGAAGGTGTGAAGCGACACTCTGAAAGGTGCTATGCCCCACCCTTTAAGGAGTTGCATAACACTAATATGAGAGTAAAAATTCACTTTCGGTGCGATATAAGAGTTAAAAAGGTGTTAAACTACACCTCTGTTGCACAATTTTATACTTATCTTTGCCACCAATTGCTCAAATAAGTGTTATTAAACCCTTTCAGGGGTGTAAATGAACACCTGTAACGGTGTCAAATTTGGACCCATATAAACTACTTTTAAAGGTGTTAAAGCACACCCCAATTTCTTAGAGTGTGGTTAAAAGTGTTGATAAATGACTAAAAAGAGGTTGAAAGTGTTGATAAATGACTAAAAAAGGGCTGAAAGTGTTGATAAATGACTAAAAAGAGGTTGAAAGTGTTGATAAATGACTAAAAAAGTGGTTGAAAGTGTTGATAAATGACTAAAAAAGAGCTAAAAGTGTTGATAAATGACTAAAAAGAGGTTGAAAGTGTTGATATATGACTAAAAGTGGTTGAAAATGTTGATAAATGACTAAAAAGAGGTTGAAAATGTTGATAAATGACTAAAAAGAGGTTGAAAGTGTTGATAAATGACTAAAAAGTGGGTGAAAGTGTTGATAAATGACTAAAAAGGGGTTGAAAGTGTTGATAAATGACTAAAAAAGAGGTTGAAAGTGTTGATAAATGGGCTATTTAAACCTCGGGTAAAAACCAAACCAAACCCAACCTATCCTAAGCCTAACGCACTACCAGAGGTGGATTAGGGGAAGTTATGAACGAGCCATAGGGCTCACTGTGGGGGCATTTTATTTACGAGAGAGAGGAAGAGGAACGGCTGGGTGGGTTAAAATTCCTCCCCTCTATCAACGGAGTAAGATTAAGGTCTCTACCTGGTGGATGTTAAGAGAAGTAACACGGGAAATTGAGAAAATGGCCTCCGAAGTTAAGCTTCAAAACTCTTCGCGACCTATTATGAGTATTAACAGCTCTAAAAGTTATTAAGAAGTATCAACTCAATGTAATTTTTATTTAATGGTCAAACAAAATATGAGAAATAAGTCTGTAGGTTGTAACATAGATAAAAAAACCGACAAAAAGTAGCGAAAAATCGGAAAATATGGCTAAGCCTTTGCCGCGCTTTAAAACAGTTTCAACCCAGTGCTTGACTTTAATAAACCCCGTCACAATACCACCAAAGAAATCGGATGTTAAACGGAAAGGTATTTACCCTGCTTTGAAACTTAAAAAATGGGCCACCAACGCTACTCTAGTTTCAGAGGAAGTCACAAAATAGCTGAGATCATTTTTTAATTGTTCTATTAACTTCTTAATAATGGGAAAGTCCGCGCCTCCCGACGATTGTTCCATTTCTAACTATAAACGACTCTTGACTGAGCAAGCCTTGTACATCATACACTAAAGCAGACGCTATTTTCCATCCGTTAGGTGGCAATATCGTTACCCTGCTATCCTCGCGAATTCTCTCTCATTTTGGGGGGGGGCTTAAAAATAAAGAGTAGCTCTATGTTCCCCCATCGCTTTTATAAAGCATTTGCCCATCCAGAAATTCGGCCTCTTTCGTAACTTCCCCTAATCCACCTCTGGCACTACGAATACTCTGTGTTAATATCTACGCCTACTCTAAATCTCGAAGTTGACTTTTCAAGTCTGGCGCCGTACGTTTCTTATTTACATAATGATATTTTCAGTATGTTTAGTATTCTTGGCGGGAAATTTGAATTTCCTCAATAGTTCCTATATTTTACGTGTCTTTAAAATAAAGTCAGACAGTATGTTTTCAGGACATTAAAATGAAGTTTCTGTGATAAAACTAGAGGAGGAAGAGAATTACAACGGTATAAGTGCGATTTCTAACCAACACAGATTAAATCAATGCTTTAGAATGCAAATTAAGCGTAAATACGAACCGATAATGACTCCGATATTAGGATTGAATGTGCCATGTCTAACATATAAGAATAAACTCCTACAACTTGTCAAACTCGTGGTTCGGACTTTAAAACGGCATTCTAGTTTTAACAGGAGCAGATGACAAAGGAGTCTCGGACGCTAGCTTCCACAATATAGAGGGCAATGGCACCCTATAGCGGTATCGTTTGCCATAGAGGCGCTATCAGACATTATAGCAGACGATGCTTTTGGTGGATTATATCTGGCACCACAGTCTGCTGGGAATGTTTTTGTAATAACGGAGTAACGGTGGCTACTGAGGTTCGTCTTATCCGATCGCGACATAAATATACACAATATCATTACTTTATTCAAACAGCTGTAACCGTTGGTATTAAGATAAAAGATAAGACTACATTTTGTGACTTTAAACCTACTAAATAGTCAAATTAAGTCCAAACTAGCAGAGAAACCCAGGTAAGGCTTAATTAACAATTTGTGCCCACTGGAATGATTGGGGTCGGGTTTTCAAAAGATAAAAGCAAGGTTTTAAAAGATGCCGAAACACAACGTTATATATGTGTTTTAGGGCCAAAATATTCCGTATTTCTTTTGAATTAATTGACTGCTACAAGAGGTTGGAAACGAAATCACTGTCTCTTACTTTTTGGGCTTTAAAAGATCGTGAGTGATTTCTTTTCCCAACCTCTTGTAGCTATCATTTAATTCAAGAAGAAATTTAGAAATAAATAACTGAAACACATTTTAGTTTTATAATAATGTACATACGTTACTCGCTGGGCTTTTCATTATCAATTTTAGTCTAAAAAAAAAGATTAAAAAGCCGTTGAAATCCATTTTTTAACTCTAATACTCGTTAAGCCTAGGCTACTTATAAGCAGACGATACGTAATTTTAAAGAGAGGCTCCAGACGCGATTTCCCAGATCTCCTTTCGAGACTTTGCAGCCACGCTATTGGTTGGAAAATAAAGCTCAAATTTCCTACGAGAGGTGGCACTGGCGTAATGATTTTCGTTAATAACCGTGACGTTCGCGGATCCCATTGCCCTCTACGTTATGGAAGCTAGCGTCCGAGACTCCTTTGTCATCTGCTCCTGGTTTTAAGCAAAGTGGAGAAATAGGCTTAAAAGAACGACTCAAGGACTGGGCTCATAATAGTAGCCCCATCGTATTAACGGATGTTAATTATGCTATGTTCACACTTGCACAGGAGTCGGTTGACAACTCGTTTGCACAACTAGTTTTGAAGTAGGCTTTATTACTATATTCGAAGCGATTTCAACAGCCTCGTTTCACATCTTAAGACGCTTCTGTTGGTTTTGTCTGCTAAGGCCGGAGACAATACCCTTATCACTATCAAGTTCAGATATTGCAATTTTTCTTCAATTATTTTTACTTATTTAATCCTTAATCACTATTTAATTAAATCAGCGGATTTTACTGTTAATCGATCTATTCCATCTAAATTATTTGAAAAAATTACATATCTACGCTTTTTCAAGAACAATTCCATTTTCCGGAAACTCATTATCATCATATCATGAAATTAATTATTTTGAAGGGATTTAGTTTCGATGCTCAATAACTTGTAGTTCAAGTACAAGTACCGTTACTAGAACAAATACAAGCACCGGTGCAAGTACCGGTACAAATACAAGCACCGGTGCAAGTACCGGTACAAATACAAGCACCGGTGCAAGTACCAGTACAGGTGCAAATACAAGCACCGGTGCAAGTACCGGTAAAAATACTAGCACCAGTGCAAGTACCAGTACAGGTGCAAATACAAGCACCAGTACAGGTGCAAATACAAGCACCAGTGCAAGTACCAGTACAAATACTCAAACCTGCTTTTGGAAGGCCATTAACTTTGAAAATGGGATGAAGTGGTTATAAAATATCTACTAGAAGAAAGTCACTCTTGTTGGTTAACAGATGCAAGCTAGTGCTCATTGGCCCTTGGGTAGTTTAGATCATAATGCCAGTGAAATGTAGTAGGGTAGTTGCTCCTATCTGGTTCGATACTGGAAGTAAAAGTAAAAAAATACAGTTATTGACTATTTATTTATTTATTTTTTTTGAAGTTCAGCTTAGTAATTTTCGGTTGCGACTTGCGCGAAGTATAACAATGGCTAGAAGTGACTTCGGTAAGGAATGAGAAGATATTCATGAGGAATATCGTTTTTTAAGTTTAAAGGGAAGAAGAGTCGACTAATACCGTCTGGGAATTATTTGAAGTAGTTGTCGATGTTCAATATTACACTAAATGTCTATTTTGAGAGCGATAAATTAACAGAAAGTGTGGAAATACAAGAAAACCAATTCCCTATTACTCGATAAATACTTGAAACAAACTTTGCAACCACTCGATACTCGTTTTGAGTACTCCATACTCGATAAGGGAAAATTCAATACTCGAGACTCGACGCGAAACTAATAATTCGAGGCTCGCACAGCAAAAATAAATGTGGTCTATCATGCCGCAAAGCTATATCTCCTGGCCTTGGATAAGATCATGACTTGTAGTTGAAACTTTGAATGAAAATGTATTGAAGCCCCTATAAGAGAAGGAGAGAAGGGGACCGTGCCTCTGACAAATTTCTATCCGAGACTCGTGTAAATAATTCTGTGTATTTTTATAATTATTTTTAAATTTGATGTAAATTTATTTCACTATCTCTTTAAAAAATTATTAACACTATCCCTTTAACTAGTTCAAAAAACCCTAACACAAATTCTCAACCTTTAATCCGAACTACCCCGCCTACTACTTTCAAAAACATCCCAAACTGTCCCTCTTTCTTTAACCCTTTCTCCCTACCTATATTGATGCTATCACAGGTAGTGGAAAGTTTTGTAAAATGTTCCAAAAAGTGTACCTTATTTTTTTTCTTATAACCTGTAAGCCCGCTAATCGGCAGAATTCTCTCGGAGCCCAAAGAAAAAGGGCTTCTCACCAAAGAGCACAAAAAAAAATAAATATTTGTTAAAATGAAAAAAGTTGCCTAATCTTCTAAATTTTTCAGTCGGTTTAAAGCATGGTTTTCATTTGACCGAAAAAACTACTTTGCAGCTAGACGACAAACGTCATATTTGTTGTTTACGTTGTCGCCCAGCGTTATAGCGTTTTCACTTCGCGTAGTTCCCGCAAATAATGGAACCAAGGCTTAACAGATAAACTGAACACTGCACTTATTGCGGTCCATCTATTGTCTTTCTTTTTTGCAATCTTTGTTTCTAATATCATACAGATTTGTATTGTTCCTAACCTCTTCAATAAACCTTTCAGCATTGAACTTCGGCATTTTCAGGGATTTGTACTAGTAACGGACTCGATTAAGATCGAAATAAATAAAAAGATGGCGGACCGCGGACGGCCTCTTCCGAACACGCGTGGTCGAAAATGACGTCACGACTATAGCTTATTGCTGATTGGCTCGCGCAGAGCGTTAACGTTGAACGCGGCGGAAAAAATAGAAAGCTAATATCGCCACACTCAACGTAATTTCTGTCCAGTGTAACTAGGTTTTTTTCGGTTGTCGCTTGACGTCGGGCGAAAAGTTGTGATTTACGCCAAGTGAAAACCATGCTTAAAAGATAAGATAAAATCAAATCAAATTAAGCTCTCCCAGCTAAAAAATTAAACTAAAAATTAAAATAATTCCCCTAATCGGAAAAGTTCTAAAAACAAAAGAACAAAATCTACATGGTGCCGTCGAAACGTTGGGATTAAACGAACAAAATTACCTTTGGATTAAATTTAAGTGCGATTACTAATCAATCGAGTACGGTTAAAATCAACCGGGAAAAACAAACGTGGAGGGTTATTAATCAACCCGCGGTTCAAAACATTAAGATTTAACAATCGGTTCGAAATTAAAGTGAAAATAAAGGACTAAAGGAACAATATCAGTGAAAAATAATGGCGGACGAAAATCCGACGGATGCTTCAGCGAGCGGTAAAAACTCCGAGGGATCGGGTAAAACAAACCCATCGAAAAAATCAAACGCAGCCGTGGAGTTTGTCAAATTCAAGGCGCTGAGAACACTGGCTCGCACTAATCTAACAAAAGCTACTAAAACAATGGATCAATTATTGAGCGATCAAAATACACCAATCGAAGAAATCGAGGACCAGCTAACGTTCATGCTAACTAGGGAAGCAAACCTAATTCAGCTGGACGAATCAATCCTGGGACTAATGACCGACCCGAACGTTATAGAAAAGGAGGCTATGGAAATAAACAGTTATTACGAAAAATACAACTTCGAGTAATTGAAGATCAAGGCCCAACGCATCGTAAGGAAGGCCAACAGAGCCAACGCTTCGGCAACAGGATCAGTAAATTCATCAAAGGACACGGCCAACAAAATCACCGTCGTCAGGGAGGAAACCAGCAGACTACCGGCGTTAGTCCTACCTAAATTCTCCGGGGACTTCACGGAATGGGCTGGATTCTGGGACCCTATTATCTACGGTCCTTTTGGAGGAAATTCGATCCGAATCTTTTCATTCGGAGTCAATTTCTCCGAATGAAGATAAAACGTATTCTGTAAGAACCTTATCCTAATCATACGGTGATAACCTCTCCGAATCATTCGGCGGCCGAAAGAGATGGCCGAATCGAGCATTCGGATATTTTACCGCCTCTCTTCCCTCCATTAATCTTAGATTCCCGGAACTTTCGCCGGAGTTTTCTAGTATTTTTCCCGGAACCTATTTGCTGGCACCTTGGCTGCGGTTCATATTTTTATTTAGTATGGCTGCTTTGTTTTTTCAACTCAAGCTTCATCGTTTGCGATTTGAACATGGTAATCGCATTGCCCGTCGCGATTTACGAGTTCAAACTTCAAAAGGTTTTTCGAGACTTAAAATCAAGCGTGGGCAAAATTTTAGGTTAACGCGGGAAATGGCTTTAGGCCTTGGCGGGCCTTGGCGAAATTTACAAGTTAGACCGTAGATCGACGGCTTTTTGGTAGATTTAAAGGTAAAAAAACGTCGTTGAATTTTTCCTACATTTAAGGGATAATTTCGCGAGATCCAATTACTTAACATAGATTTAATTGTTCATTTTAATATTTTTCCTACCCGGGCTTGCCACCTATTTTTGAACAATTGAATCAATTATTAAGTTATTATCAATAATTGCCAGATTAAATTTGGTTATTTCGTTTAGCATCTATTTAAATTATTAAATTTTGGTAGGTGTGTAACCATTGATAGAGGGCTAATGATCTACATTAATGAATTTATCATAATCTCACGAGATCCACACAATTGGATTATAATTTGGGATTAATTAATGTTGTTATTCTAGGTTCTCATTGCCTCATATTTAACCCTACTAAAACTTGCGATAAGTTTCCAGCAAAATTAAACGTATATTAACTGTTGTTTAGCGTGTTCTTTAATACCCATTTTAAAAGAATATTATGAAGCAATTTAAGGATAAATAATTTTTTAAATAAATAAATAAATAAAAAAGGAAAAAAGCACTTGGTTCTATCTTAAGAAAAGAAATCGAAAAAGAGAAAATTTTCTTTGTATTGAATGTGTTCCCAATACAAAGACCATTTCCCAAAATTTCCACTCCTTGGGAAAAACCAAAGTTTCCATCCCTTCAATTTGAAAGCGCGCCAAACAAAATTGTCCAATAAAGAAAAAGTGGGCGTCAAAAAGTACCACGTGGCTTAAGAGGAAGTGACATCCATTTGGATTGAGAGAAAATTTTCGAAGTACGATAAGGATTGGGGTTAGAGAATAGGGTTTTTTCGGTCCACTCCGAATGAGCCCGATCCGAATCATAAGGATTCGGAGTGATCCGAATGATTTTCGATTTTTAGAGAATAGCCTCCCAGGACCCGTTTTGAGACCACCTTTAAGGACAAGCCGAAAACTAGCAAGGTAGAAATGTTTAATTATTTGTATTCCTTATTGGATGGTGAAGCCAAAGAATCCTTATTTGGCATGAAAGCTAGTGATGAAAATTATGATGAGACAGTTAAAACTTTAAAAGAGAGATTTGATAGAACAGATTTAGTTATCCATACTCATGGAAGACGATTAATGAATTTAGAGCCCGTGTCGGACTCGAGCGATACTAAAGGCCTACGTAATTTATATGATAAAATACAATTAAAAGTAAGATGTTTAAAAGGTTTAGGAGTAGATGCTACCCTAAGTGGCACATTTATTTGCCCCCGTTTAATTGAATGCCTACCTAAAGAAATAAGGTTGGATTATAGTAAAAAGCATGCTAAAGATGGTGATTGGAATTTAAAAGCCTTCACCCAGTTTTTACAAAGTGAAGTTGAAGGTCGCGAAACGTGCGCGTTACTCGGTCTTAATGAATCGAAAAACAAAGAAAGACCACGCCACCAAGAATATCGCCGCGAAAACTCATATCAAAATAATCGTTACGAAAACACGCGAAACAACAACACCCTAGCGACCAACGGGCTAAATTATGTCCAAACATCAAACGCGCTTATCACCAACGTTACACCACGAAGCGTATTCTGCATTTTTTGCAAGAACACAGAGCTTGCGTCATTTAATTGCAAGAATTACACAATGGAGGAGAAAAAATCGACTCTACGCGATCAGAGAAGATGTTTTATCTGTCTGAAGCCAAGCCACGACGCCTGGAGATGCGATTCTCACTATCAAAATTGCCGAATTTGCAGCAAAAGGCACAATCAAGCCATCTGTGAACAAAATGAAGCCCACAAAAAGGAGCCAAACAGACCCGCAACCACAAGCGAAACACAAAACATAACCACAAATACCATCTTCGACTATGAGAGAAGAAACGTTCTCTTGCAAATCGCCCAAATTTTGATTAAAAATCCAGATTACCCAAGAAACGAAGGGTCAGAACCTTTAAAACTGGTTTTAGTCAACGGAAGTCAAGGCACGTTCATACTGAGCGAGGTAGCGGAAACATACCAGCTTCCCGGTCATAGGAGAGGCAACCGTTTTGGTTAGCGAATATGGAAACCAGGCCGCCGTGGAGAAAAAGAGAAAAGTCGTGAGGATAACCGTCGAAAACCTCTCGGACCCTGGAAAGAAGATCGAGGTGGAGGCCGTCGCAGTGCCATTCATTTGCCGCGCGCAAACCCAAGACTGCCAAGAGATCAGAAATTTCATAGAGAAAACAGCAGTAGTACTGGCGGATGATCCGAGAAAAGAAGGTCCAAGTTCCTCAAAGATTAGCCTATTAATCGGAGGTGATTACTATTGGGACATAGTAAGTGGAAAAACGGAAAGACTCCAAAACAAACTAGTAGCCATGGATACAATCTTTGGATGGACCATAGAAGGCCCAATGAGCTCCCCCCAAACCAACGTCAAAAGAGTTGAAGTTAGCAACAATTTAATCATCGTGATGACAACTAAATGTCAAGATGCCGACCTGACGAAAATCGTTCAAAATTTTTGGAATGTTGAATCCATCGGAATTCAAGCGAAGCCTGAAAAATTATCAGAGGGAGACGACGTATTGGAAAGGTTTGAGAGAGACGTCCAATTTTATCAAGAAGAAGGGCGTTATGAAGATAAAATCCCATGGAACACTGAAAAGGAAATCCTACCCGATTATTTACCAATGGCGACCAAACGCGCTACCAGCTTAGCCAAGAGATTTAACAATAATCCAGAATATTACCAAGCCTACAAGAAAATTATCAACGAACAACTCGAACTTGGAATCGTAGAACCTGTACCGGAAACAGAACAAACAAGCAAGCCGGGCACGTACTACATGCCACATCAAGGTGTCAGTAGAGCAGATAGTACGACCACAAAATTGCGAGCTGTAATGGACGGGTCCGCCCACGAAAATGGCCTCCCGTCACTTAACGATTGCCTATCAAGTGGACCAAATCTCAATCCGGATTTACACTTGCTACTTTTCAGCTTTAGAACGTACCCAATCGCCATAACAGCCGACATAGAAAAGGCATTTCTACAAGTATCTCTAGCTAAAGAAGAACGTGACACTTGCAGATTTCTATGGGTCAAGGAAGAAGCAAATGGAAAGGTTTTGGAGAACGACTTCACCGCTCTGCGAATGAAGCGCGTTCCATTTGGCGTTACATCAAGCAGTTATTTGCTCGCCGCTACGATCAAGCATCACATTTCCAAATACGAATTTACCGACAAAGAAGCCGTAAACACTCTCAGTACCAAGCTATACGTCGACGATCTAGTTGGTGGAGAACACACGATCGAAAGCGCATTCTCGCTCTCAAAACGAATGTCGGAAATCCTAAGCGACGCAAAAATGAACTTAAGGAAATGGCAATCCAACTCGCCAGAATTACGTAAGATGTGGGGAGAAGCCGCTGCTACCCCTAACGCAGTCACGAAATTTGAGGTTCAAGCACCAAGTGATCAAAAAATCTTAGGACTACAATGGAATCCAGTGTCTGACAGCTTTAGTTTCGACTTATCAAATCTAATCGAAATTTTAAAGGACATCAAACTGACTAAACGATACGCACTTAGCGCCGTATCCCAGATATTTGACCCCATCGGAATCCTAACCCCCTTTACTGTTGTGTATTTAAGTGAGACACATTTACATTGGGTAAAACAACTTTTATTTACATTTATGGCTAGTTATATTTTACAATTACTACTGTCTTTATGCTTCAACTGTCGAGATCCCAAGTGATCCCCCGTTATTCCCGCCGACGCTTATATATGTATAAGTCTTGTTTTTTATCTACTTTATCGCATCTTATCTAGCTCTATTATTGGCCTCCTAGATACACAACATTACTTTCCCCTCTTTTTGAAAATGAATTGTGGGAACTCCATCTCATATCTCAGCGGTTCTCTTCGGGTTCTTTGCGGACGTTGATCTTTCAACCTTGACGCTGCGCTATCCTCATGCGTATCCCGTGTTGATCGTGAATGACTTTCCTCTGGTTGCGTTTGCTCTATAGAAACGCTTTGTTGACCAGGTGCTGCTGGTGCTGTTTCCGGCTCGACTGGGTTGGGAGATGCGATGAGGGTTGGTTGGACCGGATTCGCCTTTTGAGAACGGCTAGACTGGATTATGTGTTCTGGTGTCGTTTGAACAGGATTCGTCATCTGTGATTTGCTCGACTGGGCTACGTGTTCTGACGTCGATTGAACAGGATTCATCATCTGTGACTTGATCGACTGGGCTACGTGTTCTGCCGTCGATTGAACAGGATTCGTCATCTGTGACTTGCTCGACTGTGCTGATTGAATGCCTGGAGTCCATGTCAAATCTGATTGAATGTCTGGAGTCCATGTCAAATCTTCCTTCCTTGTTGTAGTTGCTGGCGTGGCCTTCACCAGCAAAGACCGGGGTCGTACTTGATTGCGATGTCTATGAATCGTCGTTGTGGGTGTTCTAATGGCAAACATTACTTGTCCTTTTTTGGATTCGATGGTTCCTGGCAACCACTTTGGACCGTTCCCAAAATTCCTTGCATATACGGCGTCGTTGACTTGATATGACTGCTTAGATTTACTGCCTCGTCTAGTTTCCTCAATGGTTGCTGAGTCGGAAATATCTGGACTGTGTTGAAATCGACTCCTCGGATGGCATAGATCAATCCGCGATATGATGGATCGTCCAAACATCATTTCCGCAGGAGATAGACCCGTTGCTGTTGGAGTTCTCCGATGATTCATGAGAATTCGTGACAATCTTGTGTGAAGGTTTCCTTTGCGAAAAGTGCCCATTCCTTCATTGATGGTGTCTATGGCCTCGCTTGAACCTCCACCGATCTTCTTTAGGCTTGTTTTTATGGTGCGGACTGACCTCTCCGCTTGGCCATTGGACGCTGGGTGGTATGGCGCTGTACGAAGGTGTTCGATTCCGTTCTGTTTGGTGAACTCTTGAAAGTCGTGGCTTGTAAAACAAGGGCCGTTGTCGGTTACGAGGACCTGCATGATACCATATCTTGCAATAATCTCTCTTAGAGCCGTCGTGACCGCCTCAGTTGATGTGGTCGATGTTATTTGAACCTCTATCCATTTGGTGAATGAATCAACTATAATGAGCAGGAACTTCCCTTCGACCGGGCCGGCGAAGTCTACGTGAACCCTCTGCCACGGTTTTGTTGATTCTGGCCACGGTTGGTGTTGGGATCGAGGCATGGGAGCCGCTTCTTGGCAGATTGTACATCCCTTGACCATTCTTTCAATGTCATCATTGATCTCAGGCCACCATATTCTTGACCTTGCGACAGCTTTCATTCTAACGATCCCCTGATGAGAACTATGCAGCTCTCTCAACAATTCTTGTCGACATGCCCTCGGGACTACAACTCTGTTCCCTCGTAATATGGCTCCATTGTAATTAGATAGTTCCGAACTCAGCTTCCTGTAGACTTCTACCTCTGGTGACATTTTTCGTGTAGGCCAACCGCTAGACATGTGTTCCCGGACTTGTCGTAGAGTTTCATCCATTCTGGTATGCTGTTCTAATTTTTCCGCGGTGATTGGACCTTCGTTTAATTCCTTTACTAACAAGACGTACTCGGAAGGTACAGGCGTTCTTTCAACTGATGTGGGAAGACGCAACCTGCTGAGCGCGTCAGCATTTCCGTTCAAATTCCCTTTCCGGAAACGTATTTCGTAATTGTATGCCGATAATAGTAACGACCATCGCTGGATTCTTGCTGCCGCGGTCTGGGGAATTGGCTTGTCATTTCCCATCAGCGTTAACAATGGCTGGTGATCTGTGATAAGGAAGAATTTCTTTCCATATAAGTAGTCATTAAATTTAGTTACCCCAAATATAAGAGCGAGGGCCTCTTTTTCCAGTTGGGAGTAATTCCTTTCTGCCTTTGTGAGACTTCTCGATGCAAATGCTATTGGTTTCTCTTCTCCATCTTGCACATGGGAAATGACTGCCCCTATGCCAATTGGTGATGCATCGCAGGCCAGGTGCACATCTTTGGCTATGTCGTAGTGGGTTAGTACTCGTGATTGCAGAATGGATTGTTTCGCATCTCTGAATGCCGTCTTCTGTGATTCGCCCCATCTCCATGGTGTTGCTTGCTGGAGTAAATCGTATAGTGGTGCTAACATAGTGGCGTTGTTGGGTAGAAATCGCTGATAATAGTTTAAGAGACCAATGAAGGAGCGCAGCTGGGCGACGTTTTCTGGGTCGGGCGCGTTTCTGATGGCATCCATTTTGTCTTCGAGCGGATGTAGGCCAAGGGCATCCAGCTTGTGTCCCAAGAACTCAACTTCTTCTTGGAGAAATTACATTTCTCTTTCCTTAGCTTTAGTCCATTTAATCAAAGGATACCCAGGACTGAGTCCAAGGTTCGTAAGTTTTCTTCCTTGTCTTTTCCTTTTCCACCCAATAGAATGTCATCCTGGAATGGTGATACCCTCTTGTGTCGGCTTAATAACATCTCCATATGTCTTTGGAATATCGCTGATGACGATGAGATTCCCGTTGGAAGACGTTCGTATTGGAACAACCCTTTTGTTGTGTTTAAGACTGTGATTTTCTTTGATTCTTCGTCGAGCACCAATTGGTTGTACGCCTCCTTCAAATCCAACCGGGAAAACACTGTACAGCCTGCCAGCTTGGAGAAAATGTCTTCTGCCCGTGGTAAAGGAAATATCTCTGTGTTGACGACTGGGTTAGCTGTAGTCTTGAAATCTCCGCAGATGCGGATTTCGCCGTTGCTTTTCTGTACCGGTACAATCGGGGATGCAAACTCCGAGAATGGTATACTCTTGATGTTTCCCGCTTTCTCCATACGTTCTATTTCTGCCTCCACTTTGTCCTTCAAGTGGAACGGTAAGCTTCTTGGTTTGCAGAATTTCGGGACAGCATCCTTCTTGACATGGATGTGAACTTTTACGCCTTCGAGCTTTCCCAAACCGGGTGAGAACAGCGTTTCATGTTTTTCCAATACTTGATCTAGGGATAGAGCTCTTTGGGTCAACTCTAGGTGATTTACCTGGATCACTGGTTTGCAAATATTCAACGATGAATATAGCCACTTCCTTCCGCACAGATTCGGCCCGTCCCCTTTCACCAGAAGCAGTGGTAATTCAGCTGACCTTCCCTCGAAATTCACATCGACCCTTGTGCGTCTAGCGATGTCTACTGGATATCCGGTGTACGACCGTAGTTTCTTCGAGAAAGCTTGGACTTCTTGTTGATACGGCAGCGTCCTGAAGTGGGCCTCAGTGAGCATGGTATGACCCGAACCACTATCTACTTCGAACGGTATCTTCTTCCCATTTATCACCAGCCAATCGGTGTCGGGTGGTGGTACATCTTCGTAAAAAAGCATTTATGGAAATTAGGCCTAGTGACAGAAATATTCGAAGGTAGAGACGGGAAAGTTAGATCATGTATGGTTAGGACCTCAAATGGAAGTTTAATTAGAAGGCCAATTCAATTGTTGTACCCTTTGGAAATTGACGCGATCTCTGTACACAATAATTTAAATGACTAAAATTTAAGCATCAATCTAAAATTCTTAAAAAACTGAAACAAAATGTAATTAATTAAATTGTCAAAAGCAAAAAACAACATTTAAAACCAATTATCAACTGGAAATACTATCGTAATAATTCTGTGTATTTTTATAATTATTTTTAAATTTGATGTAAAATTATTTCACTATCTCTTTAAAAAATTTGTAACACTATCCCTTTAACTAGTTCAAAAAACCCTAACACAAATTCTCAACCTTTAATCCGAACTACCCCGCCTACTTCTTTCAAAAACATCCCAAACTGTCCCTCTTTCTTTAACCCTTTCTCCCTACCTATATTGATGCTATCACAGGTAGTGGAAAGTTTTGTAAAATGTTCCAAAAAGTGTACCTTATTTTTTTTTCTTATAATCTGTATGCCCGCTAATTGGCAGAATTCTCTCGGAGCCCAAAGAAAAAGGGCTGCTCACCAAAGAGCACAAAAAAAAAATAAAATATTTGTTAAAATCAAAAAAGTTGCCTTATCTTCTAAATTTTTTCAGTCGGTTTAAAAGATAAGATAAAATCAAATCCCAGCTAAAAAATTAAACTAAAAATTAAAATAATTCCCCTAATCGGAAAAGATCTAAAAACAAAAGAACAAAATCTACAACTCGTGCTCTATTCGCGACTGAGCGTTTCTAGCTTAGGGGCCATAGCTAGGAGGATATAGGGGTTAAAAAAAGCGGGGTTTTCATGCTGGCTTAGGCCTTTGAAGCAACGCCGCCTATATTACGTGTTCACTGCACATGTAGAGATATTTTTTAATTTTATCGGGCGTTAATTCGACCCTCCTACAGGCTTTAATCCACCTTGAACACTTATGTAGTACAGTTTTTGGTGTAGTAAAAGAGTAAAAAACCGTTACCTTTACTTCAGATTTATCTAAGAACCATAATTTACCATTAATAAAAAATAAAATAATGATAAATTTTCCGTTAAAGCACTAAAAACTGCAGCGCCATTAACAAAAATTTAAACAAACGACGCCCGATGACGATGAGCGCGGAACAAGGTGCGCGGCTAAGAATCTCCCAGAACGGACGATAATCGTAAACGCGTTTCAATGGGAAAACGGGCAGTCGAAGACTCCTTCACCCCTATATCCTCCTAGGCCATAGTACTGGACTGTTGATCGGATGGTCCGGGGTTCTACTTTCCGGCGAGGAACAAAAAGTTAACAAGGCGACCCAAGGGCCCGTAATAGTAGCCACATCGTACGAGTGAATAGCCCCTCTATACCCTACCCTAATGAGTGGATAACCCCTCTATACCTTACACTAATGAGTGAATAGCGCTATATTAAGAAAATCCCGTCAGGGATTTTCTATTTATACTCAATCCGAAATCGTAATGTTAAACTCTATGGAGGTTAACATTATGAGGTGGAAACATTTTTGCGAGTTAGACCCAAGGTTTCGCGACCAAGGGGGTACACTTTTTTCACAGCATAACTTTACAGCACTAGCAAAGGCTGAAAAGGTATAGTATCTCATTTCTCGTAGTGTTAGGTTAACTTGGCCTTTTTTGTATAGGTTTCAAATAAAATATTTTTAAACCACGCGCTAGCTCACGCGCCAGCACGTGCTGCATCTCGCGCTTAATTTCAATATTTTGATACTCTAATTAAGTTCACGTGATTTTTTTTTTAACTTTTTGGGCCTATTTTTTGTCTTTCTGAGCCTAAGGTTAAATGATCACAAAGAAATAGTTGGAGAATTTTTATAATTTTCACATGGTTTCAACGAATATTCAGCATGGTGTGTTTTTATACAGTGTATTGTATTATCCGATCATTCCAATTTCCAAATGTAAGTTACGATTTAGTGAAATACTATGTAATTAGTCTTAAAAAATTGGACGATTGAGTTTGACTATTCCAGAACTAATAGAAAAAGGGAGCTTAGATTGTCGCGTATGAAATTATATAGAATCTGTTCCCGTAAAAACTTATCCCTGTCAAATAATTAAGGCGAAAAAATACATATTGAGCTTTTAGCATATTAATTTTTCAGGGTGGAACAGATAAGAAGAACACTTATTTCTAGTAAAATGTCGCTTTACTAGAACTACACCTAAAATGAGGTCCCTCATTCTGATTTGTGGCTTTAAAAGCAGTGTCGTATTTTTGACATTTATCACACATTCAGAAAAGGTGTTCTTATATGTTTGTTGTTACATCTTGTATAAGTTTTAAACTTCAATTCGAACTCGAGTCATAATCGTCCTTGATTTAGCTCTTTGTTCCGAAACGCCGCATTTATACCCGTTTTTGTTGTAAAATTTCTAATCATAACAAATGTCTGAACTACGCAATTAAAAGCAAATTTCTCATAACGATTAAACTTCATTTCAAATTGAAATACATATAATAATTTCTAGTTTCTGGCCCTTTGTGGGTTTGAAAAAGTGTCGCGGATTGTGTATAAATGCAGTTTTTTAAGGACTGCGAAGCAAAACTCGTTTTTGTATAATTTTATAATGCTTAAATAATTTACCGTGCATAAAATCAGAGTGAATAGCCCCTCGATCCCTAAACGGTGATAAAATTATCACCCGTATAAATTTACTTATGCCGTAATTGTAATATTCCGGCGAATCGAAGAACAGATAGTTTTAGTGATCATCCCCTCGATGCGTTTACAACATAGACTTATGCCGATGCACACTTATCGCTTCTTATAAATTTCTAACATGAACTTATGATCAGAAGAGTTTGAAAGAGAAAGAATTCGGTAAAACACCCAATAATTGTAATATCCCGGTGCCTTAAGACCATTCTAAAAAGAACGTCAGTAAATGCTTGCTTTTGCTTTCAAAATTTCCCTCGATTTCTTTGAATGTTAAAATAGGGGAGCGTGAAACTCTTATTGTCGACGGGTAAGAGGAATTTTTAAGGGAGGGTATATGGTTTAACCTAACTATCATAATTTCCTTCCTTTTAAAATACGAACGAAAAATATCACCTCACCACAATTCTCTCCCATTCACTCTCCCTACAATGATGATCGAATAATTTTATACTGTCTAAGGCAGTTCTCTTTCACGACGTCGCCACCACCACCACCACCACCACCAACAGGCCAGGTCAAACTAAGACCCACGTCGTAGATATTCATCATACTATGTGGCTAAAAAATGAAATTTCTTCTTTGACTTAAGTTTAAAACTCAACCCAAAAGCATTTTCTCTCGACGTTCAAAAATGACGAACGAAAACTTCTACTACTACTACTACTTCTACAGGTCAGGTCAAACTAAGATCCTCATCGTAGATGTCCATCATACGATGTGGCTAATCATCGTAGATGTCCACCATACGATGTGGCTAATCATCGTAGATGTCCATCATACGATGTGACTAATCATCGTAGATGTCCATCATACGATGTGGCTAACCATCGTAGATGTCCATCATACGATGTGACTAATCATCGCAGATGTCCATCATACGATGTGACTAATCATCGTAGATGTCCATCATACGATGTGGCTAACAATCGTAGATGTCCATCATTCGATGTGACTAATCATCGTAGATGTCCATCATACGATGTGACTAATCATCGTAGATGTCCATCATACGATGTGGCTAAAAAATATATGAGAGCTATAACTCTTGCCGCGAGAGATTTGAGCACCGCTAGCGACCAAGTTTTAAGTCTGACTAAATTTATTGGTGAATTACAAAAATTGTTTGACACCTCATAAATAAGGACCATCTAACATTTGAAGGTATTAGCTGATTAGCTCCTTTCAAACAACCAGAACTCTATAGAGAGAGCAAATATTCCTCTTGAATAGTTATCGGAATATTCTCGCGGGAAAGTAAATCTTAGTGCACGGTGTACCCCACAAGTTGAGTATTCCGTGAACTAGACAAAAGCACTCCAAACACTGTTTTCTCGAAGCAACGTCGACACGTTTAAGTCCCTGTATCTTCGTTGCGGGTAAAGACCTGTTAAAGTCTGAAAGTACACCTACCAAGAGAATTTACAGTATCTAGTACTACTACCAAATTACAAGTTTGTACAAAAATATGGGATTTAGGTAGTATTTAATTTAAAAAAGAAAAATTTTAAAATACTGAAATTACAATAAAACAGTTTTTTGGTTCTGACTTTAAAAACTAGATGGCGCTGTAGTAAGAAAACATACAGAACCAATAAAGGAGGTCTACCCACATAACGATAAACTTGGCTGTACATGGGATCTCAGAATGGTTTACGGTGTAGTCCAAAGCGAAGCATGACATATCTTTACATGCTAATGTTTTTGTTCGAATTTTCAAAAACATATGCCTCGAACCTGAATCTTTTATTGAAAAATCTTTACCCATATATTTAACATGCTTTATCCCTTCCAGCCGTAATTAGGTATATTTTAAACCTGCACAACTACAAAAAAATGTATCCTTTTCCTTGAAATGACCCAAAGCCGTTTCTCATTATTTATCGTATTTTAGCTCTTACGAAAAGAGTAACACCATAGCGAGAGAGAGAGAGAGAGTGACAAAGAGAAAGAGAGAGAGAGAGAGAGAGAGAGAGTGACAAAGAGAAAGAGAGAGAGAGAGAGAGTGACAAAGAGAAAGAGAGAGAGAGAGAGAGAGAGAGAGAGAGAGAGAGAGAGAGAGAGAGAGAGAGAGAGAGAGAGAGAGAGAGAGAGAGAGAGAGAGAGAGAGAGAGAGAGAGAGAGAGAGAGAGAGAGAATGACACGTGTGCCACTTCACTCCTTGTTGGAAGACAGTGAAGTTGTTAATATCAGTTTGACACTAATGGTCTTGCCGATTTTCGTCGCGCTCCTAGCTTCCCTAAAACATTTCTATTTATTTTTTCTGTTTTTGTCCCCTCCTTCGCTCAAAGTACCACCCCTCCCATTTTGGCCACGCCTTTGTCTTAACAAGGATAGACCATAAGTAAAAATGTATATCGCAGATTAGAGCGAGAATTTGCAATCCTCTCTCAGTTTCATTTTGGAGATCGAACTAAGCTGGTCTCTTATTTGGAAAGAACCGTGCATCAAAGTTTACTTTTAAAAACGTTCGTAGCTTTCTTTCATCTACTTTAAGACCGTCATTAAAACTAGTATGTACTTATAAAAATTTCCGAGCTGTATTTTATTTTCCCATAGTAAAAGATCAATTTTGTTTGTCGAAATATCTATATATATTTTATTAAATTTCCGAATTAACTTGTTATTAAAGTGGGTTTGTAGCCAAATAAGAAATCTACAACGAAACAGAGAAACGGTTAGGACAATAAGTATATCGTTTTTCCATTTTTTCTCTCTACTGTAGGTCAGTACGTAAACTAAATTAGATTGAAAAGCTTGCTAATTTTATCTTTCAAAGTAGCTAAGATGGTTTCTTTGTAATTATGTCTGTTTTGACGTGGTTATAAACGTTAAACGGAGGAGTTAAAGAGTGCTTTGTCCTAAAATAGATCTTTCATTCAAGGGAAAGATTTCGTAGTAGTCTTCTTATTAATGAAATAGTAACCTTACTTTTACGATCGAGTAACAGAGAAGCGCCGGCTAGATGTTTAATTATACAGCGGGGAAATAGGTAATAGATTCTATAGAATTAGTTTTAGGACACCCACGCATGAAATCTTAGGAGAACACGTTTAGTGTACCACAAACTTCAAGGTATATTGTAGAAAGATTTAAACTGCAGGCATCAGCATTTGATAAACAGTCACAAAGGAAAACTCTTATAATCTATTTAAATATTAATTGAACGAAATTGGTGTGATTATATAAGCATTTAAATTCGGTTCATATGCAGATAGGATAGGATTTTGGTAAGATCATTATTGTAACTTCATGTATAAAATTTAAAAAGTTAATTTTTTTCTAATACTACTTATTGAATCATATTAAAGATCATAAAAAAGATAATTCTTGCATAAGATAATCCATTTTCCCAAATGTTGCGATTTAAAATATATAATTTCGTCAAGAGTAAATTAGGTAGGAGATAGGAATATCAAAACTCAATTTCACAGCACTTGTGATTCTTTTTTTTTCTCTCGAGAATATCTCTCCCCTGTTTTATGAGCACAAAAGAAACAGGAACGGATGCAAGTTCAGGAGATAGGCTGGTGTTCTACTCGTAATTGATTTACTCTTGACATCATCAAATTAACTGAAATATTATACTTAAATGATGCAATTGTGAAGTTCGACATTAAACATTCTTTTTTACATAAAAGAAGCCGGAATTTAGCCTTGCAAGGAGAAAAATCGCAGCCTTGGACAAAAGAAGAAAAAAACATCATGGGAAGTCGGAATTACCTTCAAAAAAACGCTTTAATTAGAGAGGTACTTGAACGATTTGTATTTGCATAATTTAGTTGTTAGTTTTTTAACACCGTAGGCTATGATTGAATTTATTTTTTTCGGTCTTTTTAGACGCTTCACGTAATATTCATTTTACTGCTAGCTATTAGTGACGGAGTACGTTCCACAACATCTGAAGTGACCTCGGCTGAACTTCCTGAGATGAGGACAAATTGCGGAACCTTGCCCTCCACTATTCACGTGACCAAGGAAGAATACAATGACCAGGGAAAAGTGGTCAGGTCCTGCGAAGGCACCGTGGCCGTCAATAAGTGCGAAGGAACTTGCGTTTCTCAAGTGCAACCTAGTGTTGTCACCCCTACTGGGTTCTTGAAGGTGTGTACTAGTTTAGTCCTGAGACATGAAGGTAAATTGGAATTAGAAACAAATGATGAACCAAATTATTTCCAATATGGAACCATTGCACCTTTGGCTAATTTCTACGCGTTCTGTGGATTTACCGTTTAAATATTTATTAATCTATGTCCAGTAGCTATGAAAGACATTTTTCAGATGTAGCCTTATAGTTTCAGGAATGCTTTTTTAACAATTCTGACTTTGTGACAGCTTTTCAATGCGTGTGTAAGTTCCACTTTGAAAACTTCTAGTACCAGAACAAAAGCTGTCTACTTGTAAATCGAATTGTTAATATGACGGATATTTTGGTTAACTTTGACCTTTAAACGAATCGCATAATTTGATGTTACTATGTATACACAAAGCTTAGATTTAGAATAATTATTTTTAGGTACGCTACACGGCGTTGTCCGGATGAAATATGAAAACCCATAAGTTTCCTTTCCATATAGACCGAAAAAATAAATAGTCTTAGTGCCACCTAGTCTTTTTTTGGAACGGAAATACGGAATTGTTTAACTACGTTATAATTCAATAAAATGATGCTCAATTAGGGGTATTCATAAAGCTAAACTGCTAAGGGTTAAGAGTAGAGCGTTCCTTACAGGCTTAGTGACTTGGGGCTCACGAACCCAACCATCAAGAACTCAACCAAAACCTTTTTAAAACCTTCCGTTAGTGTTACTGGTATCAACCATGCAGTATGGTAACGAGTTGTAGCAGTGCACGAGGAAAAATAAACAGACAAACTGCTTTCTGAAATATATATATATATATATATATTTCAGAAAGCAGTTTGTCTGTTTATATATATTACTAGCTGTTACCCGCGGCGTCGCTCGCGTGTAATAAGAACTTCCATCAAAAAGTTATAAATAAGGGGTAGATTTTACTGATGACTAATATTTTTGTAGCACCCTAGGAGCGAAGGTACTCGGCGTTGCCCGTCAGCCCGTCGGGACATTTTTATTACTTTTCACGCGGACATTATTCCATAAAGAAGGGTTTTTAAGTTTTTGGCCGCCATTTAAAAAGATGGCAACAAATCGAGCCCGAAAGACCATTCAGCCCGTCTATAGGTTAAAGGAAATCAGTGTACTAAATATTTGTGAAATCGGTTGAAACGCGCGGACTTTGTTGCGTAGAGGAGATTTTTTTTACTTATATGGGTGCCATTTTTAAGATGGCGGCGGATTGGAAAAATCTTTCGTAGTACGCGCCTACTACGTATGAGTAACGTTCCTGCAAATTTTCAGCCTTTTAGGGCACGCGGTTTGGGCTGGGCGTTGATTGTCAGTCAGTCAGTCAGGACTTTGATTTATATAGATATAGATATTTAGTAAGATTTTACTAAAATTACAAATGCTCAAGTATCGGTGTCAAAAGTTTGATTTTCGTTTCAATCATATTTACTACACAGGATTGTCAATGCTGCCGAGAATCTTGGATGCGACAGAAAGAGGTTAAATTAAACGAATGCTACGATGCCGAGGGTCAAAAACTACGGGACAAAGAAGGAATGATGTACATTCAAATACAAGAACCCGAGGAATGTAGTTGCCACAAATGTGGAACTTGAGTTAACTATATCTCAATGTGGTCTTCTCAAGCTTTCCAAGAATACCTTTAAATTATTTTCTGTTGAAGTCAGTCTGTATTTAATTTAGGCTTGTTGGTAATAAACTGTTTTCAGCTTTCATTTGTCCAATTATGAAGCCAAATAATGTATAGTAAAAATTGTGATGTGGGTCCTTTTGGCTTATTGCATTTTTCATAGTAATTACTCTTAATGGGGACAAACTATTACATATAAAGGCACGATTGCGCGTGTTATGGCGTTCTCTTAGTAGTTAAAAAAACAAAGTGAGATTGTAATTACCTCTTATAATCCAAAAATCGCCCTAAACTGACCTTGCAAGATTTATCGGTTTTAATTAATTTCCCAGCTGAAAGAAAGGATAATTAGCCAGCAGCCACTGTTTTCCGCCAGTTTTAAGCTTATCCAGTAAAGAACACGCTTCGAAAATAAACCAGATTTGAAACAGTTTTATTTCCTACAAATATATGAAGTCTGGCATTGGGCTTAAGCTTATTTCCAGGTCTAAATTAGGAAAAAAGTAGTAGACTATAAGTTACGTCTACTTTCATATAGTAGTGACAAATAATAGCATTAATTTAATCAGAATACAATTTAAAAGTTGCTTAAGCGTTATAACTATAGAGGCTTGTTTTTAAAGTTAAAACCCGCAAGCGACCTTCCCAGGGCGGCATCAGAAGCTTGTCGAAGTTTCAGTCTTTCCCTTTTAACGTCCAAATTCGACGAGAAAACGTCGTCTTTTCTATAAAGACTCGTCTGAAAAAATACTACTTTTTTCCGTTTATCTGTAACTCTTAAAACTAGCTTATGATCTGCATAACGAGTGCATGGTTTATGGTTTGAATACTCTGCCATCTTGAAAAATGGGAGGGAGGAAAAGAAATTAATAAGACTTGACGGATGACTCGAATACATTTTAAACTGGATTTTGCACGGTCAATTCTTGAAACTTTTTAAATCGATATGCATGCTAACCGTGCATACCCATACCCACGAACGGCTAAAATAACCATAACATCTTAAAGTTTGCTGGTAAGCAAACCGGTAGCTTAGTATATATGAAATGCGCGGTTTCCCATGAAAGGGTAAACATTAGATTAGGCTATTAAGATTAATTAACGCAATCATTATCACGCGAAATAATAGACTAGTATTTTATTCTGTCATATGACGCCTTGAATATACACGAAATTTAAACAAGCAAAACTTTTCAGAAGAGCAGTTAAGGGAACACGCTACTAGTGTTTTGACCTCGGTTTTGAGGGTCAAGCTCAGCGGAAATGTCATCGTTTTGTTTATCGACTTCTCTTGAGAAGAATGAGAATAGACCACTTCGGAAATTACAGACAGAGAAACCAATACACAGAGGCGAGGCGGCCAATGAAGTACTCTCCCTCTCACCAAGAAGCACCGCGCTAGGGGCAGTACGAATTAGCTAGTTTCCGTGTGTAGTGAACTCGAGGTCCGTCTGGCGTTGCTTCTTGGCGCGAGGGAGAATATGCTATTGGTGGACTCGCCCCTGTGATTTGGTTTCTCTGTAAGTAATTTCCGAAATGGTCTATAGGCTGGATGGTCTCTCACTCAGTAAGGAAGAGGGAAAGTAATGCGGGGTGAAGGTGCGAGATTATTTCGTCTTTTTATTGCCACAATGCCACTGTAGTGAAGAGAGTAAAATATTTATATTTTCTGTTACCGAAGTCTTATTTCCGAAGTTAAGAAGGGTACAGTTCTTTTCGGAGAACGTTCTGGTGTTCTCCCATTGGATAGGATCCCATTCGACCGAATTTTTCTGAAGTATGATTTTAAATACCGGCGATTGTGCAGTTTCTACCTATTCGAAATTTTTCTATTGGGAATATTTTTTGCTCATAGTGTTAAATAATGCTTCTTCTAAAGTTAATTTAGCAATGTGAGCTTTTGTACACTCACTATAACGTTGTGGAAGAGTATCTGAACATCGTACGACTGACCAAAGATCGAATCTTCGAAAGGGAAAGTAAGTTGCTTAATATTAATATCATTTAATTTTATAATGTAATTTGAACTTAGTTGCAGCTTCGTTTTACAGTGTGGTGAACAATTAATTAATAAAAATATGCAAATATTTTAAATAAAGACCTTTAAAACATTTTGACTTATTTTTTTTAAACTAGGTTAATATTTTTGTGGGGTTAGGTTTTGGTTAGGGTTAAGATTTATTGTTGGGTTTGGGTTAGAGGGAGGTTAGGTTAGCAATTGATAGCATTACTGACCGGAGCCTCCGAAATGAGCTAGGCCCATGCGTGTCGCGAGGCGAGAATATTTTTTAACCAACTTAGTTCGCCGTGGTTTTACGCTTGGGACGCTTATAGTACCGTAAAATAAACAAAATTCAACCCCTTGACCCTGTCGACTGCTTAAGTATTTGGGCCAAGGTCACGGATTGTAAGTATTCGTTTTTATTACTCTTTCTGAATTATATTAGTTGAAATAATTTAACATCTAATTTTATATAAAGAATCATGGTTTCATACAATCTAACCAAAAGATTCAATAAAAAGTGAATAGCCCCAAAAACATTTACGTTAATTTTAGGATGAAAACTTTTCTCTATCATAAAAAATTTATGACTGACCCCTAAAATATCAACGATAATTTAAGGAAGACCCCTGTCCCAACCGAATAAAATCGCCATCTCGTACACATATATGGTGAAAATATTTTCATTAACAAACTGGATATTTCCCCTCATAAAATTTGACATGCATGGGCCTAGTTCATTTCGGAGGCTCCGCACTGACTTTCTAAAAACATTTCATTGACATCCCTGCATAATAAACGCGGGCCTTTTCCAAAAATGCTATATTAATTAAGGACTTTGTATAATAAACACAGGCCTTTTCCAAAAATGCGATATTAATTAAGGTACTTGAACAATAAACTCATATTAATTAGGGTTCTCGCACAATAAACGCCACCGTTTTCCAAAAATGCTATTTTAATTGAGGTCACTGAACAATAAACGCTAAATTTATTAAGGTCCTTGCTTAATAAACACAGGCCTTTTCCAAATATGCTATATTAATTGAGGTCCCTGATCAATAAACGTGGGCCTTTTCCATATATGCTATATTGAGGTTCCTGAACAATAAACACTATATTTATTAAGTTCCTTGCATAATAAACACAGGCCTTTTCCGAGAAAAAATGCTTTATTTATTAAGTTCCTTGAAAAATAAACATCTGCCTCAAAATATTGCTTGTTTTACATGTCAGTCTAGGTTAGCCTATCCTAGCTTCGGAGGATTCTTGCTATAAAACTTGGGATTTAATCATTGCAATAACTATTTATATAACTAAGTGAGATAGACGTAATTAATAAAGCAAGAATGTTTTTGATTTTAAAAAAATATCCTAAAAGAAGCATTCTTAATGTCGTTTATAAAAAATGCATAAAAAATTTATTCATCTTTTAATAGCATTGAAAATTTTACCATCATAAAATCGCAAAATTTGGCAATATATGGTCCAATTGTACATTCGGTCCAGTGGGATACGGCCCAATGGGACAGCAGCACAGTTCCGTTGAGGGGACACTCACTCAGAGTAAATACGTACATAGGGTTTACCTTCTTATCTTTTGAAGCCCTAACTTTTACAATAATAATAAACGTTTTGTTACATTTTTGGCCTCCATTTACCAAGATATCTGTAGATTCGAATTTTTTTTTATTGTGTACCTTTAACTTTCAGCTTTCTAGGTAAGAGCGGTTTGAGCTGGGCGTTAATTATTAGTTAATCAATACGAACTTTTAATGCTTATATAGGTATACATTCATGCATATAGTTAATTTAAACTTCCACATAGTGCATTTATACTATGTGCAATCATGGCGAGTGCCACTGCGATAGCGTTCAATTGAAACGAAACCAAATACTGCCATGACTCCAGCCACCTTCATAGGATACAATAGTCGGAATTTTAGTTTCAATACTTTAAAAGAGCGTAATCAAACTTTTCATGAAAAGGGCTGATAATTTTCTTTTAAAGTATTGAAATTAGCGAAAACTTTAATTTTAATACAAGATGAATTTTAGTCTAGCAAGTGCAATTTTTATAATCCTAACATTTTACGAAAATGATCCACTGATCAACAGGCTCAGGCTTAAATCAATGGCATGTTCGTTAGTATTAAGAGTTACAGAGAGAAAAATTTATACCGTGCAATTCTCTATATTTGAATAATACGTTTCTATATTAAAGTTTTTCCCTGCGCTTAATCATACATTTTCAAAATTAGACCTAAATTACACCTCACAACTTACTTTATTTAAGCCTGATGCTTATAAATGGTCAGTTAAGGATTAAAATATTGTAAATATCACTTAAGAGTAACATGGTTATGCCGATGTTAAGATCAACGGGTGGGTTGTCTCAGCAGGATTATAAAACGGACCAGCTTTTCTACTTTAAATCTCCTCGCTCTTTTACATCTCGGTTTCTCTGGGATTGGCGAGAATTTTAGGTAATGGAGAAACTGGATCAAAGCGCCATAGAGTGAGAGGGGAGATCAGGAAAAGCATGAATGGAGAGTTACAAGTTGGCTCTAGGAGCCCACTTGGTCGTCATCTTTACAATCGCGCGCTCGTACTCGAAACTTCGATCCCACCAAGACAGAAACATTACTCCTCATTTATGACGAAGTAGATTTTTTTAAACTACAAAAAAGAAAGTCTAAAAAGAATGCAACTAGTTTTTCGCGAACTTTGTTAACTATTACATGTTTTTTAAATCGCAATACTTCTAAACAGTTATCGAGAGAAATTAACAATTGTAAAAAAATTCAGTTGGTTGCTTGAAAGGTCTACAACGAGTTTCATACGTAAGTGTTAGTTTTTAATTTATCTAAATATGTTTTGGAAATATGGAGAAGAAAGGTTAACCACTTTTCTGAAATAATGAAATTAATTTGCATTATTTTTACTAAATCTACTATTTATATATTTCCTATGCCAATTTTGCGGGACTTTTCGCGTTTTAACTAAAACGATTAATCCCTAATCGATTAAATTCCTTAGAGGATACATAGTCAGGAATGTGGTATTTTGGAAATGTAGATTGTTTTATGGTAAAATGGAGGTAAGGAACCTTACAAATCGGGTAACACCTCCTATAAGGAATTTCTCTTAATACATTTGCAACTTTTTGAAGCAAAAACTTAAAAAAAAAATTGAAATGTTTTAAATTTTTTCAACGTGACTGTGTCCACCGCAAAAATTACTTTTAACTGATCATCTTATTGCTATTGGTGGAAAAGTTAGAAATGGTTGAAAATGTCACGTTGTAGGCTGTTCCGATATTCTATAATGTTTAACGGTCGATTAAGAATAATTGAATAATAATCAAGTGACGAAAAATATGAAGAAAACTTAAGTGTGAGCCTCGCGAAATCCTGACGCCAGTGGATCAATTGGGTAGGGCAAGGACCATAGCCTCTAAAACAGTAAAACTAAAACTTCTCTGGAATCTCCCAACCTCTAAGGCTAAAATCATTATCATTAGTAAAGCGGTTATAACTAGAATAAACTTTCTGCTGCGGTTTTCATGAGAGACCTTGTTTTGGGACAATCAACCTATACCGTGAAGGTTACTGGTAACATACGCTTATACCATTTTACCCTTGAAACCACAGCGCATAACTTGGGGTAAATAATGGAAATGACACAAACATACTTGATTTTAAATTGAATTCGGTAGTCCGTAGAACCAATAGAAGGGAAGTACAATCATGGGGAAATCGAGCTTCCAAAGATTATCAAATGTTGTGATGACACGTTTTGTTGTGCAAGCGTCTAAGATACTATTATATAAAAAGGACTTGGTTTGCCCAAGCCTAAAAAACAAAACGATAAGAGTTTTTTCCAGTTGACTGAAGCGCGGATATTTTATTTTTCTATATAATTTTAAAGACAATCTGTATTTTACTACTCTTTAATTCAATCTCCTGATTTTACTGGTAATGGATTTATTTCCTATAAATTAATTGAAATAAAATATCTTATCTCAGATTTTTCAACAACTATTCCATTTTCGTAAAAATTTTATCATGAAAAATCTGAGATAAGTAATATTTTATTTCAATTAATTTATTGGAAATAAATCCATTACCAGTAAAATCAGGAGATTGAATTAAAGAGTAGTAAAATACAGATTGTCTTTAAAATTATATAGAAAAATAAAATATCCGCGCTTCAGTCAACTGGAAAAAACTCTTATCGTTTTGTTTTTTAGGCTTGGGCAAACCAAGTCCTTTTTATATAATATCTGCTCCTTCAGTCTTTATTTGTATTAATCTATTATAAAATAATATTTGCCTGAAATGCGAAATTTTTCACTTCTAGGACGAGGTTAAAAATGGTTCTACACTTCTACTAATTCTTATATGATACGGCTCACAATTCGTTTTAGAACCCGAGCTTTATAGTCAACTTCAAAACAAACCTGAAACTATTTTAAACTATCAAAGCCGTATCTTTTACAGTCCACTTTACGATTGCAATTATCCATGACATTGCGTGCACTGCCCTTGTACGTTTACAGTGATTGGCACCGTGGACAGTTATTTTAATTAAAATACCTAGGCCACAGATCCAGTTTTAAAAATATCCTTATTTCCAACACTGATCCATCTATCCTTCCAGCTTTTACAATCACCCATTGCATAGACTCACTCAATAGTCTGCCTAAGCATGGATTTATAATAGAAGCTTACGCTTCCTGGATATTTCACTCACCTTAAAACCATAGATATATTAAAAGGGTAGATACACAATTCAATGGGAGGTCGACGCAGAAGGGGCAACGAGCAGACAGCCGTTATTTTCTGGAATAGCCGTATAAAACGCCATCTATCGGGAACTTTCGAAACTAAATTAAGGGATGAGCTTAGAGTAGTGGCACTCTATGTTAACCCCCTATAGGGCATAATAAGTCAAACCCTCGGAGATGCCATTACTCCATTTTATACGAGCTAAGAGCGGAAAAACGTATTTTATAAATTTTACACCTGTAAAATCTTTTAAAAAACACTTGGAACTTGTATTTCTACTTACTTTCGAGGAAATACCACCGTTTTCTGAAGGTAAGAGTCTTTTTATATACATTTTTTAGTAATAAAAACATTTAAGGCGAGCTAAGCCTTGGTCTTGTAAAACACGGCAGATTCATGGTTCATCCATGGCAGATTAGTGATTAGCGTGTTTTCAGCGTACAGCCTCTTTTCTCTATGTGCAAATCTACATTATGGCCATGACCAAGGCTTAGCTCGCCTTAAATGTTTTTATTACTAATAAATGTATAAAAAAAGACTCTTACCTTCAGAAAACGGTGGTATTTCCTTGAAAAAAAGTAGAAATACAAGTTCCAAGTGTTTTTTAAAAGATTTTACAGGTGTAAAATTTATAAAAAACGTTTTTCCGCTCTTAGCTCGTATAAAATGGAGTAATGGCATCTCCGAGGGTTTGACTTATTATGCCCTATAGGGGGTTAACATAGAGTGCCACTACTCTAAGCTCATCCTTTAATTTAGTTTCGAAAGTTCCCGATAGATGGCGTTTTATACGGCTACCCCCAGAAAATAGCGGCTGTCTGCTCGTTGCCCCTTCCGCGTTTTTTCGTTAAGCCTAAGCCAGCGAAGTGGATCTAGACCCTTTATAGTTTTACTATATCTATGCTTAAAACGCGCACAACATTTATTCCTCGTCTGAAATAGTACCAGCCTGGCACGCGCGTTTGTGACGTACAATTTGAGGCAAATTCAGAGGGGGGTTGAAGTTTTTCACGTGATCGAGTTCTAATTATGAATAGCGCGCGTGCACGCGCGCCAAAAGAAAAAAGTTTGCCTCAATTTCTACGTCATCAGCCCCCCAGTCCCCACCCTCGCGAATTTTTGTGACATAAATGTGTTTAAAATCAAAATGCCTTACTGAAGGCTACAGGGAAATATCCATGAAGCGTAAGCTTCTATTATAAATCCATGGCCTAAGTAAGGCAACTTAAGCCTTGGTCGAAACTAACATCTAAAATATAAATTAAAAAGGTATCTTAAGTATAGAATTTCAACCGAGACACATAATTAAACGAAAATTAGACCCGCCAGAGAAGTTTTTAATAAATATAGTGTTATATTTATTGAAAAATATCAAGTTAAAGTTTCAGGGCGGTGAAATGGCAAATTAGCGTCGTCTACTGTAGAGTAACGAACAATTAGCGTCGTCTGCTGTAGAATAATCTTTTGAGGTACTTACATTTTTAATTAAATTAACATACTTAGACTTAATTAAATTTGATGAAACTTGAAAAAGGCACACCTTGAATAGTTACTTGTTAATTTAAAAGTATTCCGAAAGCTAACTTCCATGCAGTTTTTAAATGATTCGATGTACAGGAGCACCAAAAACCCCATGTTATTCCTATGGGAAAATCGACGAAAATCTGTGAATTTTCATTTAACATTACGGGAGGGTGTGGGATCTTATCTAGAAGGGCCTACCGGCCCTCTAGAATATCTAATTCAATTTTTGTCAAGCGTATGACGATATTAACCTTCTCAATGACCTTTCTTTTTATAGTGAAATTCAGTCACTTCTCGAGTCTTGGAAAACGTTTTACTTCTATTTATGAGCTACTCAGCCCATGACCGAAATCATAATATTATTTCTTACTAATTAAAGCCGTAAAAATGCCGCGTGGTTTTGGGATGATGAAATGCAAGGCGATTTATTGCAGACAACATTTCTAAATACAACAAATTTTTAATAAAATGTAGACACAGATTTTTTGCGACAAACCGCAACTATTTTCCATTAATGGGTGGTTTTCTCCCGCTCTCCGAAATTAAACAAGTTTCATCACGTAGACAGAATCAATTTGGCAAATGTAATTAATATAAGGTATTTAGGTTTATGGGCCTGGATCGAGTCTTTAGTGGTTTTACCGTTTTCCACTGTCTCGTCAAGATTTATTTATTATAGCATAAGTTTATCATGCCTCTAACTACACAAATATGGGTTACAACTGGGCATCTTTAGCAGGCTACTGAGACATCAGAACTCGTATAGCGCTAAGATACGAAGAGAAAGTTTTGAAATTCCTGTCGCGGTGCAGCCACCAAACGGTCGAGACGATTACTAAATGGGTCACATGAATAAAATAATCCACTGGATAAAGGAGATTTTTACGTTTCGTATAGGCAGGCATTGGGGGAACGAATTTAACTTAAGCAACCCCAAAATCCCTCTCTCTCTCTCTCGTGAGATAGAGGCAGTTTTAGTCCTGAAACATTCTAAAAGGGATAAAAGAAACGCTAGGCTATGCAGTACATTTTGTATTGAAGTTGAGGTGATAAATGATACGGAGAGAGTATAGGTTTCATTAAATACTATTGCCATAGGAGTAGCAGCCATATCTCTACTTAGAGGCATGATAAACTTATGATTATAGCTATTCCAAACGCCTTTCTTTCCCATATACCAAGGTAAAATAGTTTTCAATATATCAATAAAACCTTCAAATATTATTACAGGTTTTAAATATTAATTATCTAATAAAAGGAAAGAAAATGATTTCGATCGTTATGAAACACCATTTTACGATGTTTAAAAGTGCACAAACCTTTTGGTCGACTTTAAGTCAAACCAATTGTGGTTTGAGAATTGGGTCTTTTGTCCTGGTGTTGATCTTGTTGCCAAATTTGATCCAAGAAACTCGAGCCGTTGGAGAAGAGTGTCATTTACGACCGGTTATACACGTCTTGAGACATCCTGGCTGTGTACCAAAACCAATACCGTCCTTTGCTTGCCAGGGTACTTGCTCCTCCTATGTGCAGGTTAGCCAAATTTCACTCTTGGTTGTAATTATACGTCCAGTTTTATGTTTTCAGATCCTATGGGTTTCAATGTTTTCTGGTCAAGTTATCATTGCGAGAGCTGAGTCTTTTTGAGTAACGTAAGCGGTCAGAGCTCTTCAATAAAAAAACGTTTCTCGAATCGAAATTTTAGTTCACTCCATGCATCCTAAAAATATAAACTCGAGAAATTAGAGAAAGAATTCGCGTGGATGGTCTGAATGTAATTTTAGAGTTTTAATTGATTTGGTTTAGAGATAATAAACTTGGAATATAGCTACAATAATAGCCTTTTCTAAGATGAGCTGTTCTCAAAACAGCATTATTATTAAAGGGAGGGTGAAATCGAAAATCAAGTGATTTTTATCGATTCTTCTACTAATTAAAAGACCAATCTGCATCGTGAAACATCCAAGAAATAACACCGAATGATTTTCAAATTACAGTTAGTTTGAAATTTCATGGATTATTTTAAATAAGAACCTCCGATCAATCGCTTAACAAATTTCTCGTGGCACGCTCCGTGTCGAATGAAATTTATGGCGAGATTTGATCATATTTGCGCGCGATGTGATAATCGTGGTGCGAGACACGGATCTAGTCACGAGAATTTTGTTAACGAAAGGGCAGGGAGTTACGCGATTGGTTGGAGGTACTTATTTAAAATAATCCATGAAATTTCAGACTAAATTGAGTTTTAAAATCATTCGGAGGTATTTCCTTTAATGTTTCATTATGCAGATATTTATATATATTCAAGTAGTAGAATATAGAGAGCTGCATGGAAACGGTAAATTTCCATTTACCGCGGTAACCATGGAAATCCGTGTGAATGGATGGTTTTTCTACTAATATCACATGTTCGGATCGGGAATGGATGGAAAAAACCAATATGGAATGGAACTGGTTAAGTTGATGTGCATTTTAGTTTGGAAATGGTTGGTAAATAGATAGAACCTATTTTCTAAGGACGATCCTAAAATTCTAAAAAGACTTAAAAAGGGTTTTGCCACAGAGTAATGGCAGCTCTCTGCCTTTGACGGTATTGGACTACATATGGCAATATAATATAGGTGCCACTATTACTCATCTCACTTAATTTGTTGTAGCCTAGTTACTTGCAAGCTAAGCTAACAGTACTCGTGTTTGGTTTGAAAGACAGACGAAAGCTAGTTTTCTTGAACGGTTTCCAAATCGTCAAATTTATGAAAGGCGCTCATTAGGATGACATTTGAGAGTTCATTATTTCTTTCCGACATTTTAAACTATTACTCAAGTATTAACGAATACATCACCTAACAAGTCTACGAATCGTAAACAAAACCACGTCAATCTGCATAGTCTACTCGAATACTGCGCTCATGAACGCAAGATGCTCGGCCTACATCTAGGAGGATATAGGGGTGAAGGAGTCTTCGACTGCCCGTTTTCCCATTGTAACGCGCTTACAGATTATCGGCCGTGGTTTCCCCCCATTTTCACTCGTTCTGGGAGATTCTTAACCGCGCACCTAGATCCACGCACATCGTCATCGGGCGTTGACTGTTCGTTTGTTTAAATTTTTTCTAAAGGCTTAAAGCAAAGGGCGGCTCCGTTGATGCCCCTGAAAGATGCCTTTTCTGCTACACGTTGGCAAAGCTTGCCAAAGGCTAGTTAAACCAAAGGCAGGAACCAATGGGACCTAGTGCATTAGGTCTGATTGGTTCCTGCCTTTGGCAAGGTAAAATTCGTGTCCAGAAGATTAGCCAGCATGCTAGGGGTGATAATGGAGCCGCCTGTTACTTTAACACGTCGCGCTGCACTTTTTTAGTGCTTTAACGGAACATTTATCGTTATTTTATTTTCTATTAATAGTAAATTATGGTTCTTAGTTAAAACTGAAGTTTTACTCTTTCACTACACCAAAAACACAACTAGATAAGTGTTTAAGATGGATTAACGCCCGATAAAATTAAAAATATCTCTACATGTGCAGTGAACACATAATATAGGGAGCGTTGCTTCAAAGGCCTAAGCTAGCATGAAAAACCATCTATTTTTTGAATTGGATTTGCGTAGTCATGTGATGCGCGTAATCAAGGTAACTAGGTGCGCGTGCACGAATCTCCCATCGGAGAGGCCGAAACCTGAGCTCTAAGAACGGGCAGTGGAAGACTCCCTCACCTCTATATCCTCCTAGAGGACCAGGTCGCGTACGTGAGCGCAACAATTGAATTCGCTGTGTCGTCTGCTATGAGAACCCTTAAGGAACGTTCATAGAACAAAGTTTGCTTCTTTCTGGTCACAAAATTACATCACTCGAGTTTCGCAAAAAATCTTGCTCCTGTTATCGCTTTTTGAGAGTAGACTACTGGGTAATGCTAGACATCGTTATTCATGTTAGTGAATTTAATTCATCGCCGGTATTAAACAGGCTATAGCTATTTGTGGAATTTGGTATATAAGACACAAGCAAAAATAGGACACACCATTTTAAAAACTGTTCAGAGTTTAGAGGTCGGCAGCTCAAGAAAATTCAATGTTAAATCTAAATTTTTTATGAATGGACATTTTAAACTTGAGAGTTTAAAATGCTTATTTGTTTGGAGCTAATATCAAGAGAAAATAGAAAAGAGTATAATACTTGGGTGAAAATTTATCTTTTGCCCTGCTTTCTACCTCGTTTGAGGGTCGTCCTGTTTTTTACCCCACTAAAACTTCAAGCAGCCAATCACGAGGCTAGAGGTTAGATATAGTGTTTTTGTAAAGTAGCGCTGCTCAGTGCTCACCGAATTCTGGGCGAGGGATCCACTCCTCATCCACCGCCTCTAAGCCCGTACTCTGTTTTGCTGGAATTATTTTTCTCTCTCTGAAAGCTGTGAGGAGGTTATCATGGGAGCGGGGTCTCGAGGCGCAGCACGCGGAGGCAAAAGTATTATACTCTATTCTATTTTCTCTTGCGATTATTGAGAGTTTAAAATCGATAACTCAAGAAAGAACGAAAGTTAACTTTAAATGCAAATACGTTCTAAGCTCCATTTCAAATAAACAACAGAAAATTGATACAGTTAAATTTACAGGTCTCGGCCTCTCGGTTTTGGCAAGTTGAAAGATCTTGTATGTGTTGCCAAGAAATGGGGGAGCGAGAGGCAACCGTTGGAATATTTTGCCCAAAATCAACGCCAAGATTTCGCAAAATCATTACAAGAGCTCCCGTTGATTGCATGTGTCGGCCCTGCACGACTGTTGACGAAGCCAGCGTTTTGCCAGAACTGGAAGCTAGGTTGACCGAAAGCAACGAAGTTAGGGATATATCTGTTATATAATGTCAATTATTCCATTCAAATTGGACTAGTTTGAACCAAATTTTGCAGGGTGCAGCTTTCAGAACCAAAGTTTAAGTGGTGCCAAAAAAAGTAGAAATTTAGTTACTTTTTAAATTCATCGCGTTTTTTTAGTTATTTTTAATAAAGTTTCTAAAGTTTAATATTGAACTTAACAAAATTATCCCAATGTTTATGGAATTTTTAAAATGCAAAAAACGTTAACAAAAATTAATAATTACTAATATACGCGACCGCATTTAAGAAGCATAGAGGCTTGGTTAACGTTAATTAAGTTCAAATAGTATAATTTAAGGATCTGTCTCTTTATCTGTGCAAGTGTATTCAGATTTATATTGTCAGTGGCTTTAAGTTTTATTGTTGTTACTATAAAATTTTACTTTCACTTTTTGTACACACGTAGATAGACTATTGGTAATTATTTATTTTGCTTCAGCCAATTGAAGCTTGATTAAGGAATCTTTAAAATGTATTGTAACTAAATTAATTGAAATAAATGTTGTATTTTATTTTTAGCAAGGTTTTTAGAGAGTAGGATTCCAACTATTTATTGAAAAATATTTTGAAAAATATTACCTATCTTATCATAGTCCAGGCTTTCTCTTTACCTTGACGTTTGATAACTTTTCTTCAAGGGAATGGTGATCCCCTCATAACCCAGGACTTTTAGGGTTTGACCTAGAACATTTGAACATAAAGATGAAAATTGGTACGTGTGTTATTTTGACCCAAAAAAAATATACTTAGAGTCCCCTGCTGTAGAGCGCGAGCTTCCGCCGCCATCTTGGAAAATGGCCGCCGGGATTGCAAGCTACAATGTATTCCACATTCTTCTTCGAAAATTATGAAAATCAGTACACATTATAATTGGAACCACATGAACATAATAGTAAAATTTTACAGCTCTGCTTATGATAGTTTGGTCGCCATAATGCAAAATGGTAGCCGTGAATGCTATGTGTAGTATATTTCACTATGTTTTTGGAAAATTATGGAAATTTACTCATATTATAATCAGAGCTGTGTGAAGCTCAAAGTAAAATATTGATAGTATAGCCATGTTGGAAAATGGCCGCCGAGAATGTTATTTAGATGCAGTATATTATTCAAAAAGTATGAACATTGGTAATAATTATGTTGAAGACCGTCTAAACATCATTATTGAATATTGAAGACGTGCTGCTGATAGTTTGGTCGACATCTTGGAAATTGACTGTTGAAAATGCTAAATGTATTTCAAATACATAAATCTTTTCGAAAGAGAGAGAGAGAGAGAGAGAGAGAGAGAGAGAGAGAGAGAGAGAGAGAGAGAGAGAGAGAGAGAGAGAGAGAGAGAGAGAGAGAGAGAGAGAGAGAGAGAGAGAGAGAGAGAGAGAGAGAGAGAGAGAGAGAGAGAGAGAGAGAGAGAGAGAGAGAGAGAGAGAGAGAGAGAAAGAGAGAAAGAGAGAAAGAGAGAAAGAGAGAAAGAGAGAAAGAGAGAAAGAGAGAAAGAGAGAAAGAGAGAAAGAGAGAAAGAGAGAAAGAGAGAAAGAGAGAAAGAGTGAAAGAGAGAAAGAGAGAAAGAGTTTTTTTTTGTTTTTCAAATGGAAAGTTTATTTACAACAAATTGGCACAAATGAGGATAATCTAGATCACAATTAATCAGGTACAAGTTAGGATAATCTTTGGTACAGTTAAATAATGACGTATAAATGGAAATTCTTATGAACAATTAATCAGGTATAAATGGAAATTCTTATGAACAATTAATCAGGTATAAATGGAGATTCTTATGAACAATTAATCAGGTATAAATGGAAATTCTTATGAACAAGTAATCAGGTATAAATTGAGATTCTTATGAACAATTAATCAGGTATAAATGGAGATTCTTATGAACAATTAATCAGGTATAAATGGAAATTCTTATGAACAAGTAATCAGGTATAAATTCTTAGGAACAATTAATCAGGTATAAATGGAAATTCTTAGGAACAATTAATCAGGTATAAATTCTTAGGAACAATTAATCAGGTATAAATGGAAATTCTTAGGGACAAGTAATCAGGTATAAATGGAAATTCTTAGGAACAATTAATCAGGTATAAATGGAAATTCATAGGAACAATTAATCAGGTATATATGACGGTAGCTTAGTTACAATAAGAAATGAGGAACTATGTACATAAAAATAATACAACAATGGTCAAAGTAAAATTAATTAAACCATACTGGTTCCCTACCAACCCCCCAACGTTGAAAGAACCTTTCAAGGAGGGTGGGGGTCGTGGCTCGTGAACGCTCCACCCGAAAACGGGCAGCAACGCGATTGATAATTAATTTAGTGGTGGAAGACACATGGGTCAGGAACCCATCAGCCATCAGAGACAAAGATGCAACTGATTTGTAAAGGTCAGCGAGGACGACTAAAAATATGGTAAACGTAAAGTTGCATAAATTGTGTTTCGGGTTTGGGGGGGCAACTAGGCTCCAGGAATCTGTGTGCGAGTGTGTGTGGCCAACCCATCGCTCAAGGCGGCGGGTGACTTGGTCAAAAACAGCCTCAACGAAGGGGCAGTCAAAATAACAGTGGGTAAAGGTCCCGAGGGTCGGGCAAAACGGACAAGCGGACGAGTCCAGGCTTTCGACGATGTGGGAAAGTCGGGCTGGGGCCGGTAAGGAGGCATGGAGGGCGCGCCATCGGATACAAAGCTCCGCGCGGGTGCTCAAGGGGGAAAGCTTCGCGGCTAACCACCACCAGGTAGATGGGGTCAGGTCTGTGGACGGTGGGGCAAAAGGCGATTGTGGCGGGAATCGGCTATGAATAACAGAGTCATATATGGTTTTAGTTGGTGGGGACTCGGAAAGTCGATAACGGCGTGAATGGCCAGCGATTACCTGTTCGGTGACGATACATAGACCTCCACCGTGACTAAAGGAAAAAGCGGGGTTAAGGCCGCGTTCCGTAAAACAACCGGGAAATGAGTGAATTATGGCATGAATCGTTAAGCGGTGCTGGGAAATAACTAAACGGGAAGCTGGACGGTCACGGAAGAAAGATCCTTGGGGGAGCCAACGACCGCGGCCGTCGAGGAGGTGACTAATTGAGGCGACGCCAATGGAGTGAAGACCGCCAACGGTAGCGTGGGTAAGGGCTAGTCCCGTGACGGTGCGTAAAAAGGGGGAATGGACAATCGGAAGGCCGAGGATCGCTTCTTTAGAAGAGAAACCTGCTTCAATTTTCATGGGGAGATGGAACCATGCGGTTAACGCCTCAGAATAAAAGGGTATGGCGGAATGTGCGCTAGAAGTATCGAGAAGTGCCCGTGTCACCGAAGGAAACCGGGGGAGGTGGTATTTAAAAAGAGAGTGGACGTGATTTGGCGGGGATTGCGTTAAGAAACGGGATATGGCGTGTATTCGGAAGGAGGCAATTTTTGCGGATATATTAACTAGACCCAAACCGCCAAGACGGCGATGGGGATATAGCGATGGGGCGGCGACCCAATGAATACTCGCCCACAAAAAATTAAGGAGCTGGTTCTGCCAATCCTTGACGAACGTTGACGGTGGGGTAAGCACTTTGAGCCTATGCCAAAGTACGGATGCAGCAAGTTGATTGATCAACAGAACCCTGCCGGGGAGCGAGCAAAGATGACGTAGTCGTAACCAACGCCCAAAGACTTTCGCCATGCGAGACGAAAGGTCCGGCCAGTTTTGCTGTTCAAAACGGGGAGAGTTCCCCAGGTAAACCCCAAGGAACTTACCACCGTCGGTACTGGATGGAATGGGGGGGCGTATGGCGGGAGGTGAGGCAGCCCAGCTTCCACACCAAAGGACGAACGATTTTTCATAGTTAACAGACGCTCCCGTGACTTGACAGTAAGCGCGGAGTCTATCGTCAAGGATGGCGAACTCAGAGGGGCAACGAATTAAGGCAGTTAAGTCATCGGCGAAAACGGTTGTGATCGCGTCGTGGTGAGGTAATGGTATGGCACGAGGAACTGAGCGACGCAAGGTATGAAGCAAAGGTTCAAGGGCCAAGACAAAGAGTAAACCGGACAAGGGGCAACCTTGACGGATACCTTTACCAAAAGGAATACGGGTCGTAAGGGTATTATTAACTTTAACCATAAAGGATGAATCGCAATAAATAATTGTCAGAAGGTCAATAAAACCCTGAGGGAAATTTAGAGTGGTGAGGAGGTTTAATAAGTACGAGTGGTCGACATTATCAAAAGCCTTGCGGAAGTCAATATTTACGAGGGCGAGAGGTTCATTAAGTGTATTGGCCAGATGAATGTTGTCACGGAGGGAGGTCAAGGTGTCGTATATACAACGCCCGGGGATGGAATAAGTCTGGGAGTCATGGACTAAATCCCCTACAACAGTGTTAACGCGGTTTGCAAGAATTCTGGTAAAGATCTTATAGTCGCTATTGGTGAGCGAGACCGGGCGCCAGTTCGCCAAGTTAAAAAGGTCACCCGATTTAGGCAGTAGAGATATGACGGAGGTTGAGAAAGTGTTCCAGAACTGTTTATGGTGTTGAAGGGTATTGAAAACCTCAACCAGGATGGGACCAAGTATTTGCCAAAAGGTTACGTAAAATTCTACTGGGACACCGTCAAAGGCACAGGCTTTTCCGCGGGAAAGTTTGTTGAGGGCGGCTGTTGCTTCAGGGAGGTCAATGGGATCCCCCAGGAGCGGCGCGTGGATGGGGTTTAGCGTGGTCATGCCTGAAGTTAGGTTAGAGTAGGTATCGCGATCAAACGGGGCGGATGGCGGCGAGTACAGGGTGGAATAAAAACGTATAACAACGTCTCTAATGGCGTCTGGGTTGGTAATTAGTACACCGGTGGGGTCGTACACACCGGCCATGAAATTAGTTTCAACGGCCCTTTGTTCAAGGCGGTAAAAATCACGCGAAGGCGTGTCAATGGCGGTAAAGTGGGTGGAGCGGGCACGGGCGAGGGAGTCAGCAGAACGCTCCAAGAGAAACCCATGGAGTCTCTCAGCATTCTGACGCCCCTCAAGCGTGTTTGGGTCAGAGGTAGTCACCGCAGACAGAATGAGAGAAAGAGAGAAAAAGAGAAAGAGAGAAAGAGAGAGAGAAAGAGAGAGAGAAAGAGAGAGAGAAAGAGAGAGAGAAAGAGAGAGAGAAAGAGAGAGAGAAAGAGAGAGAGAGAGAGAGAGAGAGAGTTTTTTTTGTTTTTCAAATGGATAGTTTATTTACAATAAATGATGAGAGACTTAGGTACAAATAATCATAATCAGGTACAAATGAACAAATGAGGAAATGTGTCGTGGCAAAGGGGTATTAAACCCCACAAAATTAAATCAAAAGAAAAGGGGGGAGTTACGTTAAATTATAAACAAACAATATCAAAGTAAATAAAAAGGGGGGAGTTACGTTAAGGCATATACAAACAAAATTTCAAAAATAATCGAATCTAAAATTATTCAATATACAAATCAGCCCGGGGTAAACCAACATGGCTCCCTCTCAAAACCCCAACGGGAATTGAGAGCAGGCAATGTATTGTGGGAAATGGCTCGGATGCGTTCCGCTTTGTAGCGTCCAGCGACCCTAGATGTAATCTTAGAAATAACTTTTTTGGTGAAAAAGTCAAACGAGTTCAACGTCAATGAAATGCTGGGGAGGTCACTGTAAAATTCCGTCAAAACCACCAAAAGGGTGACGAAAATAAAATTGCAGAAGGTGTGAGGCTGGCCGGGATGGGGAATCAAGGACCAAGCCTCAGCACGAGTATGACGGTGACCTACCCACCTATGTAGGCAATCATTAATCACATTAAACACTGAAATCGTAAACGGGCAACTAAAATACGTATGGAGAAACGTTCCATCACAGGGACAAAACGGGCACGATCGGGAATCAAGGCTAAGGACTATATGATTCAAACGGCTGGGGTGGGGAAGCGAACCATGGAGGGCTCTCCAACGGATACATAAGTCCGCGCGCGAACTTAAGCGGGAAAGTAGACCGCCATTCCACCAAAGGGAACTGGGTGTCAAGTTTGCCTCTGGGGGGGCAGTAGGGACCAGTGGACGGAAACGGACCGCGAGGAAGCACGGGTACAGCTGACAAGTACGGGGGAGGTTAGTAAAAATAATTTTGTTTAACCTGTCACCCGTACCATACTCAGTGGAGACACATAAAGTATCGCCGGCCGAGAATTGAAACCCCGGGGCCAAACCACGTTGCGTAAAGACGCCTGGGAACGAGTGAATGAGGGAGTGAAACACACCACGTACGCTAGTAATTACTAACCGAGATGGAGGCCGGTTTCGGAATAAGACCCCCTGAGGGAGCCACTTGCCGTTGGGATCAAGGAGGTCGCCAATACATTTAACCGTAACATTAGCTAAAGCGCGAATCGAATCGGGAGCCAATGGTCGGCCAGTAACTGATTTGATAAATGGGGATCCTGCAAGAGGTAATGCAAGGAAACTGGTCCGTGAACACAAGCCAGGAGAAACTGACAGGTTCAGGCGATGCCAGGAGCGCAAAGCTTCAGCGTAAAACGGGGCGCGGCAGGTGATGGAGGACGAGTCGAAAAGAGCGAGGTTAATTGACTGGAGATCGGGTAAGTATTTGTTAAGTAGTGCCAAAGTGAGTGGTGGAGGGGGGGGGCTATTAAAAATGACTGTAAAGTATGAACGCGGAAGGCGTCAATTTTGCTAGAAATGTGGACTAGCCCTAAGCCCCCATCGCGGCGCGAGGGGTAGAGGGAACTGGATTTGACCCAGTGGACACCAGCCCAAAGAAAATCAACCAAACGCGACTGCCATTCAGTAACGAACGCAGTCGGAGGGTCGAGGACCTTAAGGCGATGCCACAATACGGAAGCTGCTAATTGATTGGCTAACAAAACGCGACCCGTGAGCGAGCACAGTGGGCGATACCTACACCACCGTCCCAAAACACCCGTCAGACGACCGGTGAGCTCCGGCCAGTTGTTAGATAAAAACTCCGGTGAGTTACCCAAGTAGACCCCGAGGAACTTTCCCCCATCCACTCGAGCTGGGACGGGAAGTGGGACAGGGGGCGGATCATTCAACCAATGTCCACACCACAAGACAAACGACTTGTCGTAGTTAACCATGGCTCCCGAGACCCGAGAGTACTCTGAGAGGCAGCCATGGAGAATATCGAAATCCGTAACATCCCGGAGGAGGGTCGTAAGGTCATCCGCAAAAGCGGCAGCAACAATCCGAGCATGAGGTGGGTGGTGAACCCTGGGGATGGATTTCCGTAGGGCGACGAGAAGGGGTTCCAAACTTAGAACAAAGAGAAGACCCGAGAGGGGGCAACCTTGTCTAATGCCGCGGGAGAATGGAATGTCACGAGTAAGAGTATTATTTACCTTAACACGAAAACGTGAGTCTGTGTAAATAACACGCAGGAGGTTAATAAAGCCAACTGGTAAACCATAACGGGGCAGTAGATGGAATAAGAAGTCATGATCGACCCTATCAAAAGCCTTACGGAAATCAATACTAACCAGAGCGAGTTGTTCGTGGTTAACATTCGCTAACGAAATCGCATCTCGTAGCGTGGACAAAGTGTCGTATATTGTTCTGCCGGGGATCGAATAAGTTTGGCTATCATGAACCAGAACTTTAATGACGGTGTTAAGGCGGCAAACTAAGACCCGCGTAAATATTTTGTAATCAGAGTTTGTAAGGGAGACAGGACGCCAGTTGGCCAGGTCCAGTGAATTCCCCGATTTTGGGATCAAGGAAATCACAGACGAGGAAAACCGGTTCCAAAAGCCCGGATGATTGCGAATGTCTTTAAAAACGGACAGTAAAATTTCCCCTAACAGGGGCCATAAGGCCAGGTACAGCTCAACAGGGAGCCCATCAAGGCCGCTTGATTTCCCACGGGAAAGCAACTTAAGTGCAGCTGTTAGTTCGCCGAGCGTAAAATCTTGCGCAAGGGGTTCAGACTGGTCATTATTGAGGGAGGGAAGGTCAGCTACAAGGGCAGAAAAGGCATGCATGTCAGGAGGAGTAGTGGGTCGGCTGTAAAGTTTCGTGTAAAATTCAATTACCACGTCTCTGATTGACTCAGGGTCATCTAAAAGGACCCCGGCAGAGTCATAAAGACCTGGCATTAGGTTCGCGGCGATGGCACGCTTCTCCATACGGTAAAAGTCACGGGAAGGGGTGTCAACCGCATTAAAATGAGATTCCCTAGCACGTCGAAGGGAGTCAGTGGTTTGGTTTAGCAAGAATGTATTGAGAAGTGCAGAATTTGTCTGTCCTTCAATGGTATCAGGGTCAGTGGAGGCTACAAGGGACTCAAGGTACACAATATCTTTGGTATCACTGACTTTTTTGTTATGCAAAAATAACAAACAAAAACGCTTTATCTCCGGCTTCAGAACATCAAACCACCACTGGACAACAGGGAGCAGGGGCGGTTTGTTTGCAATGAAGGACCGGACATGAGAACTTAACGCGGTAACAAAACAATTATCATCAAGGGAACTAGCGTTAAGCCGCCAAAATGGGGGCTTACGGGGAACAGAAAACGAATCAAAAAAATTACAATAGACCGCATCATGGTCAGAAAAAAAACTGGGAATGTGTCTAATAGTCTTAAGTCGTATGGGGGCTCGAAAGTACATACGATCAAGTCTCGCAGAAATAAGACGACCGTGGTTTCGCGCACGCCAGGTGAAACTGAGGGTATTGGGATGCATCACAGGGTAGGCATCCAGGAGGTTAAAACTTGTGACCAGGGAGCGTAAAGCTCCACAAATAGGGAAGCGGGATTCCCTACAGTTACGGCGATCGGAGTCGGGGTGTAGACAGCAATTAAAATCCCCAATCAGGATGACCGGGTGGGACGGATTAATGTTTCCAGCTTGCCGCGCACTAAGGCAAGGGTATCTAAGGCACATTGATCACTTGAGGCTGACAGGTAAACGTTGAATAAATGGACCGGGGAGGCAGAGCCAATGGAACCAGCGCAAAGATTGACGTAAATGCACCGACCCCTAAAAGCGTCTGTCGCGGTAACACAGTTTTGTAATGCGGGGGTAAGACCGATAGAGACACCAGAACCACGAAAGGGCTCATCGGCAGAGTGGTGGAAAATGTACGACCACGAATTCCAAATATAAGATTTGGAAAAAGGAGTAGAAATATTAGTTTCTTGTAGGCACACGATTGCTGGTTTAAAGCGGTTCACGAAATCACGGCACCGTACTGACGTAAAATCAGTACCAACACCTCTGGGGTTAAAGCTAAAAATTGAACAGTTCATCAAAAATCTAAATTACGAAGAAACTTCAGCGGGGGACTCGGGAATCAGTTTTTTAATCGCCGCGGAAAGCCTGTAGTAGGCGTTTCGCGTGTTTTTCCTGGAGGTGTCGGAGGCGATAGCTTGAATCGCAGGGTCGGTCATGGCCACGACAAGGACCTGTCGCGATAAGGATAATATTGACGGTGCATCGTTCGCATAACGTTTGCATGCTTCGCGGGCAGCATCAGCAGGGGCATGAATTGCCTCCGAAATAAACGCGAGGACAGCATCCAACGGGAAAACGGCCGCGAAGGCCCCCTTAGGATCCGCCCAAGTGTTTGTGGTAGAGTCATACGAGTAACGAACTCGCGAAACATTGCGTGTTTTCTTAGCCTGCGGGGCTTGACGCGTGGGGGCAGGCATGGAAGCAGTATCGAGTCTGCGTTTGGCATTACGGCTTTTACGCTTTTTAGTAACCACAGTTACAGAAGGGTCAGAGTCAAAGTCAACCTCACCATCAGTAGTAGCCTCAGAGTCTACGTCGAAGGGAGAAGACTTGGATGCGGCGTCAACCGAAACAGAGAGATCCGCAACGGTGGGCTGGGTAGAGGTATCGATGGGAGTACTAACCATAAGTACATCCTTAGAAGATGGCGTCGCAACAGGAGCAGGTGGAGGCGTAGGAACAGCCAAAGGGGCCATTGGTCCAGCGGTTTGCGGGGGGGGCTGTAGGCACAGCGGTCTGTGGTGAGACGGACGTACCGGCAGCTTGCGGGAGAGCAGGCTGCCCGGCGGACAATGGAGCAGCAGCAGTAGATTGGTTAGACGGGCAGTTTCTGTTAAAGTGCCCAGTCTTGGCACAAAGGGTGCAGCGCGGTGGTAGGTTAACACCAATCATATGGCGGTTGTTATTGACCAGTAGGGTCAAATATTGAGGTAATTTGCGAAAGTCATCATCCGACGCGAAGAGGACCGATGCCTCACGACGGGCGCAATTGACATGACGAAACTGGGGTTTCGTCACAGCAGCGGTAAGCCTACGAATCTGGCCCTTGACAGTCCCAAACTTATTAAGCAGGGAGCGCAACATATCATCAGTGATGATTGGAGATACTCCAGAAAGTTGAACCTTCTTTGGTGCAATTCCAATAGGAAAACACTCAAGTTGAGAGTTCCGAAACTGAAGCCCGTCAGCAATAAGTTGCAAGGCCCATGACTTATCGGCAAAAAATACGTAGATTTGACCGTTTTCACGATAAATATCAGTAATCTGATGCGGGGGTACCGTCGCAGAGATCGCGTCTAAAAAATCTTCAACAGAAGCACGATGACGGGAAGCGTGTGACGAGATTCCCCGGTCGGAGCCGTCGTTAGGCACGGTGAAAGTGTAGGTATTCGGCGGGAGAGGTGTAGAGGGAAGTGCGCTCGAAAGCGAGGCCGCGGTAACGGACGCCCAGGAAGCGCCGGCCGAGGAAAGCACGGGCGGAGTCGGGGCGACGGGGGTAAGCACGGGACTGAGCTGCAACGTGGAAGCTTCGGCGAGGCCGAGGCCGAGGGCGCGAGTATACCGTCCATGGTACCGCGTGGAGAAAAATCGGCGGCGTGGGGCCAAGGCCCAAACACGAAAGCACCGACTTAATTACTTAAAACCGACTAAAATACGGTTAATTATAGTTCGAAAAAGTTAAATACCTTTCGAGGAAGGCTTTAAATAAACATGTACGTAAAAATCCGCACATAAAACGTTAAAAAATAACTGAAACGTAGCTAAAAAAGCGCAGCACAAAAAACACTCACTCACACTCGTGGGGAGAGAGGGAGAGGGAGAGAGGGAGAGAGAGGGAGAGAGAGGGAGAGAGAGAGGGAGAGAGAGAGGGAGAGAGAGGGAGAGAGAGAGGGAGAGAGAGGGGGAGAGAGAGAGGGAGAGAGAGAGGGAGAGAGAGAGGGAGAGAGAGAGGGAGAGAGAGAGGGAGAGAGAGAGGGAGAGAGAGAGGGAGAGAGAGAGGGAGAGAGAGAGGGAGTTTTTTTGTTTTTCAAATGGAAAGTTTATTTACAACAAATTGGCACAAATGAGGATAATCTAGATCACAATTAATCAGGTACAAGTTAGGATAATCTTTGGTACAGTTAAATAATCAGGTATAAATGGAAATTCTTATGAACAATTAATCAGGTATAAATGGAAATTCTTATGAACAATTAATCAGGTATAAATGGAAATTCTTATGAACAATTAATCAGGTATAAATGGAAATTCTTATGAACAATTAATCAGGTATAAATGGAAATTCTTATGAACAATTAATCAGGTGTAAATGGAAATTCTTATGAACAATTAATCAGGTATAAATGGAAATTCTTATGAACAATTAATCAGGTATAAATGGAAATTCTTATGAACAATTAATCAGGTATAAATTCTTAGGAACAATTAATCAGGTATAAATGGAAATTCTTAGGAACAATTAATCAGGTATAAATGCTTAGGAACAATTAATCAGGTATAAATGGAAATGCTTAGGAACAAGTAATCAGGTAAAAATGGAAATTCTTAGGAACAAGTAATCAGGTATAAGTGGAAATTCTTAGGAACAAGTAATCAGGTATAAATGGAAATTCTTAGGAACAAGTAATCAGGTATAAATGGAAATTCTTAGGAACAATTAATCAGGTATAAATGGAAATGCTTAGGAACAATTAATCAGGTATAAATGGAAATGCTTAGGAACAATTAATCAGGTATAAATGGAAATTCTTAGGAACAATTAATCAGGTATAAATGGAAATTCTTAGGAACAATTAATCAGGTATATATGTTTTCCTCGTCTGTGATTTCCTTGATCCCAAAATCGGGGAATTCACTGGACCTGGCCAACTGGCGTCCTGTCCCCCTTACAAACTCTGATTACAAAATATTTACGCGGGTCTTAGCTTGCCGCCTTAACACCGTCATTAAAGTTCTGGTTCATGATAGCCAAACTTATTCGATTCCCGGCAGAACAATATACGACACTTTGTCCACGCTACGAGATGCGATTTCGTTAGCGAATGTTAACCACGAACAACTCGCTCTGGTTAGTATTGATTTCCGTAAGGCTTTTGATAGGGTCGATCATGACTTCTTATTCCATCTACTGCCCCGTTATGGTTTACCAGTTGGCTTTATTAACCTCCTGCGTGTTATTTACACAGACTCACGTTTTCGTGTTAAGGTAAATAATACTCTTACTCGTGACATTCCATTCTCCCGCGGCATTAGACAAGGTTGCCCCCTCTCGGGTCTTCTCTTTGTTCTAAGTTTGGAACCCCTTCTCGTCGCCCTACGGAAATCCATCCCCAGGGTTCACCACCCACCTCATGCTCGGATTGTTGCTGCCGCTTTTGCGGATGACCTTACGACCCTCCTCCGGGATGTTACGGATTTCGATATTCTCCATGGCTGCCTCTCGGAGTACTCTCGGGTCTCGGGAGCCATGGTTAACTACGACAAGTCGTTTGTCTTGTGGTGTGGACATTGGTTGAATGCTCCGCCCCCTGTCCCACTTCCCGTCCCAGCTCGAGTGGATGGGGGAAAGTTCCTCGGGGTCTACTTGGGTAACTCACCGGAGTTTTTATCTAACAACTGGCCGGAGCTCACCGGTCGTCTGACGGGTGTTTTGGGACGGTGGTGTAGGTATCGCCATCTGTGCTCGCTCACGGGTCGCGTTTTGTTAGCCAATCAATTAGCAGCTTCCGTATTGTGGCATCGCCTTAAGGTCCTCGACCCTCCGACTGCGTTCGTTACTGAATGGCAGTCGCGTTTGGTTGATTTTCTTTGGGCTGGTGTCCACTGGGTCAAATCCAGTTCCCTCTACCCCTCGCGCCGCGATGGGGGCTTAGGGCTAGTCCACATTTCTAGCAAAATTGACGCCTTCCGCGTTCATACTTTACAGTCATTTTTAATAGCCCCCCCTCCACCACTCACTTTGGCACTACTTAACAAATACTTACCCGATCTCCAGTCAATTAACCTCGCTCTTTTCGACTCGTCCTCCATCACCTGCCGCGCCCCGTTTTACGCTGAAGCTTTGCGCTCCTGGCATCGCCTGAACCTGTCAGTTTCTCCTGGCTTGTGTTCACGGACCAGTTTCCTTGCATTACCTCTTGCAGGATCCCCATTTATCAAATCAGTTACTGGCCGACCATTGGCTCCCGATTCGATTCGCGCTTTAGCTAATGTTACGGTTAAATGTATTGGCGACCTCCTTGATCCCAACGGCAAGTGGCTCCCTCAGGGGGTCTTATTCCGAAACCGGCCTCCATCTCGGTTAGTAATTACTAGCGTACGTGGTGTGTTTCACTCCCTCATTCACTCGTTCCCAGGCGTCTTTACGCAACGTGGTTTGGCCCCGGGGTTTCAATTCTCGGCCGGCGATACTTTATGTGTCTCCACTGAGTATGGTACGGGTGACAGGTTAAACAAAATTATTTTTACTAACCTCCCCCGTACTTGTCAGCTGTACCCGTGCTTCCTCGCGGTCCGTTTCCGTCCACTGGTCCCTACTGCCCCCCCAGAGGCAAACTTGACACCCAGTTCCCTTTGGTGGAATGGCGGTCTACTTTCCCGCTTAAGTTCGCGCGCGGACTTATGTATCCGTTGGAGAGCCCTCCATGGTTCGCTTCCCCACCCCAGCCGTTTGAATCATATAGTCCTTAGCCTTGATTCCCGATCGTGCCCGTTTTGTCCCTGTGATGGAACGTTTCTCCATACGTATTTTAGTTGCCCGTTTACGATTTCAGTGTTTAATGTGATTAATGATTGCCTACATAGGTGGGTAGGTCACCGTCATACTCCTGCTGAGGCTTGGTCCTTGATTCCCCATCCCGGCCAGCCTCACACCTTCTGCAATTTTATTTTCGTCACCCTTTTGGTGGTTTTGACGGAATTTTACAGTGACCTCCCCAGCATTTCATTGACGTTGAACTCGTTTGACTTTTTCACCAAAAAAAGTTATTTCTAAGATTACATCTAGGGTCGCTGGACGCTACAAAGCGGAACGCATCCGAGCCATTTCCCACAATACATTGCCTGCTCTCAATTCCCGTTGGGGTTTTGAGAGGGAGCCATGTTGGTTTACCCCGAGCTGATTTGTATATTGAATAATTTTAGATTCGATTATTTTTGAAATTTTGTTTGTATATGCCTTAACGTAACTCCCCCCTTTTTATTTACTTTGATATTGTTTGTTTATAATTTAACGTAACTCCCCCCTTTTCTTTTGATTTAATTTTGTGGGGTTTAATAGCCCTTTGCCACGACACATTTCCTCATTTGTTCATTTGTACCTGATTATGATTATTTGTACCTAAGTCTCTCATCATTTATTGTAAATAAACTATCCATTTGTAAAACAAAAAAAACTCTCTCTCTCTCTCTCTCTTTCTCTCTCTCTCTCTCTCTCTCTCTCTTTCTCTTTCTCTTTCTCTTTCTCTTTCTCTCTCTTTCTCTGAGAGCTATGAAACCCTGATAATGGCATTGGAGTCAAGAGCCGAAACTGCTTTAACACTGGAATTAGTAAAGGGTAAAATAGTCGATGAGTATAAACGACGAATAGGATCTGGACACCTACAGGAAACAGCGTTAAAGGCTTACGTGAAGAAAAAGCCTGGTATGGCGAAATCATCCAAGGCAAAGTTCACGTGCTATAAATGTGGAAAGGCAGGACATATGAAAAAGGATTGTTGGGTCTATAAAGCCAAGAAAGAGCAAGAAAATGTTGTACAAACCTCGAAACGTTCAACAGAGTTACACCACATTCAAAATATCAAAACAGCCTTGCGGAAATGCGTGGTATATAGACTCAGGCGCGACAAGTCACATGACAAATGATAAAAACTTTTTCACTGACTTGGATGACACTTTCAGTGAGAAAGTATTTACGGCGCAAGGCGTAACTCTAGACGTTACGGGAAGAGGATCAGGCCTACTAACGTGTATGACTGGAAAGGAATCGCAATCGACAGCAAATGTTGAAAACTTTTTCCTGGTCCCTGACCTAGAAGGTAGTCTTCTGTCAGTCCGTGAGCTCACCAAAAAGGGGCTCACCCAGGTAGCAATTCACCATGTAAATTACGTGTATTTTGAGTGTTCTTAGTGTATATAACGTGTTTGGGTTTTTCATAAGTGTAAAACACGTGGAGTATACGTTGAATATATCACGTTAATAGAGCTGATGATTTAGGGCGTGTAAAACACGTGGAGTATAGGTGGATAATATCACGTTAATTGTGGTAATGATTTAGGGAGTGTAAAACTCGTGGGGAATAGGTTGAAACTATCACGTTAATTATGGAGTATATTTAGACGTGTAAAACACGTGGAGTTTTGGTTGAACACATCACGTTAATTTGGTGGCGATGTAAAGCCAGGCCCGTCGTCAGGGGGAGGGCCAGGTGGGCCCGGCCCTACTTGCAATGTGTTTGGCCCTACCTGAAATATTTCCAAAATTCTTGGAAACTGCTCGTGGCCCTACCAGTAGTGTCATTGGCCCAAGGCCCCTAACCCTAACCCCACCAGACTACGTTCATGGCATCCTGTAATCCCATATAATTAAAAAGAAATTTAGAAAACTATTGTCATGGCATAGAAAATGTTTTCGCCAAGCTTTGGCAAATTGGCACACTCTTCGTAGACGGTAGAGCAGATGATTCCAGTGTTGCCAAGATTTGAAAGTGGATTTTCCCACTTCCATTTGAAACATTTCCCACATTTTCCACACCCCCTTTTTAGCCCTGCCCCCAGCTAAAATATGGAAGAAAAGTTACAGTCATATTTATCTGGACTGTGTTTTCCTACTAGGTTTTATATGGAATATCACTCCGCGTGGCTTTGCCAATATGTACAAATGAGCCAAAACGCAACAAAGCTTTAAAATTCTCAAAATATGCTACTCCTTTTCAAGTGTCAAATTTAAAATCACCGAATTTATTTCAAAATGTCACTTGCAATTATTTAACCGAGCAAAATTTTCGAAAATGCACTAATTTTAACTGCATAGTCTGCACTACTAACACTTAAACAGGGAAATTCCCACATTTGACCGATTTTGGAAAAAATTACCTTTTTCCCACAGAGCCTAAAACCTTACCAAAATTTTCCTCACATTGGCAACACTGGATGATTCTGAACTCTCGGGAGGTCTAGAGCTTCGTGAAATCAGGCAGGCTTTCAAATAAGTTTTTTTCCTATATTCCGAAATAAGAACCCCTGCCTGGTGTGGTTGTTGCGTTCGTGGCAACTAATTATTAGGGCCAATATTTTGAAAAAGGTGAAAGCTGGTTATATAATTTGGAAAACGTGGCAATTATCTATTCATATATTTTGGAAAAGGTAAAAACAAATCATACCAAGTATCAGGGCCATTTTTGCAAGATGGGATCTTATTTGTAATAGATCTACGCGAATGCGAGTTGACATTTATTTTTAATTCGCAAACGTAACCTGACCCAATCACTCCTGCCAATGTTAAATAAATAATTTATAGGATACATACTAAATTGTTGTTTACCTAACGGCACCTGTCTTAATGTTAGTTGAGTCTTTGTTGCTATTGATACACATTTCAGCTTATGGTCAAATCTCTTAACATATATGCAGCGTAAGGTTATTTTACTTTTTTTTCCAAGTTTCAAAAGTTCACATTTCATAGTCTTTTTACAAAAAAAAGAAAATTAAAACGGAAATTAGCCATGATTAAAGGATTTAGCCATGAGTCGGAGGAAATATGTTTCTTTACGGTTTCGCTGGGTCGAGTCTTCTGAAATATTAGTGAGAAGTATATTGAAGGGCTCTAAATTAAGGTGCAAAGGTTCAGAATTTTAAAACTAATTGTTTTTTTTTCAAAATGCATTGAATTTTTGTTTTTACTTATCACAGTAACATAGACATTTTTTAGGAAAAGAACCATTAATGAATCATTATTTTAAAACTTTGCGCTATAACATGCATCGTCATATTGACGGCCATGGTAAAAGCTGACGGCTTTGAATTTTCAAGTGATAGTCGAAGATACCCGCTCAAAGAAATATATCTATGAACTGGCTTCCAAAGCCCGAGCTGCTGCAGCGTCCCGGTATCACGTGATCCAGAAGGTTATGTATAGAGTGACTAGTCATTTAGTGTTAAGCACTAGTGCTTAATTTTTAAACCGGGTATTAGAGATATATGTTATGTTCAACCAGATCAAACAATCAATGAACAAGTTTCATACTTATTTTTGGTAATCTATTTTCTTCTTTTACATGTTATTGTTATGACTTGCGTAATTTTAATTTATAGTTGTTAAACCCTTTTATTAATTTGTTTTAAGACCTCGTTGACATTGTCTCTTCCGTCGCTTAATTTTTAATAAATAGTACAAAGTTTTTAAATTTCTTGTATAGAAATGATTTTAATACTAATCCACCCTATTCCCGATGAGTATACCAAGGTTTATAGCACGATTTTAATTGAACAATCTGAAGCAAAATGATGTGTCGTGTTCTTCACAGTAGGAAGTTATTTTCTAATATGCATCATCTTCAACCAGACTTTTCAGTTAAAAATCTTGCGTTAAGACTTGGCACACGCATCGATAATAAGGTGCATTCGTCCGAAAATGTGCCCTACCGCGGCCCTACCTAAAATTTGACCCTGGCGACGGCCCTGTGTAAAGCGTGTATAACACGTGGAGTATAGGTTGAAAATATCACGTTAATAGAGCTGATGATTTAGGACGTGTAAAACAAGTGGAGTATAGGTGGATAATATCACGTTATTTGTGGTGTTGATTTAGGGAGTGTAAAACACTTGGGGAATAGGTTGAAACTAACACGTCAATTGTGGAGTATATTTAGACGTGTAAAGCATGTGGAGTTTTGGTTGAACACATCACTTTAATTTGGTGGCGATGTAAAGCGTGTACAACACGTGGAGTATAGGTTGAAAATATCACGCTAATTTTGGTGATGATTTAGGGCGTGTAAAACACTTGGGCAATAGGTTGAAACTATCACGTTAGTTGTGGTGTATATTTAGACGTGTAAAACACGTGGAGTTTGGCAGCTTCTTTGCATAATTCCCGAAGTTTTTCTATTCCAAAATAGAAATGTTAACGTTTTGTGATATTAAAGGAGAAATATAAATATAATTTTCGTTTCTTTTGAACTAGTTTCTATAAAGGAACTTTAAACAAATGGCCATTTGTATGAGTACACTTACCGATAATGGATTTTACTAATCTAGACAATTACTACGTCTTTTAATTAATATTTTATAAATACTACCTGAATATGTTTTTAAATATGAAAGATTATATTTTTATTTTAGATTAATGAGTTAAAAAAATTGGTATCCGTGTTTCAGTTAAGCTTTGATATTGACATCGGTTAATTTACGATATCGGCTAACGATCCTAGTCTGTTTATAACATTAAATCGGAACTTCACTTGACGCAATCTTCTAAGGAGCTATGACTATAATTTTGTTTAATTATAAGATTTTTAGCGTAATGTTTAAGCAATACGTTTAATCTTGAAAAGGGAGTGAAAGTACTAAAATATTTTTTTTTATAAAACTAATTAACTATGAACATTTTTAACCATTTTTGGATATAATCGATTGTAACACACTTGTCATTAAATTTTCAGGGCTTATACTTAGCTTGAAAAATCGATATTTAAATCTAAGTAGGAGATTCAGTTAAGATTTGATATTCGGCTCTAAACTAAGCCTTAATAACAATGTTTAGTAAATAAATCATTATTAATGATTTATTTACTAAAGTTACATTAATCACAACGTTTAGAGCCCGGCATTATCTATCCATTATCCAAGTTATTTTATCTTCATCCATACTCGAAAATTATCCATATAACTCACATGCTAAATCGCATTATAATCCACAACTTTGTTTATAAATAATCGGTTATCCACCAATTTGTGGATAATGGATAGATAATGCCGAGCTCTAAACATTAATCACAATGTTTAGTAAATAATACAATTAATCGCAGTGTCTACAAAAATTATACTTAGCTTGAAAAATTGATATTTAAATCTAAGTAGGAAATTCAGTTAAGATTTGATAATTTTCGTTTTATTTGAACAAGTTTCTATATAGGAACTTAACTCAATTGGCCATTTGTATACACTTACCGACAATTGATTTCACTAATCGGGCCAATTACTGCGTCTTTTAATTAATATTTCATAAATACTACCTGAATAAATTCAGTTAAGCAAAGGCTTATAGCATTGCCGTCGTCCCGCGTACATAATATAAGACTCCCGGTCTACCGTAAAATCTGGTGTGTTTAGACCAGAGATCTCTCCTTCGTTTATTCTCAGTATCATCTTAAGCTAAAAATACGAGGTTCCCTACGTACATAATTTACGATACCCCTGATTCGAGATCGCAGTGTTTCACTAGAGTTTTTAGTTCGGCGACAAATGAATCGAAGGATTGAGTGGGGCCCTGCCGCGACGCGAAGAATAAGTGCCGAGATAAAGTTAGGTGTTTATATGGTTTATAGTAAGAGGAGTACGCTGTGTATACATCGTCCAGCGTCCGTACCGGAGGTGGCTCGTGCGCAACAGGAAGCGGTAGTTCGGGAAAGTCTAGGATTTTATATAACTTACGACCGTCGGCACCAATGATATGAAGGAAGGTATTGATTTGGGTTTCAACAGGTTTCTTCGAGAGTTCCGTCGCTTTAGCGAAGATTTCAAACTCATCCTTCCACGATTCCCATGAGTCAGCGGGCATATCACCCGGCAAGAACTCGGAAGGTGCGCGAAACGTAGCCATGAGTAGACGGAATACTGACCGAAAATGAAAGGCAAGAACGGGATGGAACGGAAAACTGACCGGCGAGAACGTGACGGACCGGAAAACTGACCGGCGATAACGCGACGGACCGGAAAACTGACCGGCGATAACGCGACGGACCGGAAAACTGACCGGCGATAACGCGACGGACCGGAAAACTGACCGGCGATAACGCGAAGGAACGGAAAACTGACCGGCGATAACGCGAAGGAACGGAAAACTGACCGGCGATAACGCGAAGGAACGGAAAACTGACCGGCGATAACGCGAAGGAACGGAAAACTGACCGGCGACAACGCGAAGGAACGGAAAACTGACCGTGGCTCGGCAATGGGAGCAAAGAATGTTAAAAGTTCGAACTGAGAATCGCGTGGAACCTTGCCACTTCTGACACCATGTTATGTCAGAATAGCTGACTAAAGAAGAATTGTTTATTAACTTCCTTTATTGAGTGCGTCTAGTTAACTGCCCTTAGTCTTGTACATTTTGGAATCAAGTAAACTCTTATCTTATCAGAGTCCCCGCATGTGGTGATACATTTACATAGAACTAAATGAGATAAAAAACTAAACAATAAAATAGAGTAAATTACGTAACAAGTTTGACCACCCCTTTATTGTTCGGACGGACGCGTCTGACGTAGGGATAGGTGGCGTCCTTAGCCAAAAGATTGACGGTAAAGAAGGGGTTATCCAGTATTTTAGCCGATCTCTCAATAACTTAGAAAGTAAGTATTCCACATCGGAACGTGAGTGTTTAGCGATAGTCGAAACTGTTGAATGTTTTCGTCCATACATCCAGGGCTCTAGTTTCGAAGTTTATTGTGATCATAAGAGTTTGGAATGGCTCCACAAGGCAAGAGATCCTACCGGTAAACTAACTCGTTGGATGTTACGTTTACAGGCGTTTGAACCCTTTCAAATCAATTATATCCCCGGGCGAGCGAATCTTGTCGCCGATGCACTGTCCCGAATAGAACACCCCGACCCCTCTCCGAGGGAGGAAGGAATATTGTCTGCAGCAATAGTTTCCAACCCCAAGAGTGAACCCTCGGAGGTAGTAAGATTGGATCTTGACACCTTGATTTCGGAGCAAGATAAAGACCCTAGCATTTCTTCGGTGAAGAAGTGTTTGCTAGACCCCTCTCAGACAGTTCCCCCTAATATAACCCGATTAGTTGATCAATGCGAAGTGGTGAAGGGTCTGGTATGTAAACTGGTACCCAAGTACCAGGATAAGGGTTTCAGCGGTTATCGTGTGTTAGTTCCTGAAACTCTCCGCTCAAGAGTATTGTATTGTTGTCACGATAACAAAACTTCGGGACACCTAGGAGCGTTTAAGACAAATAAGCGCGTTAAGGAAATGTATACGTGGGACGGTATGAATGCCGACATTACCCGTTACGTTCAAAGTTGTCAGGTTTGCCAAAAGTTCAAAATACCTCGTACAAAACCTCCTGGATTGATGAAATCTGCCACTATGGCCGAAGCTTGGTCAGTCATATCAGTGGACCTTAAAGGTCCTTACCCCCCAAGTAGAAGAGGACATACGCAGATGTTAGTTGTTACCGAACAATTAACAAAATGGGTTGAAATTTTCCCTTTAAAGCGAGCTACGGCTCCCGTCATTGCTAATAAATTAGTAGACGAAGTTTTTACTCGCTACGGCGTTCCCTCTCGCGTTATTTCCGATAACGGAAGTGCCTTTGTTTCCAAAATTATGCGCACAGCTTTCGTGCAGTTAGGAGTAAGACATCGGTTAACTTCAATTTATTCCCCGCAAGGAAATCCAGTGGAACGTATGAATCAGACGTTAGGGACCATGCTAGCGTCTTATGTAAAAGATTCCCATAGGGACTGGGACCTTGGGCTCCCTCAGTTAGCTTTTGCTATTAGAACCGCCGTACAAGAATCGACGGGCTATACCCCCGCGTTTCTTAATTTTGGGAGAGAGTTAAGGCTTCCGCACTACCCAATACCAGATGATTTCAACGTCAATGGTAATCTTACCGCAGCCGCACGGAAGGTGCATGCTCTGCGTTTAGGAGACCTGGTAAAGAGGTCTCACGCCACTGCTTTGGCCAAAATTACCAAAGCGCAGGCAAGACAAAAATGTCAATATGACAAAAGGCACCGGGATTTTGAATTCCAGAAAGGTGACCTAGTTTGGAAAAGAACCCATTTCTTGTCATCAGCTGACGCACGCTTTGCAGCAAAATTGGCCCCTAATTGGGACGGCACTTACCTCATAGCTGAGAAATTGTCACCGTTGACCTATCGCCTCGCGTCTCCCGATGGTAAAAAGATATTGAAAGGCACCAATAAAATTTCCCATCTTAAGCCTTTTGTCCCCCGTTTGGCCAATGATTCAGCCCCATTAGAATTAAGTTCTTCATCCCAAGAGGTTGATAGACCACAAAGCCCTAACGCTCGAAGGTACTCGCTTCGACCACGTAATGCCGTCACAGGACGGGTAGTCCGCTTGTAAATAAAATCCCCAGTTACCATAAATTTGTATATAATTAAATTGACCTCACGAGGACGTTCGGTTTTAGGGGGGAGGGAGTGTCACGGCTATATTTTTAGATATATTGTAAGATTCCATTTTTGTCAAGAAATACATTTCATTTTATAAATTCCCAGTATTACTAATTATTCCCAATTGGTTACCTGCTCTCGGGTGGGTCCGAGTATCCTTCCTTACGCTTTTTCCCTACGGCGGTATCCTCAGTACTTGGCTTCTCAAAGAACCCCATTTTAATACAGTCATTCATTCTCCCCTATCTCTCCTTTGTATCTACGAAAAATGTCCAAGCGAAAGTTTTTGGGTAGGGGTTAAACTGTACATATATCGGGTAAGAATCTATAATTTCATTTTGTCGGTTCAGGCCATTTGAACTATATTTTCGAATGGCTCTGTTATCTTTTTGTATTATCTCTATATTTGGAAAGTTGGACTATTCGCGTCTTCGCGGTGCCACTTAAAATGGTACCTGGTACCGCACTGATTAATTGCTCTCTCTCGGGACACATTTGGTGCCGAGAAATCTACTCTCTCTCTCTCTTCGACCTTTGAACCTTTACCGGAGTTCGGAGAACTAAATAATTAAACCAAATCCCTGTACATGATTGGCTAAAGAGAAAGTGCCCGCGAAAAAGAAGAATTGAAGAATTGAACTTGGAGGTCGAGAAGATTTACTTTTGAAGAAGGACTCGACTGGGAAGGAGAGCAAGGCTTTGCTGCTCCTAGAGAACGACAAAGGAAAAAGGCTTGAGACTTAGCCGTTTTGGATGAAAGAGTGACCAGTCCTGAAACATAGAAGTTTTGATGAAAGAGTGACCAGTCCTTAAACATAGAAGTTTTGAAGAAAGACCACAAACCAGTCCGTTTCGCTCCAGCTAATCCGGGTGCGGGCCAAGTAATTAGCGCCAATCGCTAATCGTGCGCGTTCGCTTCGTGCGTGTTTGAAAGAAAGAGAGAGCCAACGAGTTTTGGGTATCGTAAAACAATTTTAAATTCGAACCTTAAAGTGTTAATATTATTTTGGGGGCTATAGTGTGCATGCGAATATTATTCCGGGGTTTATAGTGTGCATGTTAATATTATTTTGGGGGTTAATGTAAAAAGAATACGGGAATTTAAATTAACTGTTTATTGTTTGTTAGCCAGGGCCTTCTGCCTTGGTTAGGTATTTCTTGTTTGTTAGCCAGGGCCTTCTGCCTTGGTTAGGTATTTTAATGCAATTAAATTTGATTTCGTTTGGACATTTAAACCAGTTCTAGTTATTACTCCTATATTCATACCCTAGACTTTAATTGAACCCACCGTTAGATTACGAGAAGCCTAGTATTTTATGTTTTCCGCTAGTTCAGGGAAACCAGGAAAAAGCGGTTACAGCATGGATCAATTGGGCTATGCCCTGCCTGGCCAAGTCAGCTGACTTAGGTCAAATATTTATCACTTCAATGCGACTTAATTCTAGAGATTCTTGAACGAAACATCTTGTGAACATTTTATAAGACAGGCTTCTGGCGCTGGGTTTTTTTCTGATCCAAATTTGTTTTTTAAATTTAATAAAAAACTAATTTCAACCTTTTTTTTTGATCTCTTGAGAAATTTAATAACGATAGTGTGTTACAAATTTATCCAAAAATTTATATTAACACACTGTAAATCCCTTTAACTTTTCTCAAGTAACTTTAGAATATGCACTAAAATGAGCATTATATAAATAATTAAAAATTTAATTGTTACCTAATAAAAATGATTGGAAGAGCCACAATCTATCATTTATTTTACCAGCAATTTAAACAAAAAACTGGTCTTCATAGCGGTTACCGTTGGCTGGTGGAGCCAGTCTAGAAACCTAATGTGTAGTTTGAATTAATCTACATTAAACATCAAAAATGTATCTAATTTTAAGAAAAAGGTTTATTCTAAATAGCGGTTATCGTTGGCTAATAAATAGTAACTAAAAATGTAACTGTTACCTAATAACAATGATTGCAAGAGCAGGAATAAAAAATATTGGTTGGTTTGTTGACAGGGTTTAGTTATCGTGTGATTCAATCTATCAATTATTATTTTACAAGTAATTTAAACAAACAAAATGATCTACGTAGTGGTTTTCGTTGGTCGGTTGCACCAGATATAATCTCTGTAGCTTTTATCGTTGGCAAACTGGCCATTTTTTTATTGTTTTCCTAGGTAACGTTAGATTAAACGCTTTAGACTCACCCAGTGAGTCAGGCTTCCTTGTGTTACACTTGAAGCCCAGGCCTCCCAGTGTAAATGCAATGAATCCTCTTAGTCTGTAAACTATGTATTATGCCGGGAGTGTGGCGCGCTCCTGTATGCCCAGCTTCTGGGCGGCAAAGTTTGAGGGAATACGACACATGTCGGCGTTCCTACCCTATAGGTGCCGAATGTCCCGTGTCCGCCGGAGGTGACTAACCCCAACTCCACCTTCCGTCACCTCCCAAGTAAACCTCATTTCCTTCCCTGCTTATCCTCATACGACCTAGCGGCCCCGTCTGTGCTGGGCCGCGTAGGGTCTCCCGCTCCATTCTTCCCGGTGCTCAAGGCCTAACGGCTAAGCACTAGTGCTCGTAGGTGGGAAAAAAAAAACAAAAAAAACTATGTATTATTCCTAGTTATCTTAATGTTCATTTTATGGAGAAGCTTAAGTTGTAGATTTTCATTTGACACATTCAGAGTAATGTTATTTTAACCTTCAATACCTTTTTATTTATACCAGGAGTTCATAATAACCCCCCTTCGGGGGGGAAGTATGAAACTGGCCATAGAGCTAATGGTAAAAATCGCGAACAACAAGATTTTGTCGTTGCGCATAGAAAGGATTAGCCTGTTTATGGACATACAACCTTACAGTATATCGTAGTGGTATCTATGCTCCTTGGTTTTCGTTCCAAAACTTCCGTTGGCTGGGATCTCCGTCGAAAAGGAAAATGGCGATATGGTGGACGTAGAAACACGTTGCAATTCTTATATTAAAGATACTGGGAATAAATTTGTCCAAACCGTTTTAATTTAACCACGGAATTCTCACTCACACATATTACAACAAAACATCATTGACGATTGTTTAAATGTTTTGTAGAAAACTAGAGACCCCGACTAAAAGCCAACTTCTTAGCCAAGGCTTAATTTACACCGTTCCGACAGACACAGACGCGAGCCATTTTCGGTCCCAAAATCACAAGATAAAATAGTGCTAAACCGGAAGTGTGTAAGTTAATGCGCGTGGGCGCTAAAAAATGGGGTAACTATTTCTTTGGGAGTGAAGCGGTGTATGAATCCGCTGAGCTTTACGGCGAAACTTTGTTGTTACGGGCTTTTTAACTAGTTTCGTACTTCGGGTTATTATGAACTCCTGTTTATACTTGAGTAGCACAGTTTTTAGAATGATAACTTAATTTAAGGATGATGTCAGTTTGTAAATCTCGTTAATTGAGTTCCTCATTAGAGAAGGTGTGAAATTTAAATCACTTGGCAGAGACTGGAGGTCGCAACGTTGAGTAGCAGACTCTTAATGGGTTTTTAAGAAACTGGGATACATTTAAATTGAAATTGCAAATTATAATTAAATACTTTTTGTTTGATACCTTGATATTAACGTAATCAATCCTTGAATACGTTAATTTCGTTTTATTTAAGTGGTGTTTCGCATTTCTTACTCCTGTTATCGTTGAGTTGTTGATTTAATTTTATAATTATCTTTCAGCAATTCAAATGGAGCCTTAAATTTTTCATATTAACTTTAATTAAACCATGAGTATGTTGATTGCGTTTGTCATTAATGGTATCGCCGGAATTAAGTTGCATTTAAACACCTCATTAAACTATCATTCGTTAAGCCTTTTAGACTTTGCCATAAGCAGAAGCAGGCGACCCTCTAGACGGAATTTGCAGTCTATTTATGACATCTCATTTTGCCTCTATTGGATCTCAACACAACTATCGTTAAATTTATTACTTAAATAATATAATTTTTTTAAATATAATAATCATATTAGCTAATTATAATTATTTAACTTTAAATGAGTATGTTTCATTGATTTAAATCACAATGCTAAAAATTATTGGCACGCGCTAGGCAGTCATTCTCTCTACTCTCTCTCCTCTCCCACTTACAAAATCCAGCTGCAGCTGGTTGGCGCGCGTCGGGAAGGGGAGAGTGGGTGGGGATCCACATAGTTCTACCTCTCTCTACTCTACAGTCTAACTTAACTCGGGTTTTGTACCAAGCGAGCGTGGGTCGATTGGTAGAGAGTTCGGCGTCTTCACTGGCGTCTAGTATGGATCGGCACATCGCAGGTTCGAAGCCCCGCACCGACAGAAAAATAATTTCAATTGAAATAAAATACGTTACGCCACCTATGAGGTGTAACGTGAACTATGGGTGAATTTGGAGTCGAAAATTCGCGGGAAATTCGAAATTTAAAAAGTTTATTTATGACGAATCTCATCAGGTCACACCAAAATCCAGCCAGCCGACCTGCCGTCCAGCCAACAGAGGGCCCAACAACAGTTTTCCAGCTCTAAAGAGCGGCAAAACTAAAAAGAAAACTATCAAAACTAGAGACATCTATGTCACTCTATGAGTACTATACTTGGCGGGGAGTCTACCCAGGTAGCAATTCACCATGTAAATAACGTGTATTTTGAGTGTTCTTAGTGTATATAACCAGAAGTAAATAGGGGGAAGTACGTATCAAAGGGGGTTTCGAGAGGCGTCGAGTTATGGTATTTTTCGCGCCTTTCCGCAACCGCGTTTTTGGCGGGAACTCGCGGATGAATACATTTCCCCGAAACTATTTTCTTTTCCTCTGCTCCTGAGTCAAGTCGGCTCCGTACCTTCGCTCTGTAGTCGGCCCGGCAAGCTACGGACCGGGACCGGGAGTACGGAGTCGACTGCCTGGCCCTAGTAAAACAGCGTAAAATTTTATTCGGCGTGATATCCTGTTTTAGTACATTTTTAATAATAACTGAATGTTTTCTAAATAAAAAAATAGAATAATAAAACTAAATATTTACTGGTAATATTAATTTAGATGTGATTAGAATCAGAATGATCAGATGCGTAAAATTTTAAAATGAACTTAAGCCTCTGCCTAAGCTTACAACACAAATAGCCTGAATAGTGAACTTTATGACCGAGTGGTGGCGCATGATAGAAAATTTCCCTGGATAAGTTGCCTCACTCTTATTGGACGAATTCAAATTTTGGGCCGCAAAGCGTGATTTTACAATAAAGGGACGCCTTACACTAGCTAAAGCTGGAGAAACGTACTTCCCCCTATTTACTTCTGATATAACGTGTTTGGGTTTTTCATAAGTGTAAAACACGTGGAGTATACGTTGAATATATCACGTTAATAGAGCTGATGATTTAGGGCGTGTAAAACAAGTGGAGTATAGGTGGATAATATCACGTTATTTGTGGTGTTGATTTAGGGAGTGTAAAACACGTGGAGAATAGGTTGAAACTAACACGTCAATTGTGGAGTATATTTAGACGTGTAAAGCATGTGGAGTTTTGGTTGAACACATCACGTTAATTTGGTGGCGATGTAAAGCGTGTATAACACGTGGAGTATAGGTTGAAAATATCACGTTTATAGAACTGATGATTTAGGACGTGTAAAACAAGTGGAGTATAGGTGGATAATATCACGTTATTTGTGGTGTTGATTTAGGGAGTGTAAAACACGTGAGGAATAGGTTGAAACTAACACGTCAATTGTGGAGTATATTTAGACGTGTAATGCATGTGGAGTTTTGGTTGAACACATCACGTTAATTTGGTGGCGATGTAAAGCGAGTACAACACGTGGAGTATAGGTTGAAAATATCACGCAATTGTTGGTGATGATTTAGGGCGTGTAAAACACGTGAGGAATAGGTTGAAACTATCACGTTAGTTGTGGTGTATATTTAGACGTGTAAAACACGTGGAGTTTTGGTTGAACACATCATGTTAAATAGGTAGCGATTTAAAGCGTGTACAACACGTGGAGTAAAGGTTGAAAGTATCACGCAATTAAAACACGTGGAGTTTTGGTTGAACTCATCACGTTAATTAATCAAAAATGTCTTGATTAGAATCAAGACCTAAAAAGTATCGATAAGACTGAGGTTATCACTTGTCTGAAGGATCAGATATTAATTTTTCTTTTTAATTGAAACTTAAATGCATGCTTAAGAAAAAACAACGTTCCATTACCGTTTTCCGTTGAAATAAATTATTTTACTGGTAATCAATTTCAAAAATTTACTTATCTCGGCTTTTCGACCACAATTCCATTCCCCGAAAACATATTATCATTACATTAATTACTTTTGGGAGAGTACGTGTATGGTTTTGCGTTTTAAAAGGTTCCTAAAGACGTTACATCCCCATTCGTGACCGGCACGCTTCGCAGTGGAACATTTTAATTATTCTAAAACCGATGGCACCAAAATCAGTAGGGTCAGTAAGATTTTTACTTGCGGTTTTGAAAAATGATGTAATGACCAGTTTAAAAATTGCCTGGAACAGTTTAAAAATTCAATCGGAGCGGGGTCTGTGGTCCACAGGACCACTAAGAAAATTCAAGGGTTTCCAGAGCCCAGACATTAGCTAATATTTTGTAATTATCCACTTCTTCAATTTAGCATACGACGCGTCCTGGTCAGTGGTCATGGACCAGTTTATTTATTCCAGGCCAGAGGGGTTGCTGGCCCAATGTCCAGTTTAAAAATAATCCTTATTTCTCACCCTGTTAATATCCCTCTTACGGCGTGAATCACGACAAAAACGCCGTAAGTCCAATTTAAAAAATTAGGGCTAAATAACAGTGGTAAAACGCTGTAATTCCAATACCCAAAACAACGTAAGTCAAAGAATGTGTTAATAATGATAAAAATCAATACTTAAACTTAATTGATCTTTATGAAACTTGAAAAGTAGGTAGAATGAAGTGTTATCTTTCATTTAAGATGGTTCCCAAACGTAACGAGTGAATAGTTTTCCTTATATGCCTTCGGAGAAAATGCTCTTTTTTATAAAATTCCCATGTTATGTCTATGGAAGAATATTGTATCTTTCACCAAATGTCGGATTAATTTTATGGATTCTAAAACCACCCTTAACAACTTTTTTCATTATAGAATTAACTATTAGTTGGATCTCTTTGAAATTTTAACCACAAAATTAGGGCCCAAATTTTAGTTCACTTGCAAAATTTCAAAGCAGCAAACACAATACGAAAAAAGTTACGGCCAATCAAAGAACCCTCCTTTAGCATTAGAGGCGGTATCAAGTCTTATCTAAGAGAGCGACCGCTCTCCTAGAATTTGGTGGGGATTTAAAGCGTTTAATACACGTGGAAAATTGGTGGAAAAAATATCACACTAACTTTGGTGGTGATTTAGGCCGTGTAATACACGTGAACATGAAGTTGAATTTAACAGTTACTCAATATGCCTAAATCACGTGACAATGAGGTTGAAAAAACAAGATATTTGTACTTGTGGTTGGAGTTGATTCTAACAAAGTAGTTGAAATATATACTATTTCTATTATATGAAATTATTTGTTACTTTATAGTATCACAATGTATTAAATTTAAACTTATACAATTGTTTTAATATAATTTTTAGAAAGGCAAGCACAGGTGATATGTATGGGTACAAATAAATAAGTGATTATTGTATAGACTTCATCGTTGTTAAGACCGACCGTCATTCACAGCAAATTGTTGAAGCCCACATTTTCTTTCTCTATATGACACCTACCATCTAGTACCGTTTTCTATTGACATTTTCCCTGGAGTAATATTATAGGATTAAAAATAAACGTTGCCTCATAAGTGCTTTAAAATACAGCTACGTCTCCTTCAGTATAGTGCTCCTAAAAAATAGGTAGGGTGTTCGGCCGTTCGCTTTTTTAAATCTTTCATTTTAAAACGAGGTCTAAAAAATATTAGACTTCTTTATCTATCGAAATGTTTTATCCATTTGGTTTTCGGTCGGCTAGCTGGAGGTTAGTTTCCAGCTTTGCGTTTAAAATTTAACCTGGACATATTTTGGACTTCAACATATAACATCAAGTTAAATGATCATGTGCCATTCATTTTCACCCATTTAAAGTTAATCTTATGATATTTATTAGTAACAACAACGTGATCTTCACTCTTGGTTAACGTGAATAAGACGGTGCTTAGAGGTGACATGGTATGGGTATTTTACACGTTCATAATTACGTTTACCGTACACCGCTTTTAGACGGGTAAATCACGGGTTTTGGGTACCCGAGAAACGTTGGGTACACGTGCTACCCACGTAAATTGCACTCTACGAACATTTAATTAAATTACATTCTTTTCACGTGGATTCTGAGTGCAAATATTGTTTACATATTTAATAAAAACAACGTGATCTTCACTGTTGGTTAACGTGAATAAGACGGTGTTTAGAGGTGACATGGTATGGGTGTTTTACACGTTCATAATTAGGTTTACCGTACACCGCTTTTATACGTGTTAATCACGGGTTTTGGGTACCCGAGAAACGTTGGGTACACCTGCTAGTTGCTACCCACGTAAATTGCACGTGACAAACATTTAATTACCTTACATTATTTTCACGTGAATTTTGAGTGCAAATATTGTTTTATATTTAATAAAAACAACGTGATCTTCACTGTTGGTTAACGTGAATAAGACGGTGTTTAGAGGTGACATGGGATGGGTGTTTTACACGTTCATAATTAGGTTTACCGTACACCGCTTTTAGACGGGTAAATCACGGGTTTTGGGTACCCGAGAAACGTTGGGTACACGTGCTACCCACGTTAATTGCACGTTACGAACATTTAATTACCTTACATTATTTTCACGTGAATTTTGAGTGAAAATATTGTTTACATATTTAATAAAAACAACGTGATTTTCACTATTTGTTAACGTGATTAAGACAGTGTTTAGAGGTGACATGGTATGGGTTTTTTACGCGTTCAGAATTAGGTTTACCGTACACCGCTTTTAGACGTGTAAATCACGGGTTTTTGCTACCTGGGTAGGCCTATTTCGATTTAACCGCCTCCCTTTTGGTAACGCATCGGCTTCCGCCATCTTCCAACGGATCATGGAAATGGTCCCCAGCAAAATAGAGCGAGTTACGCCATTTCAAAACGACACACTGGTGGGCGGTTGCACGAAAGAAGAACATCTTCGCTTACTAGACACCGTTCTCCAAACGCTGAAAGATCACGGCTTAAAATTAAAGCGTGAGAAATGCCACTTCCTTCAAACAAAATTAGAATTCTTGGGCCACACCCTGGATGCACACGGTCTACACTAGGGTTGTAAGTCGGAAAATTTTCCGAAAAAGGACCGAGCTATATTTTTCCGGAAAATTTTCCGTATTTTTCCGCTACCGGTTTCTCAATTAAAAAGTTAAAACTTTAAAATTTTTCAATTGCCTTTCTTTTCAAAACATTCATTATTTTGTTTTAGGTGAATTCGGAGGGGGAAAAAATTGTCCAAGGGCACAGAGTCTAGTGACCCCTATTCTCTATAGGAAAAGCTCACTCATTGGCTATCGCTTGCATGCATAGGGTTACTGTTTGCTCATATGACGGTATAAGGCGGTAGAGAGTCGAGACCTAACCGTTAAGAGACCCAAGTGAAACTAAAATTATCAGGCATAAAGGATAGTGATCGTCTGCGTCATTGTAAGGGAAACGAGGTGTTATGTTGTTAATGTTATTAAGTTTGTTAACCCTGTTTAAAGTTGTAGCGAATTGTGTAACGGTCGCTACCTTACTCATTTCAGGAAGCGTAGGTAATATTAAGATAAAGTCACTTTGTCTAGGGGATGATTTTATAGGAGGTAAGATAAATTAATTTAAGACGGTATTGAGAGTTACCAATAAGTCAATATCTTTACTATACTTAAACAACTAAACAGGTCATGACCATACAAAATTAATACACTATGGCATACAGGTTCTTAAGGAACATCTTTAAATAATAATAACAACAATAAAAATAATAAAATAATATAATAAATAAATAATAGTCAACGTGTGCTGACGAGCCGTGATCATCTTTGGCGGCTTTCGTCGCGTGTGGTACCGGACACCGTCGTCTTAATAATAGACGATTGTTTTTAATTGCCCAAGCTCTTTTAGTAATTAGAGTCTTTGCAAGCGCGGCATTCGGCGCGGGAGAAGAAGAGTTTTCGCTTAACCAAAAGCCATAGCGAACCGAAACATTTGCAAGTTGGTTTTTGCGATTTCGTGCATATCAAAGTTTAGACCTAAGTCTGCGACGTCCAGAGACCAGCTCTCTTCTTCAAAATCGTGGGGCTCTCTGTTCTATCTTTTATTCTCCCTCAAGTCTTTGGGACCCCGCGACCGAGAGCAATATTGTCGTCTCTTTTTGAAGGCGCCACTTCCATGCCCTTAATGGCTTAAGAAGAAGTCATCGTGGCTCCTCTTTCGTCTTTGGTTCTACACTGTGGTGTCTAAATAGCGCCATAATGGTGTTAAATCAATGAGCACTATTTGTACACCTTGACAAGGTGCTGAAATAGTACGAAAATAGTGCGATATTTTAAAAACACCATTAGCTTAAACCAATGGTGTAGAAATGGGTTTATAAAACATAATTTTTTAAAAGGTTTGAAAATGTTACCTTAATTATATAAATGACCCTATCGAATACCCCATTAAATGGTGCTCAAATGGCATAGAATTAGTGCGAAATATTTAAACGCTATTCGCTTAAATAAACGGTGTAAAAATGGGTTGAAAAAGCCTCATTCATAAAAAAGCGCACAAATGATTCCGAAACGATATAAAATAACACCTTCGCAAGGCCCATATAAAGGTGTTGAAATAATGCTAAAATAGAGTTATGTTAGGAACACCATTCGCTTAAATAGAAGGTGTAAAAAAGGGCTGAATAAAACCTCATCCTCGAAAACGTGCGCAATTGATATAAAATAACACCTTCGCAAGCGTCATATAAAAGGTGTTGAAAATGGAGTTAGGTTTTGAACACCATTCGCTTAAATAGAAGGTGTAAAAAAGGGCTGAAAAAACCTCATCCTCGAAAACGTGCGCAATTGATATAAAATAACACCTTCGCAAGGGCCATATAAAAGGTGTTGAAAATGGAGTTATGTTTTGAACACCATTCGCCTAAATAGAAGGTGTAAAAAAGGGCTGAAAAAACCTCATCCTCGAAAAGGTGTGCAACTGATATAAAATAACACCTTCGCAAGGGCCATATAAAAGGTGTTGAAAATGGAGTTATGTTTTGAACACCATTCGCCTAAATAGAAGGTGTAAAAAAGGGCTGAAAAAACCTCATCCTCGAAAAGGTGTGCAACTGATATAAAATAACACCTTCGCAAGGCCCATATAAAAGATGGTGAAATAATGTGAAAATGGAGCTATGCACTCTAAACTATGGTACCTAAATGGTGTTGTAGTGGTGTACAATTTATTCTGCACTATTTGTACACCTTGATAAGGTGTTGAAATGGTTTGAAAATAGTGCGAAATTTTGTAAACACCATTAGCGAAAATTAATGGTACAAAAAAGGTCTCAAAAACCATCGTTCGATAAAAGGTGCTCAAATTATACCTAAATGGATTAAAATAACACCTTCGATTATACCATTAAATGGTGTTAAAATAATATAAAAAACTTACACCATTGCAAACCCCGATTTACCCCATTTTAAGTACTTAATTAACCCATTCCAAGTCTATATTTACCCCATTTCAAGTCCCCTTTATACCATTGCAAAACCCTATTTACCTCATTTCAAGTCCATACTTAAAACATTTCAAGTATATATTTAAACCATTTCAAGTCTACATTTACCCCATTTAAAGTCCCTATTTACACCATTTAAAGTCCATATTTACCCCATTTAAAGTCCCTATTTACCCCATTTCATGCCCTATTTACACCATTGCAAAACCATTATTTACACCATTGCAAAACCCCTATTTACACCATTGCAAAACCCCTATTTACCTCATTTCAAGTATATATTTACACCATTTCAAGTATATATTGACCCCATTTCAAGTCTACACTTACCCCATTTAAAGTCCCTATTTACACCATTTAAAGTCCCTATTTACCCCATTTCAAGCCCTATTTACACCATTGCAAACCCCTATTTATACCATTGCAAAACCCCTATTTACACCATTGCAAACCCCTATTTATACCATTGCAAAACCCCAATTTTTACCATTGCAAAACCCCTATTTATACCATTGTAAAACCGCTATTTACACCATTGCAAACCCCCTATTTATACCATTGCAAAACCTGTATTTATACCATTGCAAAACCTGTATTTATACCATTGCAAAACCTGTATTTACACCATTGCAAAACCCCTATTTACCCCATTTAAAGTCCCTATTTACACCATTTAAAGTCCATATTTACCCCATTTAAAGTCCCTATTTACCCCATTTAAAGTCCCTATTTACCCCATTTCAAGCCCTATATACACCATTGCAAAACCATTATTTACACCATTGCAAAACCCCTATTTACACCATTGCAAAACCCCCATTTACCTCATTTCAAGTATATATTTACACCATTTCAAGTATATATTTACCCCATTTCAAATCTACACTTACCCCATTTAAAGTCCCTATTTACCCCATTTCAAGTCCCTATTTACCCCATTTCAAGCCCTATTTACACCATTGCAAAACCCCTATTTACACCATTGCAAAACCCCTATTTACACCATTGCAAAACCCCTATTTACACCATTGCAAAACCCCTATTTACACCATTGCAAACCTCTATTTATACCATTGCAAAACCCCAATTTATACCATTGCAAAACCCCTATTTATACCATTGCAAAACCCCTATTTACCTCATTTCAAGTCCTTATTTACCTCATTTCAAGCCCCTATTTACCTCATTTCAAGCCCCTATTTACACAATTGCAAACCCCTATTTACACTATTGCAAACCCCTATTTACCTCATTTCCAGTCCATATTTACCCCATTTCAAGTATATATTTACCCCATTTCAAGTCTTTATTTACCCCATTTTAAGTCTTTATTAACCCCATTTCAAGAATATATATATACCCCATTTCAAGCCCTATTTACACAATTGCAAAACCCCTATTTACCTCATTTCAAGTCCTTATTTCACTCCATTTCAAGCCTGTATTTACATCAATTCAAACCTCTATTTACACCATTTTTCAAACCCAATTTACTCCATTGCGAACCCCTATTCTATGTTCAAACTTAAAAATAACAATTTTCGAATCGCTTTATCAAGGGACATTTCTCCGATTTGAAAACATTTCGTTCTTCTAAACTCTAAATTTTGCTTAATATTTTAAAATACACAAGGAATTATTGCTCATTTTACCTAACCCCTCAATCTTCATTAGATAATCAGATTAACGCGGGTATCTTCGTGTTCCCGAGAATTACTATATTTCCATAGGGAACTTTTAATAGTAATACAAGATGGCCCCGGCCATATTAACGTTTTGCCTTTACTAGCTAAATTTATTGTAAGGTGACCCCGGCATATATACTTTACGGTTATTTTTTTTAAATATCAAATATCATTCCAATTGTGAATAAAAATAATCTAGCTTGATTTTGGGTTATAGATTGTGAAACAAGTAAATAATCAACTTCTGTCCTATGAACTGGAACAATTTTCTTGATATTTTTGTTGCAAACCTAATGTTTGTGGGATAATTGATGCGTTTGGGTACTAAAATTATTCATTGATTGCACACTAATAGAAATATGCAACAAGCGCTTACAGGATTGGCAACTCCCTATGTTCGACGGCAGCTTATTCATTATAAAATTTGTTCTAGCTTTGGTTCTCAGCACGACCCTGGTTCCTATACTGGAGTGATTTTGCGGTAATCTATAACCTAGTTTTAAGCGTGCTGACAACACACGAAAGAAATATTTCGAGACAAAAGACGAAAAAACACTGATATTTAGGATTTAAAATCTCGACGTTCGGAGTGAAAGAACTTTGACTGGTAGATGGGCCCTGATTAGTAGGAGATTCGAACACCAACTGACTCTCTAGCTTCTTTCTTGCCGCATATCTCTCTAGTCTTTGTGCTTTTTCTCTTTCTCTGTATTCTGGATTCAAACGTAGCCTTCTCATCTTTTCGGCTGATGTTTCTTTCACATTAGATGCCATTTCTGAACTCTCTCGTATTTGTATAACAGCTGAGTTAAACGGCACAAAGTCAATTTTGATTTCAGACCGTTGAAAATGTCCTAACTTAGTTCATGACTTGTTAGATATCCTGAAAACAATCTTAGTTTACCCGTAAATAGGCCTAACAAATAAAAATATATGACAAAACTACCCGTTCAAATAAATACTTACTTGAAGTTAATTCTGAAAATAAACTATAATTAATGGTAAATTAATAGGTCTAATAAAAAATGGGAACTATGGTAACAAAATTAAAAACAAATACTTATTTCGAACAATAAGTTTTCAATTCGCATTCACAAAAAGCATAAGAAATCTTCCACAGCCGTTAAACGCAGAGTTCGCAAGAGAACAAAGGAAAGGATGTTCAAAGCAGTGATGTCAGGTGGAACAAATGAAATTTCCCTTTCTAACCCTTAAAATTTCCCTTTTAGGACCAAAATTTTCCTAGTTCTGCCAGATTCCGCGCCTAGAACGAAAAAGAAGTTTCACTAGTGCCACCGTCCGGAGAAAACGCGAAGCTTGATCTAGGGGGAAAAAAATGGCAGGCCTGAGACCTGTAGCATCAGCGGCAGTGTATGTGACGTTTAAACTTATAATTCAGTGCCAAATGAAAATTAGTACTCGAAATTTCTTGCAATGAATGAACCACAATTTTCAGAAGAGAATATTTTCAAAAATGGTAAGTGTTGAAAACCTAATCACCCTAATATTAACCAGATTAGTTATGTAAACTCTTAAGCCTTGGTCATAACATGTGTATAAAAATTGGTAATACTGTTTTCGTTTTGTTTAGTACCTGTTGCTCTCTCTCTTGTCAAAATTGCTACGAGTATTACACATATTTTCCAAAAGATCCTACTGAAAAAATTCAAAAAGCTCTTCAGTCAAACTTTAAGGGAAATGAATTCACACAGTATGGAATTGCAAACGAAAAAAAAACACTTGTTGCTTTAAAAAAAGTCTAATTTAAAAGTACTGAAGATTGGTTTTGAAGTCAACCCTTCTTATCCATTCTTGGGGTGTTCCCCTGACGGAATAGTCAACGATAATTTGGTCGAAATGAAGTGTCCAGTCATTGGTGAAAAAGGAAACTTAGAAACAGTCCTCAAGAAAACTCCTTACGTAATCAAGAAGGACGGAACATTTTCTTTGAAACCCAAACAAATGTATTATGGGCAAGTGCAACTTAGTTTGGCCCTTTTAGGACTTCAAAGTTGTCATTTTGGAATTTATTCTAAACTGGAAGATGACTGTTTTGTTATTGGTGTGCCTAAAGACCAAAAATTTATTAGCAATCTTTTACCAAGATTATAAATTACTTATTTTAAAAGGTTTTTTGCTTATTTTAATTACTACATTCCAAATTATTTGAAATGGAATAAAAAGGACGGAATGTAATGGCGGAAATAAGGCTGAAGTGATATTTTTAAGTTCCTTAAAATGTGATAGAATCTTACAAATTTTTTAAATAAAATTGTTTTACAAAATTTCAGGAGTCTTGGGTTCATTATTTATTTGCATTTTTTTCACGGGTTTTAACAAGCTTGGGAACTGCGTAAGAGTTAATTTAAAATGATTTGAGGTCTGAACTTTACTTATTTCAAACAAAGCTGATAGAGCGGTGAATGAAATCAAATGCCAAGTTTTAGTTTCATGAGTGTCAAAAATACCCTATCTCGAGACTCGTAGTTTTCTCCCATTCTTGGCCCTCTCTACCTTATTTGTCCATGAAAAAGAGGTATGAATTTACTGTTAATATTTTTAATGATCGCATCAAATAGACCAGTACTTTGTAATCCTGTTAATGAAATTATAGAGGTGGCATTCAATATTCCATTAGAAGCATCAACATAACATGTATGATTTTCCAAGGTGTTGACCATAATGCATTTACAGGGTTGCCACGGAATATTCAAAACCAAATTCCCTGACTTTTCCAGGTTTTCCCTGACCTTTTTCTGAGATTTTCCCTGACCTTTTAGGCCGAAAGTGTAAATGTTTACAGCACGTTTTAAGTGCTTATAATTAAATAAAGTCTCTACATTTAAGTTTTCCAATGTATTTTTCACACCAAAATGATTAAGAAACATTTTCGCCAAAATGATTAAAAAAATTTTTAACTATAAATAACAGTCTGAGAGATTTCTTTAGAGAGCTTTAACTTTACAAAAACAATTCTAGACATTTTTTAGGATTGCTCTAGAGTTTTCTGTGTTAAGAGAGGATGAGAAGAAACTTTCACTACTCTTTCAATAAAGACTTTTCCCAGAAATTTTACCTACTAAAATAGAATTCCCTGACTTTTCCCTGACCTTTTTGGCCCATTTTCAAATTCCCTGACTTTTCCAGGTTTTCCAGGTTCTCCCTGACCCGTGGCAACCCTGATTTATCATTGGGGTTTGGAGTGGTGCATTTGTCGGTCTTAGTTTCCTCGGTAGTTTGTTGAACAGCATCAATCCCCAATCTTTCAGCTAGAATTTCTGCGTCTGCTGGTCCATTTATTTCAGCTGTTTCACTTGCATGCAAAGTTGGAGATTGTGAGAGCTGATTCCTTTTTTTCAGTATTTCCAATCTCCCATTAGCCTTGAACTTTTGTTGATCATGTTTCCTTAACGGGAGTTTTTTGGAAGGAACAGCCAAGGGTCTAAGTCTGGGAGGGTAACTTGACTTATCTACAATAATAACTCTCATTATAATTGGTTTTAAATTAATATTATACGCTTAAAACATACCTGAATGTTCATATTTCGGTTGAAGGCGGTAATCCTCTAATTTGAAATGAAGGTAGCAGACAACCATGGACTTGGTGTGTGGTTTACCCATTTTTAAAGCTATATCCCATTGTTTCGACAATTTAACGTCGCGTAGAAATTTACACCCATACACGCTGCAGTATTTAACCATTGTTTAATTACGTTTAAATAAACAGCAAAACTGACAAAAAGTTAAAAACTAGCCCAACTATCGTTGAGCAGATAGTTGAGTTGTTGATTTAATTTTATAATTATTTTTGAGTAATTCAATTTAATTAACTTTAATTTAACCATGAGTATGTTGATTGCGTTTGTCATTAATGGTATCGCCGGGATTAAGTTACATTTAAACACCTGATTAAACTATCTAATCATCGATCATCCGTTAAGCCTTGGACCTTGTAATATAGGAGGCAGAGAGACAACAAAAAACAAACTAGTATTTATGACATCTCATGTTGCCCTCTATTGAATCTCTCAACAACTATCGTTAAATTTATTACTTAAATAATATAATTTTTTTAAATATAATAATCATATTAGCTAATTATAATTATTTAACTTTAAATGAGTATGTTTCATTGATTTAAATCACATTGCTAAAAATTATTGGCGGGCGCTAGGCAGTCATTCTCTCTACTCTTCTTCCTCTCCCACTTACAAAACCCAGCTGCAGCTGGTTGGCGCGCGTCGGGAAGGGGAGGGTGGGTGGGGATCCACATACTTCTACCTCTCTCTATACTCTACAGTCTAACTTAACTCGGGTTTTGTACCAAGCGAGCGTGGGTCGATTGGTAGAGTGTCCGGCGTCTTCACTGGCGTCTAGTATGGATCGGCACGTCGCAGGTTCGAGGCCCCGCAACGACAGAAAAACAATTTCAATTGAAATAAAATACGTTACGCCACCTATGAGATGTAACGTGGACTACGGGTGAATTTCAAGTTGAAAATTCGCGGGAAATTTAAAATTCGAAATGTTCATTTATGACAAAATTCATCAGGTCACAACATTTCCAGCCAGCCGACCAGCAGAGGTCGGTACGGGTCGGTACAATCGTTTTCCAGCTCTAAAGAGCGGCAAAACGAATAACGAATCCAAAATCAGCCAAATTGCGGGGTTTTTCAGCCGAATGGAAGACACTCTGTTAATTACCGTAGTTAAATCAACTTGAAATGGGGTGAACAGGGGCTTGAAATGGCTTAAATGGGGACTTGAAATGGAGTAAATAGGGGGTTTGAAATGGACTAAGTAGGGTTTCAAATGGAATAAGTAGGGTTTCAAATGGATTAATAGGGGTTTCAAATGGAGTTAATAGGGGTTTCAAATGGAGTAAATAGGGGTTTCAAATGGAGTAAATAGGGGTTTCAAATGGAGTAAATAGGGGTTTCAAATGGAGTAAATATGGGCTTTGAAATGGAGTAAATAGGGCTTTGAAATGGAGTAAATAGGGCTTTGAAATGGAGTAAAAGGGCTTTGACATGGAGTAAATAGGGCTTGACATGGAGTAAATAGGGACTTGAAATGGTGTAATAATGAGGTTTTTTTTACACCTTAAATGTGGTGCTAACTATAGAAAAAATATTTAACACCTTTTTCTTTTCATTTGGTATAGTTATGTGACACACGTGGCGTAATTTTGGCTACGTTTAAGACCATTAATCTAAGTAGTAATATTAGAGTCCAACAGATTTCCCGAGAAAGATGTTAAAAAGCATTATAAATGGTGCATATGTGCCTAATATTTCCTTAAAACTTTCAAATAATATTTGTAAATGGCGTGAATTTATCATAAAAATGGTATTGAAGTACACCATAAATGGTGTCATTTTTGGCACCGAAAAAAACAGCATATATGGTGTAGGAATGCACCATTATTTTTTACAGTGTATATCATGATGGAAAAGAAGAAATCGTACGATGTCTGTTGGATGACGGAAGCCACCGTACATATGTATCATCTGATATATGCCAAAAGTTAAACCTGCCCATCATTGGAAGGGAGTCGTTGAACTTGACAGTGTTTGAAGGAAGGAATAAAAGGATTGATCGTCCAAAGGTACAATTGTCTCTAAGAAGCCTGTTTGACACTCGAAGCATAACCGTAGAAGCCATAGTATCACCAAAACTTAGCGGAAGTATCCCAGGAGTTCCGAGACAAGACTTAATGAAATTATCTGATGAAAGGGGATGGAAACTAGCCGATACGCCACTCCACGATGGACTCTCATGTTCCGACGAAATCACATTGTTATTGGGAGCAGATTACTATTGGAAGGTATCTAGCGGCGTCACCGAAAGAATTAGTTCATCTCTCATGGCACATGACACCATCCTTGGTTGGACAATTCATGGAAAGGATGAAGAATTGCAAGATGACGAGTCCTCAATAGGCTCTTACAATGTATGCGTTTTTCAAGTGATGAGTTACCATGAACGAAACGAAGAGGAACTAATATCTGAAAGTCTGAAAGCATTTTGGAAATTGGATGCACTGGGAATCGTGGACAAAAATGATGACCAATTGATGAATGAAAAAGCCATACAAAGGGATTTCGACTCTAAGATTTGCTACGATGGAAAGCGTTATACAGTTTGTCTCCCTTGGAAGGATGAAAGAAAACTTTCAAACAATAACTATCAACAAGCAAATATTAGATTTCAAGGCCAATTAAGAAAATTCAGGAGGAATTCAGAGTTATTCAACAAATATGCTGAAGTCCTCGAAACATACTTGAAAAATGGAATAATCGAAGAGGTGAACATGGGAAGCTATTCTAAGACGACATTTTATCTGCCACACAAAGTAATTAATGAAGAGAGAAGCTCCACGAAGCTTAGAATCGTCTTCGACGGATCCTCCCATGCTTTAAATTCGCCGTCATTAAACGATTGCCTTAATTCAGGACCAGCACTCAACATGGACTTACTTGGTCTACTGATCAAATTTCGGAAGAATAAATATGGATTTACGGCCGATATTGAGAAGGCATTTTTGCAAGTGGGGTTATCGGATAGCGATCGAGATGTAACAAGATTTCTTTGGATAAAGGATAGAACACTAGATCCAGATAAATTACAATATCAAGTTTACAGAATAACACGAGTTTTGTTTGGCCTAACATCAAGCCCATACTTACTGGCAGCTACAATTCGCTACCATATCGAAAATTTCAAGCATGAACAACCAGAAATTTACAAATTGTTGCGAGATTTCCTGTATTTCGATGATCTTGTGGGTGGAGCAAAAGACGAAAATAAAGTTTTTGAATTGTTCAATGGAGCGAAGACGATGTTGGCGAAAGCTGGAATGCCATTACGAAAGTTCCAATCGAACTCAACTTGTTTGAATAAAAGGTTGTCTGAAGATCCAAGTGAATACAAATCTGTCAAAAACACCGGCAAGATATCAAATATACGCTGCTAAAGGTTTTGGGAATCGCTTGGTGCCCGGAATCAGACATGTTATGTTTCGAAGTCTCCAAACTCCTAGACTTTCTCAGCAACAAGACAAATACAAAGCGTTTCATCTTGAAAGCCTCGCGTATTCGATCGCATCGGGTTCATTTCACCTTTCACCGTCCGAATTAAATGTCTGTATCAAGAACTATGGAAGAGGGGAACTGACTGGGATCAAGAAATCGATTCCGATTTGGAAGAAATTTGGAACAAGTGGTGTCTGGAGTTACCACTCGTGTCCCAACTAGAAATTCCAAGGTACTATGGTGAAAATAACGAACATTTACAATTGCACTGCTTCACGGATGCAAGCGAAAAGGCTTATGGAGCAGCGGTTTACATTTGGTCTATGGGAGAAAACAATATTCCAACTGTCCTACTACTGGCATCAAAAAGTCGGGTCTCACCTCTGAAAAACCTTAAGATTCCGAAATTGGAATTAATGGGAGCAGTCATTGGAGCCAGATTAATGAAAACCATCAAAACCAATTTCGAAGAAGAAAAGCCGTCTATACATTTCTGGAGTGACAACCAATCTGTTATTTCATGGATTCGAAGCAATGCCAGAGAGTGGAAACCCTTCATAGAAAACAGAGTGAGTGAAATTCAGGAGTTAACGGAACCCGAGCAATGGAGATATGTACCAAGTAAACAAAATCCAGCTGATTTCCTCACACGGGGTCAAACCGTATCTGACCTTCAATCAAATGAAATGTGGTGGACAGGACCAGATTTTTTGAAAGGACATAAATCAGGATGGCCAATTCAACCCGAAAGGTACACCAGAACTAGCGAAGCGGACACGGAGAAAAGACCAAAATATACGAATTCTATTGTCCTATACACAAGCGAAGTTTCAAACGAAGGATTGGAACCCATTTTGAAACTAGAAGATTACAGCAACTTCTCAAGAGTAATAAGGACGACCGCTTGAATTTTGCGAGTACATTTCAATTGTAAAAATCCAATCAACAAGAAAAAGGGTGAATTGACCACTGATGAGATTAATCTAAGCGAAAATTATTGGATCTAAGCGAAAATTATTGGATCAAGTTCACACAACAAGAAACATTTCCGCGACAAATTAAAGCCCTCAAGGAGAAACGAGAAATCCCGCCTGGTTCAAAACTTTTAGAGTTGAAGCCATATTTAGATGAAGACGGATTATGCCGAATGGGAGGACGACTGGGTTTCGCCGACCTTAAGTTGGATGAAAGACATCCCATAATACTACCAGAAGAACACAGATTTACTCAATTCATCATCAAGAACTACCATGAAAAGGTTATGCACATGGGTGTAACTTCTACACTCGCGAGTCTATAAGAGGACGATTTTGGATTCCGCGTGGACGACAGATTATCAAAAAACAATTAGCTAATTGTCTGCTTTGTAAAAGACTGAAGAAACTATCGTATCATCCAGAGACCGCACCATTACCTCTAGAACGCGCTAACGCGAATTCACCCTTTGAGACAACGGGAGTAGATTTTGCTCAAGGTGTTATGATGAGAAAGAAAGGAAATACGTACCATCAAAAACAAAAAGTTATATCGCGCTATTCACCTGCGCTACAACTAGAGCTGTTCATCTAGAACTTGTGTCAAATTTAAGCGCTGAAAATTTTATACTCGCGTTAAAACGGTTCGTGGGTTGTCGCGGTGTTAGCAGACTTTTTCTGTCGGACAATGCAAAAACTTTCGAAAGAACTCAGAAGGAATTATCGAAATTATGGAGCACTGTTCTGACTCCGGAAACAAAACAGTATTTTGGAAAGAATAAGATTGTTTGGAATTTCATAGTTGATTATGCTCCCTGGTGGGGAGGTATGTGGGAAAGAATGGTGTGAACGGTGAAAGATTGTTTAAAAAGGGTACTAGGTAGAGCGTTATTATCTTATGAAGAACTAGAAACTATTCTCATAGAAGTCGAATCCGTAGTGAATTCGCGGCCTATCACTTTCACTAGCAACGACAGTAATGAATCTGCGCCTCTTACACCTTCGCACTTTCTTATTGGATAAAGACTTGATACCCTTCCCCCGAGAAAATTTAAGATGAGTGAAATAGAATTACATAGGCCCGACTTGAGTAAAAGATGGAAACACCGCCAAGAACTATTAAATAGGTTCTGGGTGCGATGGCGAAAAGAATACCTTTTGGAAATAAGGACTGCCCAAAAGGTAAAAAGCATAAAATCAGGTTCCCCCTTAATCAACGAAAGCGATGTAGTTTTAGTACGGGATGATAAATTACCACGACACCTTTGGAAAGTGGGGCGTATCTTGGAACTCCACTCAGGACGAGATGGAATTAGTCGGTCAGCTACCATAAAAACGAATCAAAAAATAATTAAGCGTCCGTTACAATTCCTATATCCTCTTGAAGTTTGAAAAAAAAAAATATTAAATTCAATTATTTGATTTAAATTTTGTAAAAAAAAAATGTGATTTCTTAGAACTCTAATTTTTGAGGGGAATGTAACGAAATATTAGACCAAAATTTAGACATAGCAAAAAATATATTTTAATTGTCGTGTTAAGAGACTATATTGTGTAAAAAATAAGAATGAGAATAAGGAATTTTTAAAAAAGTAGACTAATGATAAGCATTTTCTTTTTATTTTGTCGCCATCTATGATGGGACAAAATATTACGGACATCCATTTATGAGACATAAAACGGAAAATTAGCTCCGCCTTCGTCTTCGCATTTTTTCGTCGTAAGCTCCGCCTTCGTCGTCGTCTCGCCTTCGCCCTCTTTAAACGACTGCCCTATCACAAGCGACTTTGTCGCCATCTATGATGGAGTCAAAATATTACGGAGCAGCGGTTGGGTTCGAGCCCAACTGCGGGAGATTTTATTATTTTCTTTAAAAATAGTTATTATATTATTTAAATATTTACATAATTTCACTCAGTAAAAATTTATTTGAATATTCATGAAAATTCACTCATTATTTTACGAAGAAAAACTATTAAAACTAAATATTATTTTTGTCGCCAACTACTACCATAAGTTCATAACTTATCTTCGATAAGTATGCCAATTAGGTCAAATCCTTAATGAGAGCTTGTCATAAAGCAGACGACACTGTGACGTCAGAACAAAAAGAAATAGCGCCTCTAGCGGTAGAAATTACAAACAAATAAGGCGGGATCAGAGCGGAGGGATACATAATGCTTAAACCTTAAACCAATCAAAACGCGCCTAAAACCCGGGTAGTCATTTACACTGTAGAGACGCAGAGTGCAGACACGTGCCTGCCAAGGCCCAAAATCCTAAATGAGCATTAAAACGGAATATGTAATTGGGCTAATAGAAGTAGCTTTGCCCAAAAACTTTAGCTAACAAAATGTTATCAATCTTCACGAACAGTTGCGCGATTCTCTTCCATCACTCATAGAACATTTGGTAGAGTTATTTTTTATTAACTTAGAGAAGCACAGACCTAAAAAAGGTTTGAAAAAAATGGAATTACAGCGAAGCAGTTTAGATGCACGCTTTCAATGGAAGTTGGTCATTAGGACAAATTTTCACTATTTCAAGAAAAAGTGTGGCTTTGAAAATGAGCCTTTGAATGTCCAAAACAACTATTTGCTATTATTGACGTTATACTCGGAGCAAGTGTTCTTAGCTTGGTGCCTCATTCGAAGAGGAGAGTCTGAGCACAGAAATACATCCAGTGACAAATCTCTGAACGTGAGTAACATGTTTAAATCATCTTTGATTTCGTACTGAATATGAAACCATGATTTTATATTTCCTCGTCATGGTTTTGCCTATCAGATATGGTGTCAAAGATATAATAAACTTTGGGCTCATTTGCCTTTTAAAAGGCTCAAAAGAGCGCTTGACCCCCTGACAACTTTAATCTGAATTAACTTCTACCTCATGCTACATTAATGAACTTATTGCTACCTTTCAGTCTAGTGATGTTTATGAAAGGTCCCTCCTGACAATAGGAGGTGGCTGTATGGGAGAAATTTGGAACGTCAATAAAAAAAGGACAATCTTTGGAAAGAAAATGGAATTAACTAGTCAACAACGTGAAAAATCCCAAATTTTATGGGACTGCAACCTAAAAATAAGAAGAACAACAGACGAAAAAGCCGAAATACAGTTTTCTGGAATAGGAATGAGGGATACCGGAGGGTATTTTATTCACAAAGAGTCTCTGAACCCCTACCTCCAACGCTTAAACCAATTATGCCGAGATATTTTATGTCCTGAAGGGGTTAAAACACATGGGCATAAAATTTTGCAGGTAAGTTCTTACTTTAAGAAAGGTTTAATAAATCAGCTCATGTTTTTTTCTACTCATGACCTGTGTAATTAGGTGGTTTTTGATCATGTCAAAAGTCATAAAGCTGAATTGGAATCATTATTCATGGAATGCACAAGAGAAATTATGTCCGAGGATAGAGCAAAAATATTCCTTGTCGAATGGGAAAGAAAATTTACGCATGCGCTGTCAAACGAATTTATCACTTCTAGAGATGCCGCAGAGGTGGAAAAGAAAAAACAAGCGTCCAAAGGCTGTAGTGGTCTCAGAGACGATCTTTACAGTATCTCTAGGGAAGGCACCAAAAAGAATGCGAAAAGGAAGGGCAAAGTAGAAGGCGATGACAATAGGAAGGGAACCAAAAACTTTGATTCAAACGACAACCAAGATCCAAAGGCTTGTGAAAAGGCTTCGTATTCTTCTTTGAACGAGACCCCAAAGCGAAAAATAAATGATAACGCGCGAATTCGAGAGAGAAAATTAGTTAAGCGCAAAGCAATATTTTGTACCAGTAGTGAAAATGACGAAGTTCCTAAAGACTACTTAGAAACAGAGGCTTGTGGCAATGTCACACATCCTTTGCACAATATCCCGAAACGAAAAAGAAATGTCAATTCGCGAAAGAGAGAGAATTTGGGAAAGGGCAAATCAATATTTCATGCCACTAGTGAAAATGACTTAGTTCCTAAAGACGACTTAGTTCCTAAAGACTACTTATTTGCGGAAACTTGTGCCAATGTCACACATTCTTTGCATGATACAACAAAAAGAAAAAGAAATGTGAATGAAATATGTGCTGTCACCATAGAGAATGTAAAAGTTCCTAAACAAACAACCAAGAAATCCGAAGTTCGATCTAGTCTTAGTGAGTGCCAAAAAACAATACCTGTTGAATCTAGTCTTAGCAAGCGGCAGAGAAAAGTACCGAGTCGTTTCGCCAATTATGATATGCAATAGGTTTATTATAAGATAGGTTTTAGGAGTTTATAGGAGCCTTATAGTGATAATTCATTACTTTCATTTCAAAAAATAAAGTCATACGTTTGAGTTACTGATTAGTCTTTTTATTTTTAAACTTTTCCTCGAACGCATCTCTTACATACAAAGGCACATCCTTATATCCATGGCCACTGTGGTGACCCTTGACGTCAATTTTGGTTAGTAAAACTTTTCTTGCAGTATTGTAATTTACACTTGATAGCTTTCCTCCAGAATTTTGTTTGAATTGTGAGAACAAGGTTTCTACGGCACTACCGTTTATCCTCACAGGGCACAGATAATAGCCCTCAGAATAATTTTCAAAAAACTCTTTCACCAGTCCTTCCAGCCCAAAAACCATTATGCGTAGCAAAGCCCAAGTCTGTACAAGTTAAAATATAAACTTATGAACACCTTAGAACGTAGTGAAAACCTAAGATATAGGTAATTTGTGGTTGTAGAAAGTAATGTACCAAGAACGTGTGAAATACTTTTGTACCGTGGGCGAGTAGTACGGGGAAAAACTACATAATATAGGACAAAATGTACAAAGGCAAATTTGTCTATTATTCTATACAGTGTGGAAACCTTCCCCGCCCACCAGTCTAAATACTTCTCCTAACGTAGCCGGACCTATCCTTTGACTAAATGGGGGCAGTTCAATAACCTTTTTTTACAGAATTCGCTTTGGTACAAATTTGCCGTTAGTTTATAAAGTTGATCCTAGTTGCACATTGGATGTACATTTCTTTCACTGAACCGTAATATATATACCTGCCACGAGAGAAACGTTTTCTGTTTGACGTCCCAAGGCTTCAATTGCGGATCTGCATCTACGTAAAGAGGGCGAGGTTTAGTAAGCTTTTATTATATCCTGTGGATTTCACCTCAGATTAATAACTCCTGGATAAGAAAGTCGAACAAAACCTAGAGTTTTGAAAACCATCCCCATGCAGCGCACTCAGACGGCAAAACGTACAACAGAGGCACTTTCAATTTGATGTGACTTTTTTAAGATGAAACTCTAGGGGCGCTAGAGATGGCGATGGCTTATTCAAACATATCCCGCTATTCACTTTCTTATGCAGGGACTATAAAGCTGGGATTTAACAAATTACCAATGAGGCTCTTCAGCCATTTAGTGAAAAAGTCTAAACCATTCCGTATATTTTTCATTACTTCACCACCATCTGCTGTTTTAATTTTTGAGTGCGAAAGAGTACCAGTCTCAAAAAGGTTGTTGCAGGCTTTCAGGTAGTTAAAAGTTGCTTGTACTTCCTCATGATCTGGAGGAGGCTTAGTCAATTTTGGGTTTGCGTACTCGTAAAGAGCCGCTAGAATATCATTTTGCTTTATTTGTGGAATAAATCGTCTAATTAGAACATGATAATTCCTAAAGAATGTCTTTAATTCACCTGCATTATCTTTGCTGGCTTCACATTGAGTTTAATCCATGGGTCCCTGTCAACATAGCTTTGATGGAGAGCTGGAACTAAACGGGGAATATTATCAGCACGACGATTGTCATCTCGCTCCTTCAGATCCTTAATTTGCTTCCAACCAAATTTTACTTCATTGATAGCAAATAGTTTTGCTCTCTCAGGGTCCGAAGAATATAGAGCATTAATTAGGCTTTTCAACTAAAATAATATAACTTAGTTATAAATATTTTTGTGTTTATGGTCTAATTTAGTTACTTGATGTGATGGGCAGATTATCCAGTAAATATTTCTACCTAATCGATAGGGATTGACGAAACATTGGTTAAACTCTACTTTGATAGCGTCTGCTTCATCGCGCTCAAAGTAAGAGAATTGACCTTGTATAGTCCTACAGTCATTTTAATTAAAGACAAGTTGGCACTTGCGCCATCGCAAACTAGTGCCGCTATGTTAAAGCCGCAGAACTGAAATGATTTTATCACCTCAAACAAACAATTGAATGTGAATTGAGTATCACACGTGCTAGCTGTTGAAAAGTATGGCCCAATGATATCATAGTTGGCAGTGATATCCCTCCACAAAAACTGAAGCATATAGTTTGCTTTTGAGATGCTATTTTCATCAGAAACTTCCGCATAAAGATCCTCCAAATAAGCATAATCTTGTCTAGCCATGGCTAAACCTATCAACTTATGATTTTTACTGTTCCCAACAACTTTGGCAGCAACCCGCACTTCGTCAAATACGAGGATACCATCACTTTGTGGTTTTAACATGCCAAGAGAAACTTGTTCTTCCACAAACTTATCATAAATGTTCTTCTGTTCGTTTAAGTAATCCATGTTTATTCCTGGCTCATCAAGATTCTTGCTGGTTTTCCGTTGAATCGATCGCCAAGAAGGCAGATTGAGTATTTTGAAACTTTTTAGAGCTTCATAAGCAGCTTTGCTACGGCAGGCAACAGCAAGAGCAGTAGTATACAAATGTTCCTTTCATGCCAGTGACACCCTGTTGACGCCTGACACCCTGTTGACGCCTGACACCCCGTTGACGCCTGACACCCTCTTGGCGCCTGACACCCAAATTGGCGCCGGACACCAAGATGGCGTCCTCACGCCAGATTTTTCGGTGGGGAAAAACTAGGGGAAAGCTTGAACCCATGTTGACTTTGTGAATGGCGTGGAAATTTTCAATTTCGGCGGGGAAAACCAGGGGAAAGCTGGACACCATGTTGACTTTGTGAATGGCGTGGAAATTTTCAGGGATAATTCCATGACGTGGCTGGGGAAATTAAGAAAATCAGGCGTCATATTAACTTTCGGCGTTGTGACCGAAATATACATGATAGGACGTGTGATAGGATGGTATAAAAGACGGGGTAGGTTTAAAGATAAGGTACAACTCTCCAGGCCTTTCTCCAAGACGACGTATATTGACAACTTTGCGACTTTCCAGGACATTTGAAAAATGTATGTACAATTCATTTTTACTTCAATTCTTAATATTATAGTTAAACCCTTTACCCTCTTAACTTATTGAATGTATCTCTTCAGGGATAACACCCACATGTTCGAGCTTTCCCACACCAAATCATGCAGCATTACACCGGACTGTAAGGTTAGACTCGGAATGACCGACGAGTCAACTGGGATCTCGCTGAGTGAAGTTGAATACCTTCAACTTTACAATATGCGCGATGTCGTCAACGATTTCTTCGAGAGGGATGATGCCGAACCCAGCACCCACTTCTTCGATGGATCGGAGGAGAGACGCATTCAACTCGTTACCTATCAGGAGAGGAAAATGCTGAACATCAGACAGATGGTACGGGGTAAGGGGGCGGACTACGCAAACCTCTACCCGACCAAGACAGGATTCGCCATAGGCCCATATTTATGGGAAAAATTGCTAGGAGTACACGTCCAAATAATAACGTTCATCGCCGAGGCAAAAAGGGTGGATGCACTCATCAGGGAAACGGTCACCCAACAGCTGACCGACCTCATCGCTGGCAGCTGTAATGGATGTCTTATCGACCACCCCTCGCAACTGGAACATGACTGTATCATGGAGGAATGGAAGGACCGAGTGGACATGCATTATTGTAACGCCGTGTCCAAATTAAATTTAGAGTTAATTGTTAACTCCTTTAACAATAAAACATTTTTAAGCCCTACATTCTGTAGGCAGATGCTTACAAGAAATGTTTTAAATGCTAAACAAAATTTATAAAATATGAATAAAAATTGATTGAATTGACTTAATGTGTTTCTAATTGTTGGTAGGCCTATCTTAATCCTTATAACACCCATAAAATATTATATTTTTTTTATGAAAAGAAAATAAAAAAGAACATAAAATCACTCTTATCATAATACTCCATCTGAAATGATAGGGGAATTAAACTCAGCGTAAAATCTCTCTTATCATAATACTCTATCTAAAAGGGTAATGGAATCCCCTATCCAGTGATGGGCATTTTCCTGATTTTTCATTTTCTCACGCTCACGCTCACGAGTATTTACTCAGAGAGTAGGAGCTCTCAGCTCTCGCTCACTTTTGGTTTTGCGAAAAAGAGTAGCTACTCTTCTCCGCTTTCTTTTACAATATATTTGTCATAGCCTCTCCTCTCATAAAATAATATGTGCGTGTTCTCCAAGATGGCGCTGCTCTCTGCTCAATTACTCTAGTAAATAAATGGCACAAAAAGCTCTCGCCTCACACTGACACAAAAAAATATGGCGAGCTCACAGTGCTCTCCGCTCTTCCATAAACCAAGTCCGTCAGCTCTCAATTATTGGGCACATTTCCACAAGGAATTTATGGGTTTCATCTCATCTCATTTCAACTGGTTTTTTCGATACTCGAAGCTCACCTCTCTTTATGGTTTTTGTGAACTCAATAGCTTATGACGCTCATCTCATATTTCGCTCTCAATTCAATACCAAATATCATCTCATTAAAATTTTAAGGCTTCTCTTTTTTTTCTTTTCATTTATTTCTGGAGTTCTTCATATATTTTACCGCTCGACTCATTGTCAAAGCTCATATTAATGAGCTCTTTTCAAAGCTCATCTCATCTCATTTTAAAATTGTAATCGTGTTGGTACTCTTCTCAATTAAAAATTTGAACAGTATAACTAGAAATGTGAGTCGGTAATTTACCGTCCGTAAATTACCGGTAATTTACCAAATACCGCATAAATTACCGTTTTATATCTTACCATAATTTTACAATGGTAATTTACCGGTAAATTACCGTGGTAAATTACCAAACATTTTAATTGCGCCTTAACACTTCATTTTACACTTAAGCGATCAATTATTTCTGTGCTTACTTGCAAAATGACTCACTAGGCGCTACTCGCTAGCCAGTACTTACAAAGTTGCACTACAAATTAGTCTTTTAATAAATATTTAGTTAGAGTTCAGATTAGAAAGGCCACGGCTGCCGTCTTGGTAGCAAAAGCCGCAAATACGTGTAAAGCAGTCAAGATAGTGCTCACAATTAAACGTTGTATAAAGTAATGGATTGTAAGTAAGGGGCAATATAAATTACCAAAAATTACCGGCTGAACGGTAATTTTTGTTTTCCCTAAATTTCAATCGGTAAATTACCGGTAATTTATCGGTAATTTACCCGGTAAATTACCGTTTTTAAAAATTACGGTAATTTCACATCTCTAAGTATAACCGCCTGTTGTATCTCATTTATGAAATTCTCTATGTACCACCATTCATCTCATCTCATTTATGATATTATTATGTCTAAAATTTTCCCCAAACTGTTTTCCGTCTTTTTTGCTCATTACTTTTTATAATTACTTCCGATAAGTCTCTCATAAACGAAAGACTAATCAACATTTCTAACTTTTCCCATGGTTTTGCGGGAAATTGGGGTCAATATTTTATGGTCCATATATCTCAGTAACATAATTGCAGACCCCAATATCTCGAACACAGCATTTAATTTATGGCGGACAAATCAGTAACACCCTGTATAAGCCTTCATTTAACACTGAAAATTACTTTCCTGCCTTAATCAAGTGTGGGAATGAGAATTTTGAACCAAAGTATTCAGTACTCATAGGAATCTGGAGTTCCAATTACAGGGACACTCACCTAAACCTCATCTCTTGAAGCCGCAAAATAGTTCCCTCACCAAAGACCCATTTTTCGGAGTTCCAAGTCATTGCGACTCACAAAAATATCATTTCTTGGAGGTCCAAATTTATTTTTACTCGCCACAAACTCATCTCTTGGAGCTCCGAACAATTGCTGCTCACCAAAACCTCATCTCTGAGAGCTCCAAATATTGCTGCTCAGCAAAATTTCATCTCTTGGAGCTCCAAAAAATTTCTGTTCCCCCGTTAATCATTTCATGCAGTTGCAAATAATAGCAGCTCACGTTAAACTCAACTCATTGAGCCATTAATAATTGTAGCAAAGGAAAATCTCATATCTCGGGTGTACAAAAGAAATACCGCTCACAAGAGTTCACCTATTCTGGTTTTAAATATTTGGCGCTCATCTTCAACTCAACTCCAGGAGTTCTCAAACATTTGGACTCGTCGCAACTCATCTCTTGGAACTCCAAAAAATAGCACTCTCATCTCCAACTCCGTTCCATTATGAAATTTTACCCCTCTCCTCTCACGCTCCTCTCACATGTAGAAAAAAACTATCTACTCATCTCTCAAAATACTCCTAGTGAGCGGAGCTTTAAGGAGCGCGCCCATCACTGCCCCTATCATCCTTGATGGAATTAAACTCAAAAACTTTATCCCGACCAATTAACTGATAATAGAAGTAAACATGATTTGAAATTATAAAAGATCGATTTTATCACTCCTTCACATATAAACTGAACGAATATTTGAACTTAATTGTATGACAGCAAATAAAAAATATGACAATGATATTTCCCCTACAAATTCCCCCGAGGATATGAACAAATGTTTGAACTTTTTAAAAGTATGGATTGACTGTAAATAATAAAGATGGAAAATACATTTCCTAAACACAAAAATTTCAAAGCATATACCAAGGATAAAACCCATTTCCAAATCAGGCGGGTAAATTTCCTGATCGAGCAAGTTCAAATAAAGAAGTAAATCAATTTCAGAAATATGGCGGGTCGACTTTCGAACCACACTCGCTTATGCGTTTAATTCATTTCTAATGTCAACATGATTAGACTATAAAAAGATCCCTCAAAGATTAGATAGTACTTTATTCTGTTCCTGACTCCAGACCTAGACGCTCCTAAGCTACTATCCAGATAAAAGTATTTTGCAGAGGGTGAGATTTTACTTTCTTTTACAAGTCTTGTGAGATAGTTTAAGTTTAATTTAAATTAAATTGTAAGAATGTTCGAGTGTAACGTTTGCAAGAGTCAGTTTTCAAAGAATAAGGCCCTCATGAGACATAATCGTGAAAAACATGAGGGAATTAAATATTCCTGCGATGACTGCTCTGCAGTTTACACGAGGCGTGCAAACTTAGTACTGCACCAGGCTAAGTTTCACGGTGTTAAAAGACGTAAAATAGAAAACCCCACGGATGTTGCCGGTCCTTCGACCGCCCCTGTTCGAGACCCCCCGCCCCGTTTCGGTCGACGACTCTAGAGCGTTGGCGAGTTTTTCACAGCCCACTCTAGCTGACTTGACCAAGCGGGAGACCAAAGCGCTACAAGCTCTCATGGAGCGATACGATGTAACAATGAAGAAACCCCAGCCGAAGGAACCTGCAACCACCACGCCGGACAACCCTCCGCCGCCGGTACTCTCATGCCACATCTGTGATAAGCGGTTCAACGGCCACGACGAGTTGAACGCCCATATGCCGGAACACTATCAAGATCCCGACTCCCTGGACGATCTAACAAACCAGGAGAACCAGGATCTCCACGACTTTATGGATACGGTGGAAGTAGACAATCCACAACCCATCACCGCCCCACTTGACGCACCTATACCTGATCAACTGGAGGAGTTGGACGTATTACATAATGCGATTTTCTGCGCTAGATTTACACCAGCAGCGGTGGAAACCGATGTAGACCTTTATGTTAACAGGCATAGGGCGGCTATAGAAAAGTATCTTAAAGATAAATTAGCTCAGGAAAAAGGGATAAAATGGTATTTAACTGTTCGGGTACGTTACACGCGGGAATTGGGGAATTCCGAACAGGATGTGGAATGTTTAATTTATCATAGGACTCGAAATCTCTCCATTCTAACCCCTGACGTTATTCCCGGACAAATAGATTTAGGAGTTTTAACTTTAAAACGTTTAATTGAGGAGTACGAGGCGCAAGGTAGTGGTTGGGTACTTGATAGAATTATGTTCCTTCAAATTAATATTATAGCATATATTCCATTACGCGGGGGAACGTATTTCGAAACCCCTAAATACCTTGCCTCTAAATTAGCACTTCTTAATATAAAAAACTCGGATAATAAGTGTTTCCTCTGGTCGATTTTAGCCCATTTACATCCCGTTATCTATACTAATCACCCTTATCGTGTTGAAAAGTATCTACAATTCCAAAACGAATTAGACCTGACAGGGCTTAAATTCCCCGTAGAGGTAAATGCAAGGGTGCTGGAAAAGTTTGAGCAGTTAAATGATTTATCTGTTAATATCTTTGGCTATGAAAATGAGGTTTTCCCACTCTATATTAGTTCGAACAGGGTCGAAGAAGGCCGACAAATAGATTTGCTGCTACTAAACCAGGGGGAAAAGAAGCATTTCTGTTTAATACGTAGTTTGAGCCGCCTTATGTCTTCGTTAACCAAACATAGGACTAAGGCATTCTACTGCCGTTATTGTCTCCATCGTTTCTCTGGTGATAACGCCAAACGGAACCACAAAGAACATGTCAAAGAGTGCAGGATACATGGACCGCAAAAAATCGAAATGCCAGTAAAAGAACCAATCCTGGAGTTTAAAAACATCGCCTGGCAACAAAAAGTAAGTTCCATTTATTATTATTTTCACCTAAGAAACGGATTAAACACGTGTTAGAGCATATGATGTAAAATCCACTGCGTGATATCAATGTTTGCTATTTCTATTCCTCTAGGTTAAATTCGTTATCTATGCTGATTTCGAGTCGATCTTAAGCAAAATACACCGATGCGATCCTGACGTTAACCTCTCTTCTACCACAAAAACTTCGCAGCACATTGCCTGCGGGTTCAGTTACGTCATCGTGGGACAGGATGGCTCAGTTTCAAAACCTGTGACGTACCGAGGGATGGATGCTGCGGAAAGGTTTTTGCAGAACCTTCTTCTTGAGGATTCTATCATCCAGGAGAAAATTAAAGCCATCGTACCCATGTACTTATCTAACTCCGAGATGGCGGAATTTTCTTCCGCTCAATTATGTTATCTTTGCGGTAAGGCATTCAACCCCGACGACTGCAAAGTTCGAGACCACGACCACGTGGACGGAGCCTACAGGGGAGCGGCTCATAGTTCCTGTAACTTGAAGTTGAAGACGTTGAAATTCGTTCCGGTGTTTATGCACAATCTCTCCCGCTACGACGCTCATCTCATTATGGACAAAATCGGGCTTTTTAAGAGAGAGCAAATTAGGTGTATCCCGACTAATTCCGAAACCTACATTTCATTTTCCTTGGGCAATCTACGGTTTCTAGACTCCATCAGGTTTATGCCGGCCTCGCTCGAGTCCCTCGTCTCCAACTTGGCCAAGGGAGGTGCGGACAAGTTTAAATGCCTAAACTCTGTCTTCAAACCGGACGAAGTGGAGCATTTACTGAGGAAGCAAGTTTACCCGTACGATTATTTCGACTCCAAGGAGAAGTTCAACGAGACTGAATTACCACCCGAGGAGGCCTTTTTCAACTCTCTGACCGATGAAAAGGTTAGTGATGAGGATTATTCTCAGGCTCAAACAGTTTGGGAAAAATTCCGAGTCGCTAACCTCGGCGAGTACCATGATCTATACGTAAAGACAGACGTTTTGCTCTTGGCGGACGTATTTGAAAACTTCCGAGCCATGTGCCTAGAATACTATAAATTAGACTGCGCTCATGCCTTTACCGGTCCCGGTTTTGCTTGGCAGAGCGCCTTACGTATGACGGGGGTTAAACTTGAACTTTTAACAGACCCTGATATGCACCTTTTTATCGAGAAGGGAATTAGGGGAGGAGTTTCTCTGATAACCCACAGGTTGGCCGAGGCAAATAACAAACATCTTCCTGAGACCTACGACGCTTCGAAACCTAGCTCCTACATCACCTACCTCGACTGTAACAATCTTTATGGAACAGTAATGTGCCACCATCTACCTATGAGGGGTTTCTGATGGCTGCAACCATGTCAGGATTTCACGAGAGAAGTTATTCTTAATCACCCTGACGATGACCCTCAGGGTTTCATTCTAGAAGTAGATCTTGAATATCCAGAAATTGTCTCCCCCTCGCCCCTGAAAGGCGTGTTATTACCGCCGGCGAACTATCTCCATATTCAATAGACCAATTGAATAAACTAAAACTTAAGATTAAAGACAGTCATCCCAAATTAGTTCCCACGCTTTATAACAGAGAAAAATACGTGCTCCATTACCGGAATCTCAAGTTCTACCTCGCTAAGGATATGAAATTAGTGAAAGTTCACCGTATCCTCACGTTTGAACAAGGGGCTTGGTTAAAACCCTTTATCGAGTTTAACACAGAGAAGAGGAAGATGGCTGCAAACACGTTTGAGAAGGACTTTTTCAAACTTTGCAACAACTCCGTGTTTGGAAAAACAATGGAAAACCTGAGGAACCGAATAAACTTTGATCTTGTTCAGACCCGGGAGAGGGCTATCAAGAAGGCGAATTCTCCGACGTTCGAAAGGTTCACCATCTTCAAGAATGACCTAGTTGGAATTCACCGACTCAAGAAATCCCCAACTTTAGACCGACCCATTTACACAGGCTTCACCATTTTAGACTTGTCGAAACTGGTTATGTATGATTTTCATTATAACACAGTCCGTGCTAAATATGGCGAAGCCGCCAAACTTCTTTTCACGGATACCGATTCCTTGACGTACCATATCTTCACCGACGACCTTCCTCGGGACTTTGCCGAGAACAAGGAGATGTACGACTTCTCCGACTACCCCAGGGACCATCCACTCTTTAGTGAGGAGAACAAGAAGGTTCTGGGGAAGTTTAAAGATGAACTCAATGGAGTACAAATCCAGGAGTTCTGTGGACTCCGTCCGAAGATGTACTCCATCCTGTCGTCGAAGGGGGAGAAGAAAACAGCGAAGGGGGTTTGTCGTCGTGTGGTAAAGAAGAAGATACGTCACGCCGACTACAAGGAATCCCTACTTCAACGCAATCTCACCGTTGAAGAAATGAAGAGGATTGTAAGTCAGAAGCATGAACTGTTCTCGGTAACTCAGAGAAAGCTTGCCCTGAACCCGTGCGATGATAAGCGATACATCATCGACGGTGTATCCACTTACTCGTTAGGGCACTTTAAAATTAGGGACCTATAAAAGCGAGTTTTCCTCCGTGGCATAGCCCGGTTTCTCGCTTTACGTAAATTATTTTTTCAAATATCTTAGAATTGTGAAACTTAAATATCTTAATAAATAACTTAGAATTGTATAACTTAAATATCTTTCGTGTAAATATGTAAATGTAAATATGTATAAACTTTTTTTTTCTTTTTTAATAAATTTTTGAATGTTCTTGAAAATAAAATAAATATATTATGTTAAAGTATTCTTATTCAAATTTTTCCTACTCTTTTAATTTTTCATGTACGAGGAGATGGGGCCCGACCTCCCCGCGAGACGGCGCGCGCGAGTGAATTAATCCGCGCGGGAAAATATTTGAATCCCGCGCACGTGCGCGACGCGTGGTTATCTGTAAAAAAAAAAATATTCAAGACTGTATTTGTTTTAAAAAAACTTTATTGAAAATCTCTTATACATAAATTCCGATATCATTTTATCATTCGTATCTTTATCAGTTTTAAACTTTGAACAAATATCAAACAATTTAATACCTCTACATCTGAACAAAGAAAAATAAATACAATATCCACCACAAGTATTGGAGAAATCTCCTTGAAACTGCTTTGAATTAAAAGTTACAGTAAGACTATTACGTTCCACGAAATCATTAAATTCAAACATGTCGGGAGGGTTTCCGAAACTGTCGAAAAACTCTGTATTTTGCCGACTTGAAAAATATATACATGTCCAATGCATGCCTTCAGTCTTTGACGAGCCAGTATTTACAATATAGAGTGAAGGGAAAAATTTTACTTTCCGGGGAAGCTGGTCGGCGGCAAAAACACCTCGAAACAGATCTTTGGTGAATTTATCCTTTTGCATAATTTTAGTTATTTGCAGTGTGTCCATTTCTTTTTAATTGTAATCGTAAATAACTGTTCTATTTTTATCAATCTCGATTAAATTCTGAAACTCAGAGTAATATAGAACTGTGATAGTCTTGGGCAAGTCCTTGGCGAATTTTAATTCCAATCGCAAGTTACCATTCCTTATCAATTGAAATTGAGAAGTTGAACTACTGAGGTCGGCGCTTAAATCAAAAGCAAATATGCAATTCCAATTGGGGAATTCCTCCCGTGAAATGTAATTTCCCTCGTCCAATAACCATTGAGAGGTTTGAGTAAAGAGATTAGTATAAGATCTCATATATTGACCACCAGAAAAGTTCGGGGTAAGAGGTTTATGAGGGACGCTAGCTCCGTCAAGGTACAAGGCATTATGATTTAAATCAAAATGTTGAAAATTAAACGGGGACTTTTTGTATTCACCCAAATAAGCATTCTGGTCTACAAGAGCGAAAAGAACTCTTTTAGGTAGTTGACCCATGAATAAATGATCTCTAACGCATATTTTGGTACCACTGTTAATTGAAAAAGAGTTACATTCCGTGCGAATAATTGGATATTTCATAGTTGCCAGTTCCAGACATTTGGCATGCGCTATAAGTACTTCCGAGGGTAATTTTACTTTGCGAACATAAAGAGATGCCAACTCGTAAACTACTTTCCATTTAACCGCCCCTTCCGCGTGTATGCAAAATTCGTTTGGACTTTTAACAAACTTGAATTTAAGATCCGTCATATTTGGAATATATCTAGGTTGTTGACAAAGATCCAAGTGTGCAGTTCCTACCATATCGATTGTTCCATTTCTAGCAAAGGCTGCTCTTGTTTTAAATCCACCGTTCTCATCCAACTCGTCAAATTTTCCAGCTGTGTCTTTGTAAAACATGGAACTAGTAAGAAAACTAGTTTTGGCCGGTCCTCCGAATGTCACCGCCGTTTGAAACATGGCCTTGTACGGATAGTTTTGCGGTGAAGGTGTAACCGATCTCTCTTGCGCCGAAAGGTGTACTTCGCTGAAAAGACTATGCAGGAAATTATTTACCGGTCCCACTTTATCAGCAGCGGCCGGAATTGTAGTCCCATCGGCCGGGTTAACAATCCTGACTTGGAGATGTAGTAAAGTCTTGGACAAGTCCAAATACGCGTCGGAACTACCAGCTACGGTAAACGTGATTGTCGAATTTTCGTTAATGTTCGATATTGGGCTGTATTCGACCCATTCTCCACTCAGAATACTGGTATTGGTAAGGGGTACGTCGAAAAGTTCGACTTCGCTACTGATTGACCCATGCGAACCGGGATGGACATGTGTCATTATATTTTTTAGGTAAAAATATCTGGATGTTTAAAGGGTGTTGCTTTCCTCTTCCTTGTCACGACTGAACTGACGAGTGATTTAGACCTACGCCTCCTTTTATTACCATTCCCCGTCATTTTTCGGATTTCTTCCGCAGCACTAAGGGCGACGTCTTTAGCCGCGGCTTTTCATTGAGATTTTACAGATGCTTTTACAGGAATCCCGCTAGCTACGTCAGTCACGACCTTCGCACCTGTGTTCAAAAACTTTTTACCGAGGTATGTGGCGCCCCTTTTGAGTAGAGGCATAGCCCTGCGAAAGGCCGATGAAATCAGGTTTCCCAGTCCGTAGCCGTGTTGCACCGGCAGTCCCCTGTATACTGCCAAAGAATTACCAATTTGGGAATGAAAGTGTTTATAATAATCAAATTTCCCACCATGTCCGATCTGGTTTAAAAAGTGTTGATCGTAGTCCGATTGGTTAAAGGACATATTTGATTTGACGATTTTCTTCATCTAACACTTCAAGTGTGAATGATATTCGAGTCCGTTTACCTTTTAATTTATAACGGTGACCACATCCTACGTGGTCTAAAATGTAGCGTAACGTGAACTCTCCCTCTAGCGAACTCTATGGGAGTACCGAGCTCACTCATTATGTTAACTTCAATTGACTGGAAAGTATTGCAGGCGAGGGGGAGGTAGTGTGGTCTAGGAAAATCTTTGTCTACCGTTTCTCCGTCATTACCCTGCACGCTAACGATTCTGAGTAGAGGTATGTATACATCCCCCACGGGTCTACTCTCGACCACGTCGCTATAAACAAAGAGTGAATGAACTCCTGCGTCGAGGTCAAAGGGGTACTTAGCTATGGTAGACTGAGAAAAAGTCGTGGATTCTGTGGAATCTCTCGAAAATCCAAGAATAACAGCTAACTCCCCCGGTATAGTTAACAAATAATCCTCTTTGAGAGAAATTTGTACTCTTCGTATGCGTTTTATGTAACTAAAGGAATACTTGAGCTGGGCGGGAATTGAAGGTTCACGCGAAATAACGCCTGACACGTCATCCTCGACGTAGTTAAGTTGCTCGATAAGGTCCTGGATATTACCATAATATCCAGCGGGTAACTCTATAATTGTAGAATATACTACTTTACCATTACTCACGAGTATATTATCCCAAGTGTGCGGGTAGCTAATTTCCGCTAAGCCTACTTCGTAAAATCCTTCCAATTTTACGGGTTCAGGGAGGTATGTCCTGAATTTACTTCTCGTATTGTTGGGAAAATACCTCATCGACGAGTCAGAAGGTAAAGTGATGTAAAAGCTCATACTATATCTATTTCCCGAACCCAACTGTCAAAAGACGGAGAGTATCCTTTCCAACGTACTAGCTTCTCTAACGTCCCGTCGGGTCTGCGACGTTTCCTCAAGATCTTTTCTATTTTAAACACGCTAGAATTTAGGTCTTTACCCACTTTCTGTAATTGTTCCTTGTAAAAAATACCGGTAATTGGTTCCGAATTCAAATCCTGGATCTTATACACCGGTGGACTGCGGGGTAATCTCTCCACCACTTTGAAAAGTTCTTCCGACCACGTGGGCAAGTAACCCTTCTCGAAAATATTCTTATGTTTACTTATCCGAACTACGTCACCAATATCGAAAGGATACTTTAATGGTGGAGAGAAGTCTATATCGCCGTAAAGGTTTTCCCATACCCGTCTGGATGTTTCGGGCGTGACCTCAACAGGTTTACACTTTATGGATCGATGATAATTGTTATTATAAGCTTGAACCATGTCTTTAAGAGCGTCAATGTACTTATAGGTATTGTTTTCCGTGAAATACCGGTACATGCGACTTTTTAGAGTTCTGTTGAACCTTTCAACTATCGTAGCTTTCTGTTCGGAATCCGGGGCAAAGAACTCAATCCCCCTTCTTTTCAACTCTCTCTGAACATCCCTGCATATGAACTCATTTCCGTGGTCACTTTGCACTCGCTTTGGCGATCGAGCAGAATCTAGAATAGCCTTAAAAGCCCTAAGGATGGTTGGTCCTTTCTTGTCCTTGGTTGCTACCACAAAGGCGTATTTACTGAAAACGTCAATGCAGCATAGAAGGTATCTCTGAACCCTTTATTGTGACGAGTTAGGCTTTTCAAATCAGCTAAGTCAATCTGCCACTGTTCATCAATCCCATAAACTATTGTCCTATTTCTCTTAAAGTTTTTTCTAGCATTCCTGTGTAATGTATACGTATCTTGGGTTTTTAAAAATGTCTCTACGTCTTTTACCGTAACCTTTAACCCATCTTCTTTAGCCGCTCGGTATAGCCCGAGAACACTCCCGTAGGAACCCGGGTCAGAAACCTTGGAATAAATCTCTTTTAGTCTATCCATTAAGGTTGCGGTTTGTTACACTACTATAATGCCAGAAGAGAAAGTCGCTAACTTCTATAATTAGGAATATAGGAATTACTAAAACTACAGTTAAAATTTTAGGTGATTTAAAAAATGTGTCTACTAGACTGGCTAACGCCACAAAAGTACCCACCTGGTTATCACAACCTTCCATGTCGGGTTACTTAAAATGAATGAAACGTGGAATGTAAATGAAACGTATTTTATTAAAAAAACAAATGCTACAAGCTTATCCAATTTCTGAAACCTTCACCAGTCTCTGATGGGAAATAATAATCCTCCTTCACCTTCCCCACCTCTTCTTTCTCCACTTTCTCTTTCTCCGCTTCACTTTTTTCAGGTGGGGGTAGGTCTGTTTTTCTAATTTTAATTAATGTTCGCGGTACATTAGCCTCATATAAAAGTTTGTAAAACTGTGAGGCGCCAATGACGAGCGACCGTTTTTTAGAACTCGCCGCAGTGTAAGCCAATAAATCAATTATATTGGAACCGACGATTTTACGATTCTCATATATTAATTCCCCGGCGTGTGTCCATCTTATTTTTGATATATGGTCCATCCATTTATACAAGTTCAAACAATCGACTGCGCTATAGGAGGGAACCGAAGAGACGATTTCAGAACTCCAATTCTGGTTTTTCGCTGGTTTCACTTTCTTCTTTTTCGCCGTTTTACTAATTTCCCTCGAAAGTACGTGGTTATATCTTAATAATTTGTCAGTATCGTTTAATTTAGCATCGTTAATGATAGATTTCAACTTATCATCCTTCTCTAACTCCATCGAAGTGTCGACTTTGAAACCGCTATTTGAATTTAACCTATTATACGTGTCTTCAGAAATTAATAACATTTTTCGCGCCATTCTATTTTATTGCGCGACTTATAGCCGTACCTGCCACTGAGCTGATGATAGATAGTAAGGGTCCAAGGAGTAAAGGGATGAAGCCCCCTTTTTGAATTAGTATTTTCTTCTTTTTTGAATTAGGGATTTTCGACGTAACTCGTCTTATGGCGTGTCGATGTTTCTTCAACCGCCGCTTCTCGTTTTCTGAAAGAGGGACATTACCCTGTAGGATATTTATACAACACTCGGCAATAGATTTTATAGCTTCTTTATTAGCATATTTTATTGCGGCATTTCTCTGACACCCATTACATTTTGATATATAATTTAAAAAATTTAAATGTTCGCGTACTCTCTCCGATGGAGCCATGTGCCTAGCCTCGCGGCTTTCACCAGGGTGCAGTTGTTGTCGTTCCGGTGGTACGTGCAGGCTTTGGGGGTCTCGCAGTCCTCGATGGTGGTCAGTTTCGGGCACCCGTACTCCTCGGCGTTGGTAACGTCCACTCCCAAGACCCTAGATAGAACCAAAGCTTTCTCCGCCCCCTTCGTAACGAAGGATGATGCTTTCTGGCGAATGTACTCGCCTACTTCCTGCAGCGTTTCGTAGGGATAATCTCCCTCCTCGAAACCTAGGTCGCAAATGTTGCGAGACAGCCAGCGAACCTGTCTTTTATCCTTAATAGATAGTTCCGAGAATGGACATGGTGATTGGAAAATCCAGACGTCGTAGGCTGCCGTCTCCTTCAAGTACATTGAAAGCTCCTTAACGATCCATTCCCCCTTGACCCTGAAAAAGTTCGCTTCCAGGATGGCCGTCATTTCGGTATGAATACCGCTGCTTGTTGCCCTGGAATTATACCTGTTCTTAATCTATGATTATCCGGGGTGTTGGCCTTAAGGTCTACAAAGAGATAACCGTAGGGTTCAGATGTCGCCTGTCTAAACGCGTCCACTACGTATTTGCTATTACCCGGTGAAATTTGTCTCGAAATATTAACAATGGCGGATTGATCACGCGGTGTTTTAAATATGACCAAGTAATGGGCGTTAAGGTTCAGGGTACGTATTTCCTTTCCAGGGTAATATAGATTCTGCATTAAAATTAGAACAGAAGTGTTTCTATGGTGGGAGCCTCTAATGAAAAGATTTGTCACATCCTTATTATTCGCTATTTCACATAATAGATCGTCTAGTTCTAGTATAACGAAATTCCTCACACATCCAATAATCCCTCGTGGAATTCCAAATTCGGGGTGTGGGATAGTATGGTACTAAAAAGATTCGACTGATATTCCGTGTAACACCAAATTATTCTTTCTGGGGTAGGTGAAATACATATATCTCTATGCTTAATTAACTCTCCTACAAAAACACTCTTCCCACATCCCGTGACCCCGGCTACGAGTCCGGTAAATGGGTGTTTCATACTTAAATCCATATCGATAAATGAGGAAAAAATGAACCGAACACTGATAATATATCCTAGGGGGAAACTGGCAAGGCTTAACTGAGATGTTTAAAAAGATAATTAGTACTTACAATGTCACTGATTCCATTTCTGTATGATGGACTGTGTATATCCTGTACAATTCAACGTCTTGGAGAAAGGCTTGGAGAGTTGTACCTTATCTTTAAACCTACCCCGTCTTTTATACCATCCTATCACATGTCCTATCATGTATATTTCGGTCACAACGCCGAAAGTTAATATGACGCCTGATTTTCTTAATTTCCCCAGCAACGTCATGGAATTATCCCTGAAAATTTCCACGCCATTCACAAAGTCAACATGGTGTCAAGCTTTCCCCTGGTTTTCCCCGCCGAAATTGAAAATTTCCACGCCATTCACAAAGTCAACATGGGTTCAAGCTTTCCCCTAGTTTTTCCCCACCGAAAAATCTGGCGTGAGGACGCCATCTTGGTGTCCGGCGCCAATTTGGGTGTCAGGCGCCAAGAGGGTGTCAGGCGTCAACGGGGTGTCAGGCGTCAACAGGGTGTCAGGCGTCAACAGGGTGTCACTGGCATGAAAGGAACATTTGTATACTACTAAGAGCTGCAATAATGTGAGACTTTTTATTCAGTAAAGTTCAATATCATGTAAAGATAACTGTCCTTAAAACATTGTCAAAACGGAAACATACCAATGCGGTAAGTAACGAGACTCCAACGATTCCCTCTTTTTCCTGGAGCTGAAAGAAATCTTAAGTTAATTGATTTCCATGTATGATTCAGTAGATTATAAATAGAGATTACAATTTCTATTCTGATCAGTTTGATAATCCTCTTTTTCCTTTTCTAAATAAGCGGCAGTGTCATTCTCCCAGATTTCTCTGAGTCTTTTTCGACTCTCTTTTGTGCTTGGTGTGTCTGGGCCTATAGCCATGTCAACAACCTCTGGAAATTGATTATTTATTGTAGAAGTGATCTCTTTCATCTGTAAATGCTGCTTAGATTTCAAGAAGATTTGAAGAGCCTCGAGTTTAGCCTCCAATTTTGCATTTCTGGTCTTTAGGTTTTGGTAGCGAAATAGTTGACTGCGTTTCTTTTTCCTTAGTCTATAAGGAGACAGAAATTGTTCGGGAATTGTTGATGACGGATTCATTTTTCTCTTCCGGCTTGGTGATTTGTTTGACTCTATACGCCGCTTTTGACACACCTTCAAATATGTAGACAGATTTTTACATGCTGTGCAAACGTTTTGTAAGGGACCCGTTGTGTTATTTGGTTTTTTGAACCATGCTGGGCAGTCTACTGAATTGAAACGTTCCGCAGGATACGAATGTTTAATGAGTTTTTTAGGAAGGTTTATTAAAGTTGGTATGATTTCTATTGCTTCTTTTCCGAGTCCTTCACAAAGAACATACTCTTTTGAAGTAAAATCGCCCAATAATTCCAATACCAAATCAGTATCGAGTGTGTGTGTGTCGGTCAAAACATTAACTTCCCTTATCGTGCCTTTGAAAATAACGTGAAATCTTAAATTCCCATCTGCCGAAAGGATATATTTTGAAGCCTCCGTGTTGTAACGTGGCTCGTAGCCATTCTTTCGACATATTTCAATAAAGCACTACCAAAGTGTACAAACAGGAGTCGTTAATGTATTGTTTTTGGATGGAACAATGTTACATTATTTAATTAGAAGATTTACTGTACCTGCTTTGTTGAGGATTCTTTTTCAAACCACACTAATGAGGGAAAAGAAGAAACCAACATCTTAAATTGCGTAGCGAAACTGGCTGTGAAAGTTGGCAGTTTGCTATTCCAGCTGGCATCAGTCTATTTAAACTTAAATGTTAATACTTTTCTATAAAAAAAATTAACAATAACTAATAATTGATAAGCTAAAACATACCTGGGATTCAGTACATTTAGTACTTTTCTTAATTGCCTGCCGGGCTAAATTTACAGACTCATTAAGCCTTTGCACTGTTTCGTAGTCACTAAAAGCGGTATACGTTGAAATTCTGTTGGTTTGAGACGCGATTTGTCGTTTGGGAACTAAAGCGTTGTAGCAATACTGTGTAGATTTATCGAGACTCATTTTAAATATTATTTTAATTACATATAGACCAAGACAAAATGATTAAGCGCGACAGCACGAAACCAAGAAACGGGCAAGAAACACACGACAGACGACGCGTATCCACGGGAAAAAAGTAGTTCTGTATTAATATGCAAATGGTTCCTATTGGCTCAACGTCGAATGGGGGGCAAAACGTAAAGGTCATGTGTGACCCTGAGAGAGCCAATAATAAATTAACACCAAGAATATATAGTTTAGACTGGATTTAGATAATAGTTGGCCGTCCAGATATTCATTGGTCGTTCTCTGACAAGCTCTCATTAGACCAAATGTATGTAAAAATGCATAAGTGGCATACTTATCGAAGATAAGTTATGAACTTATGCTACTACCCTATCACAAGCGACTTTGTCGCCATCTATGATGGAGTCAAAATATTACGGAGCGGCGGTTTTTGAAATAATTATCCTTTGCTATTATATCAATATGGAGTTCATTATACATTGCTAAAATACATTAGAAAGCGCGACAAAATTATAAGGGTTTCACTCGGAACCCCTTGTTTATTATAGTTAACATTTTAGATCTAAGCGGGGAATGCTTATCAGTTGTACTGAATTTGTAAACCGAGACAGCCACTGTACTTACAGTAGCATTAAAAATAAAAAAATTTTTTTTAACTGTTATAATGGTTTTCCGTTTTGTGTTGATTTCAATCCACCAGACATAGATTTCAGTTGTTAGAACTTTCTAAGTGTTAGATTAGAAAAAATAACAACCACCTTTTCCGAAATATTCTCCTTTTAATTAGCTACCACCTTTTCCAAAACATTCTCCTATTAATTAGCTGCCACCTTTTCCAAAATATTCTCCTATTATTTAGCTAAAACCTTTTCCAAAACATTCTCCTACTAATTAGCTGCCACATTTTCCAAAATATTCTCCTATTAATTAGCTGCCACCTTTTCCAAAAGATTTTCCTATTAATTAGCTGCCACCTTTTCCAAAATATTCTCCTATTAATTAGCTGCAACCTTTTCCAAAGCATTCTCCTACTAATTAGCTGTCACCTTTTCCAAAATATTCTCCAATTAATTATCTGACATCTTTTCCAAAATATTTCTATTATTGCTAATAAATTGTTCGTGGTAAGAGGCGGGCTTTTAATACTCATATAAATAATCTTTTTACCTCCAAACAAGGTTGGGTTGGGTTAGGTTAGGTTAGGTTAGGCTAGGGTAGGTGAGGTTCGCCGTAATTAAAACGTAGTTAAAATAAGTGCAGTAATACATTTTTATCTCACATTTATTTTAACAATAATAAGTTGTGAAATTAAAAATATATTTAATGCAAAACCACACAGTATGTCTTTTTCCAGTTCAATAGAATTTCGTACCAATGGGACTATAATAAAATCGCACCTTTTGGCTACGTTCGGTCGAATGGGTCACCACAAAAAAGCCGTTCTGTCGAATGGGAATTCGGTTCAATGGGACCAAAGCTTTAATTTGGGCACTAATATTCTCAGCATTATCATACAGATCTGGGCGACTATCAGGGTTATTGCCAGAAATGGTCGAAACTTGACCTACGGGACTAAGGTTAGGGGGATCAGAATCTTCTGGGATTCTGGATAAAAAATCAGCGCAGCATTGTTCTTCCCGGGCACATGGTGTACATCAAAATTAAAAGATTGTAAATGGGCGTTCCACCTTGCGAACTTTCCCGTAGGGTCAGGTGCGGTGAGAAGCCATTTGAGCGCACTATGATCAGTATAAATATCAAATTTCGTGCCTTCTACGTAAGGTCGAAACGTGTCTATTCCAAACTTAATGGCTAAACACTCTTTTTCCGTCGTGGAATATTTTTTCTTGAGTGTCATTAAGTGATTTGCTCGCGTATTGAATGACATGCTTTCTGCCATCAATAACTTGTGATAACACTGCACCCACGCCAACATTGGACGCGTCACAGTGGATAACGAAAGGGTATCTATAATCAGGCGAACTAAGAATGGGGGCTGATGTAAGATGGCGTTTCAGAGTATTGAAAGCGGATTTTCGGGCTTCTGCCTGTTCCAATATCTGATATTTAACAAAACTGAACTGAACCGAACTAGACATCTCTCTCTATAAGACTAGAGAGAGCGCAACAGAACTAACCACTACTCAGTAGAGTAGGTCAGGATTAGGAAGTAGTAAAAATGTAGATACCCGCTACCTCAATAAAGATATTTGTTAATCGTTAAAACTGACCCTCATTTAAGGCATAAGTAACACGAAAGTTATATAAACAAGTAGACAGAAGAGCATAACAAAACATGGTGTCAGAACGGGGATTTTTTGCTGCCGTACCCTGTTCCTGCTAAGCCTTGCCTGCCTTTCTTTGTTGGGATCTTTCGCTGCTCTTTGTGTCCGCCCTTTCTCTCTCTCGTCCCGGACATGTCTTTACACATCCCGCCTCCGACTCCCGTCTCACTTTCGGATGGGCAAGCTGTCGACAAATGGAAATTTTTCCGAGCTCAACTAACCACTACTCAGTAGAGTAGGTCAGGATTAGGAAGTAGTAAAAATGTAGATACCCGCTACCTCAATAAAGATATTTGTTAATCGTTAAAACTGACCCTCATTTAAGGCATAAGTAACACGAAAGTTATATAAACAAGTAGACAGAAGAGCATAACAAAACACTCCCCAACTCCAGGTAGTATTAATTTGTAATAAAGAATTAAGAGGGCTGGCTATTTTTGAAAAATCTTTAATAAATCTTCTATAATAGGACGCCATACCAAGAAATCTACGGAGTTGTTTAATATTTTTGGGGGTCGGATATATGGTAACCCGTCAATAGTTCGTCAGCAATAGTTCGCGCGTTATTTGTTCGCAAGCAATAGTTCGCGAACAAATAGTTCGACAACACAAACAGTACGCACATATCTTTGCGGCCTAGCTCATAATTTTACTTTTTAACATTTTTTAATAAACTATTTAAAACATTGGCGAACTTATTTTCTAGCGAACTGTTTATTTACTCGAACTATTTGTGTGCGTACTGTTTGTGTTGTCGAACTATTTGTGTGCGTACTGTTTGTATTGTCGAACTATTTGTTTGCGAACTATTGCTTGCGAACAAATGACGCGCGAACTATTGCTAACGAACTATTGACACGGAGTCGGATATATTGCTTATCGAATCCGTTTTCTCACTGTCTACTTTCATACCATCATAACTAACTACATGGCCTAATACCCGACATTCCTGTCTACAAAATTGGGTTTTGGATGCTTTAACTGTTAATCCAGAACTTAAAATACGTTCAAAAACTTTTCCGAGAGTGTTTATATGAGTCTCGAAGTCGGATGAAGCGATGATCCAATCATCTAGATACGCGCATACGTCGGAATTCAACAAATCACCGAAAATATTGTTAACCATACGTTGGAAAGTGGCAGGGGCGTTGGACAGTCCAAACATTAATACTTTAGGTCTAAAAAGACCTCTGTGGGTAACAAAAGAAGCAATATCGCGGTGAGCCGCGTGTAAAGGGACCTGCCAGTACCCACTGCGCATATCCAACGTGGTTATGTATTTGGGTTTATGGAGAGATTCGAGGATATCGTCTATCCTAGGGAGAGGATAGGCGTCTTTGCGAGCGACGGAATTTAAATTTCGGTAGTCCTGGCATAAGCGAGGAGCACGAGGAGGTTTACAAATTAAAACGCTCGGAGCGGCCCACGGACTATCGGAGGGCTCAATTAAGTCTAACATTAACATTTCGTCGATTAATTTATCTATAATGGAGCGTTTTATAGGGGAGTATCTATAAGTGGGTGAAGCGAGAGGTAAGCTATTACCTACGTCTATATAATGTTCAACTTTATGGGTTTTACCGGGTATTAAAGAAAATATGGATTTATATTGGTTCACTAAGGAACTTAGTGTCGATTTCTTATCCGCGTCTAATGGAGCTTCGTCGAGAGCCTTTGTTATGCCTTCTTCATCAATGTGAGCATTAAGATCGGGAGTGGATGACAAACTAAAAATACTGCCCTTACTGCCAAAAATGGGGGCAAAATCGATTTTATCCTTACTACTTTCTGGTTACCAAAAATTATTTGACCGAAGTCAACAATCATACCCACATTTCCTAAGAAATCCCGACCTTATTCTACAGGGCCGGTAGGCCCTTGTAGATATGACTTGATACCCGTTTGTAATGCTAAACGAAAAAAATCACCTTTTTAGGGTTAGCGTCCCATAGAAAAAGCATTACATTTTACCCGGTTTTTTAGGGAAATTGTCATAGGCGATACGGAAAAACTACAGCGAAGTTAGTTTTCGGAATACTTTCAAATTAACAAGCATTTACTACATGAGAAACTTACCTGTTTAGTTTTTAAATAAATGAAGCCTAATTTTTGTAATTTAACTAATTAATTATGCATTGAATTCCCTATTTCATAGCAGACGACAGAAAGAAAGATTATTTCATAGCAGACGACAGAAAGAAAGATTATTTCATAGCAGACGACAGTAAGAAAGATTATTTCATAGCAGACGACAGTAAGGCATCTGTCCACGCTAATTAATTTTTTGATATTTTATCCGAGCTTGAACACCATTATTTGGATTTTATAATGAAGTATAACGCCTTTAATAACCACTACTTTGTTATCAGGTCCAATTTTCGTCTAAAAAGTAATTCATGTAAATAATTACAGTTAATAGAGGTTTTAAAATCGTTTCAAGTAATTTTTCGACGTTCGTTTTGGCCAAGGCTTAAGTTGAATTTTGGTAAGTCTGTGTAATATACTCTTTATAGCGTCTTTCGTCCTTTATGATTATAAAAAAAGCTGATTTCCAGCTCCGTTTTGGAATTTGATATAGTCTGCTTCGTTTCATGCTAGAAACATATCGTAAGTTCCTAACCCTAGGTTTGACAGTTTAAAATACTACTGGAAAGATGACAAAAAGTTTAATGTGTTTTCGCTTTGGCAGTTAAGACAGTGGTGTTTACGTAAGCGCAGTTAATTCAACACTTCCATATGAGGTATACAGGGTTTCATTATTTTTTAATTATATATTAATTATTCTCAGTGAGCATTCATATGTTAGATCGCAATTTCGGATTTTTGTGATCTCCCAAGTCTCCAAAACTGTAACTTTAACATATAAGGGCAAATTATTATAATAATCAAGAATATTTCTAGATCATCACCTAATACCCATTTGATTTATGATGTGATAGATCATGTTAGGTTTAGATACAGGGTTAAGCTTATGTTAGGCTAGGTTGTTATGAGCGGCTAAATGTTCATCTGTTTTTGGAATTATCAAGTTTTATCAACTGACTTTATTTCCCCTTTTCCAAAATTTTACTAGATTGGATTTGTTTTTACCTCTGATTATTGCTAATTATCTTGTTTATTGCCACAAATTTTCTAAAAAAATGGTATTTTAGTTTCTTTCTACCCTAAAAAGAGGCCCACATTTAGCCATTCGTAGGTTGCCTTTCTTTTAGCCATAATCAATGCACCCATGATCTTCTTAGAGGGAATTTACATTGGCTGATTGCAAGCATGATTTTACTGACAGCTTCTTAAAAAGATTATAGCACATTCCTTTTTTTGTAAAGTTTAACACACGTAACTTTCTGAACACACTTATTTAAGAAGTAAACAGTTCTACGAAATTAAATAGTTAATAATTTTACGATTTTGAAAAGGCTATTAATTTTAATTAATACTCACTAATATCTCGTGCCATCATTATCAATAATGTATCACAAACCAAAGATGATTTCGATTTATATTTTATTCAAAACCGCTAACTAATAGATATTTTGGTTCTTTAGATAATAGGGACGGGAAATGACCCTTTTCAGCCTGTTAAGAGTTGACTACCGCCTTAAGACTGAAGTACAGATATTATACAAAAACGTCTTTGTTTGGACCAAGACCGAAAAAACCAACGATATGAGTGAGGTTTATCAATTGACTGAAGCTTCAGATATTGAAATTTTTCTTTAAGTATTTTTAGTAGTTTAATCCTTAATCACTATTTAATTCAATCAACTGATTTTACTCTTAATCGATCTATTCCCTCTAAATTTATTCAAAAAATTGCATATCTCCGCTTTTTCAAGAATAATTCCATTTTCCGAAAACATTTTATCATGAAATTAATTATTTTGAAAGGATTTCGTATCGATATTCCTTAACTTGTAAGCACCTTGACGGACATTGGTTTAAATATTAGTGGCTTGAGAAATTTTCAAGTTTGCACCAAAAAAGGTTTTTTCAATGGTTACAATTTGTTGAGAAGACTGATAATCGATAAAGTATGATTAAGAATAATTTATTTTGCTCGGACTAATAAAATAATGTCGTTTACCAAAGGAAAAGTAACAACTTTTGTCCCATGTGGCTACTTTTAGTAGGTAGCTCTCCTTTCATGGACTGGAAAAATATTATGTAAGCATAAAAATAACCAAACGTTAGTGTAAAGATTCCATTAAAAGAAAAATTTCTCAGTGCTGTACAATGTCATTTTATATTCTTTTCAGCGGAATTAATACATAAATCACTTCACTCTAATCAAGTTATGATATAAAATTTTGCTATCATCCGTGCTTGCAGTGTATGGGTGCTTTTCTTAGAAATTCAGTAGAATATTTCAAATATTAATTATTGATCCCTCTAAACGTACTCCCTTCAAAATAGTTAATTTCATGATAAAATGTTTTCGGAAAATGGAATTGTTCTTGAAAAAGCGGAGATATGCAATTTTTTGAATAAATTTAGAGGGAATAGATCGATTAAGAGTAAAATCAGTTGATTGAATTTAATAGTGATTAAGGATTAAACTACTAAAAATACTTAAAGAAAAATTTCAATATCTGAAGCTTCAGTCAATTGATAAACCTCACTCATATCGTTGGTTTTTTCGGTCTTGGTCCAAACAAAGACGTTTTTGTATAATATACATTGGTATGAAATGTTGGAGACATAAGCGGCTTCGAAACTAACTTGTTTCCGGGGAATACAAAACGGAGCCCTAACGGTACCCTGAGTGGCTAATAAGGTGGAATCTGGTTGAGCTAAAGCAAAATTTTTGTTGGTAGTTACAAAACCTTGTTGTTCTAATAGGGGTTTTAAATCGGTACGAATTAAAGTGTGAGTAGAACCATTATCAATTAAAGCTATGCACGGGACAGAGCCTAAAAATATGTGTAAGAAATTTCGGTTTTCTGGCAAAACATTCGTTTTACCAGATGGCCCTGATGATTCATTCCCCGTGCTAGTTTGTTTAGATTTTACATTTGTTGAGAGGGCGGCGCAGACGCGGCAGAGACGGCGCTTTCTTTCCGTTTCCCGAAACCGGGGTTTGACCATTTAATATTACCGGACAATAGGGGCGCACATGGCCGACTTCTCCGCAACCATGGCAAGTGACATTCGGGTTAAAATAGGGACCGGAATTAGGGGCCAGTCGATTAAAATTAGGATTACGGGAGCGATTGTTTACTTGGCCAATGGAATTATATGTGCGGTTCTGAAAATTATTTTGCCGATAATTATTACTATTATTATTGGGACCTGCATTATGATTCATAGATCTTCCCGGGGAAGGAATTGTCCGGCCGTTATAGCTACTAGGGCGACCCTGCGACCGAGAGCAAATTGAGCCTGGTTATATGGAAGCTTGAAAGCCGGTTTAAGGAAAGGCGGAGTAAAAGCGCGTTTGGGCAAAAGCGCTTTTGAAAAGTTGTTTACTGTTACATGCGCGCTCTTAAGAAATCCCGGGAAATTTTCCGTTTTTCACACCTGTATTTCTTCGGGGGACGATTTTACTTTAGAAGTAGCTCTGTTGTCAGTCTGTTCCTAGCTGTAGTTGCTTACAGTTGTGTTTTTTTTTCCTAATCGTAAAACATGGATGAATTAATTCAAATTTACGTAACAGTGTTAGTATTAGCATTCCAATTTCATTTGTTAACTCAAATGAGAAGGAAAATCATGCTTGATCAAATTTTGAAGCAAAGGGGGTCCGTTGTCAAGAGAATTTTAAAAATCGGCATTTTACCCACTTACGATTTTTCTCATGAGTCGGGCTTAATGAGTTCGATAAGCTCTGCTGAAATATCGAGTATATTGTTTCGTCAAAAGAAATAAAAGAGATTTTGGATGAAAATACGAAGTGGTGATTGGTGGAATCGCATTGTCAATATTAACTTTGATGATGATGATTGGGTAGAAAACTTCCGCATGTCTAAAGAAAGCTTTGATCAGTTGTGTGATAAAGTGTGCAAAGGAATGAAACCATCAGAGTATTACGTCAAAAAGAACCCATTCCAGTGAGAAAACGTATACGGATTACTATTTTCAAGCTAGCAAGCTGTTGTGAATTTTGAGTGGTTGCCAATCTTTTCGGAGTTCATAAGGCGACTGTTATAAAAATATTTAGAATGTTTTGCCTGTTGATATCGCGCGAAATGCTATCGGAATTTATATCCTTCCCTAATGAAGAAGAAGCGATTCAAATTGCACGAGAGTACGAATTGCAGTATGCAATCCCGCAAGTCTACGGTGCCATTGATGGAACGCATATACCTATAACGGCTCCAGAGGAAGGACAGAGGTACTGCTTAATTCGAGGGGCTAATCACTCTCGGATTCCGTGTACACCGATTACGGATAGCGCGTAATAATTTTAGCACTGTCAAAGGCAGGGATTTTAAAGACTACGCGTAATAACTTTAGTACTGTCAAAGGTACAGCTTGTACACCGATTACGCTAAGTGACTGCCGCCCCTCGGCTTAATTGAAAATTTATCCAACATTAATTTGCACCTCAAATAAAATGTTTCTTCAACTTTCTGGGATTTCATAAACAGAAAACAGTATGCATGTTAAATGATTTTTGTGTTCGTATGATTTTTTGTAAAACAATGTTGATTAAGACCTCAAATATAATAACTAATGTATGTATCTAAATAAGAAATCAATGTAACCTCTAAACTAAATTAATTTAAATGTATTTCTATTGAAGCTTTACTTTAAAGTGTAACTGCATTACAATTTTATATTCCCTTATCTATAAAGATCTTTTTTTTTACCTCTTTCAATACCAAGCAAAACGCCCCTCGGTACTTTCCCATCTTCTTGGAGGGTCCCATGGTCTCATCGGTTAGTAGTGGAAAGTTGCTAAAAACACTTCGTGAAGCCTCTCTTCAGTCCTTTTCATGACCATATAAGGTAAAATTTTGGAGGCACAAGAAGCTACTGACCAATGAGAAATGGGCCTCCCTTTTTTGAAAATATCTTGAAACTCTAGGAGAGAAATTCTCGCTTAAAAAGTCGAGTAGTTGCAAACTTTCGCTAGCCCTGTAAACTTCGGGAAACCTCTCTCTCTTCCCGCCTAAGGGACCCATCACGGGATGGGCGAATTTATAGAACCTTTTTTTGTAACTCGGTTGAATTTTAATTATCTTAATAAACTTAATATTTTTGTTTTTATTTAAACTAGAGTCCATGAACATTTCACAGTAAATTATACGCCCAATCGAACCATCGAAGTAGGTTTAATTTCTCGCGAAATTAGACCTAAACCTTTAGATATTTTTCAGTCGGGATTTAAAGGCGATTGACCCTAGTTCTCCCATTTGAGCACCCTCGACACCAAACTTCCCATCACATTTTGGTGCCGAAACCCGGGAATAACGGTGATTTACGTGAAGTGACGAAATCGTGAACTACTCAACTTAAAGCAAAAATGTCGGTCAACCCTGAACTCACGCGCTTAAGGCGTAAACGCGGTCAAATACGCGCCGGAATCTCTCGAATAAGTTCTCGCGTCGAGGATGAACTAAGACCGGAAAACCTGGACCCTGATCTAGAGAAACTAGAAGATGCCGTACTACAGTTGGCAGCTAAGGAACCTCAACTGGAGGACCTAAACAACCGAATCGAGGATCTGCTAGATGGTGACGAAACGGAAGCGGAACTCGACGAAGAGTACTCGCTCGTTACCAAATACGCCGAGGATATCCTTAAATGGAAAGGAGCCGCCGAAAGACGTATCAAGAAAATTAAGGAGCAATCACAACCTGCTGTGTTCGCGCCAGCCTTAAGAACAGTCAGATCTGAATCCTCAACTATAGTGAACCCTGAATCATCAACTATAGTGAACCCTGGTATCCGGGAATCTAACCTACCTGGATTTTTTAATGCTACAGAAGAGAACAATTCATTACCTGAAAATGAAAACGCGATACCTTTTCAACCTTGTGTTCGTTTACCGAAACTAGAAATAAGAAAATTCAACGGCGAAATTGAAAATTGGCAAGCTTTCTGGTGACAGTACAAAATTAGCGTCCACGATAACCCTCGAATTACCAAACAAGCTAAGTTTTCCTATTTAATGTCATATCTAGTAGATACTGCCTATGTATCAGTCTCTGGACTAGCCGTTACGGCCAGTAATTACGATGCAGCAATCGAATATTTAGTAGATCGCTTCGGCGACGAAGATGCAATTGCAGATACTCATTTAGATATATTGACAAGCTTAAAACCAGTTACTAAATCTAGCGATGTCAATGGTCTAAAAGATCTTTATGATACGTTAGAAATACAAATTCGTAGCCTGCAATCTTTAGGAGTAATTACTAGTCAGTACGGTGTTTTATTATGTCGTGTTTTGCTTAAAAAATTACCTGTTGAATTAGTAGTAGATTTTAATCGCACGTTCGATCATAAAAAGTATAAAGTAGATGACATATTGTCTTTTATACGCAAAGAAATTGCATGCCGAACTCGCGCCTATAACATAAGTCAATCTGAGCGTAAAAATCCTGAAAAAGCAAACCATGCTCATGAGCGCCACGATAGCAAAAACCACAAACCCATACGCCATCGGCTTCCGCGTTAAACGTAGGAGCTGGTAACTCTAAAGATGGGTATGTCAAAAGGTGACTTCACACTCTTACGGCGTAAATTCCGTCACTCTGATGCTAGCAGGAGCGGAAGAAGAACAAAAAGAAGATAACCTATTATCTGAACAAGCCAGAGCGTTCTGGGAACTCGATTCTATTGGAATTTTGGATTCCAACTCTAACTCAGCTGACCAAAGCGACGTGTTGGCACTCTTTAAGAACACTATTAAATTTAAGGATGAGCGATACGAAGTTTCCTTTCCCTGGAAGCCAAACAAGGACCAGTTGGACAGCAACCTTGCAGGTGCAACTAAAAGAACCAAGTCCCTACTTGAGAAGCTTAAAAAGGAACCTATTCGTTTCCTGGAATATAACGAGATCATGAAAGAGCAATTAAAGTCTGGAATCATCGAAAGGGTCAAAATCGATGCTGCTACACTGTAAAAAATTGTGGTGTCTAAATAGTGCCATAATGGTGTTAAAACAATGTGCACTCTTTGTACACCTTGACAAGGTGCTGAAATGGTACGAAAATAGTTCGATATTTTAAAAACACCATTAGCTTAAACGAATGGTGTAGAAATGGGTTTATAAAACATAATTCTTTAAAAGGTGTGCAAATGATACCTTAATTATGTATTTTTTAAACACCATTCGCCTAAATAAACGGTGTGAAAAAGGGTTGAAAAAGCCTCATTCATTAAAAGACGGACAAATGATACCTAAACGATATAAAATAACACCTTTGCAAGGCCAATATAAAAGGTGTAGAAATAATGTGAATATAGAGTTATGTTTCGAACACCATTGGCTTAAATACAAGGTGTAAAAAAGGGCGGAAAAAACCTCATCCTCGAAAAGGTGCGCAATTGATATAAAACAACACCTTCGCAGGCCCATAATAAAGATGTTGAAATGAAGTGAAAATGGAGTTATGCACTCTAAATTAAGGGACCTGAATAGTGTTGTAGTGGTGTAAAATTTATTCTGCACTATTTGTACACCTTGATAAGGTGTTGAAATGGTTTGAAAATAGTGCGAAATTTTATTAACACCATTAGCGAAAATGAATGGTGCAAAAAAGGATTCAAAAAACATCATTCGATAAAAGGTGCTCAAATTATACCTAAATGGATTAAAATAACACCTTCGATTATACCATTAAATGGTGTTAAAATAATATGAAAATGGAGCTAATTTTTAAAAAAACTTACACCATTGCAAACCCCAATTTACCCCATTTTAAGTCCTTAATTACCCAATTCCAGGTCTATATTTACCCCCATTTCAAGCTCCCATTTACACCATTGGAAAACCCCTATTTACCTCATTTCAAGTCCTTATTTACCCCATTTCAATAATAATAATCTAATAATAATAATAATGAATGAATGAATGTGGGGATTTATTGTGCATAAAAATAACCACTTACAGTTAACGAGAATATACACATTTATAAATAAAAATACACACAGAACTGGAAACTTTACCAAGAATACGTTTGTTGACGGAATGTCCATGAATTGTTACAGTGCCGAATAATAAATAATTCTTATCTTTATACATGTCAAGGATATATAACTATAAGTTAATTGTTACTTTATGTCTTTAAGTTTTGATGAGAAAATATCAAATGTTTCATCAAAGTCATTACAAACTCGCTGCATGCGAAGTATCGGATGTAATCTATCTATTGACGGATAAAATGTAATCGACCGTCTTGAATTGGTAGGCACGTAGAAGGATAGTTTGGAAAGCAATGTCGGTGAAGCGAAACTACCGTGTATTAGTTTATGTACAAATTTCACATCTGATATTTTCATAATGTACTCCAAAGGTTTAAGACCAAGGGTATTCAATAATGTAGTGTAATCGTATTCAATATTTTGAAGAAACCATGTATGACAGTTCATAATAAATTTTTTCTGAACGTTTTCTAGTTTTGTGCGAAGGTATAGACTACAACCACTCCATGCTAAGCATCCGTATAGTAACCGGGAAAGAACTAAACTTATGTAAAGTAATAATAATAATAATAATAATAATAATAATAATAATAATAATAATAATAATAAAAATAATCTAAGCTTTGTCTATGAAGTATTTCAAGTATATATTTAGCCCATTTCAAATCTATATTTACCAAATTTAAAGTCCTTATTTACCCCATCTCAAGCCCTATTTACACCATTTTAAAGCCCCTATTTACCCCATTTCAAGTCTATATTTACCCCATTTCAAGTCTATATTTACCCCATTTCAAGTCTATATTTACCCCATTTCAAGTCTATATTTACCCCATCTCAAGTCTATTTAAACCCCCATTTCAAGTCTATTTTTACCCCATTTCAAGTGTATAATTACCCCATTTCAAGTCTATATTTACACCATTGCAAAACCCCTATTTGCCCCATTTCAAGTCGATATTTACCCCATTTAAAGTCCATATTCACCCCATTTCAACTCTATATTTGCCCCATGTCAAGACTAAATTTACCCCATTTCTAGTGCATATTTACCCCATTTCAAGCCCTATTTACACCATTTCAAAACCCCTAATTACCTCTTTTCAAGTCCTTATTTACCCCATTTCAAGTCCTTATCTACCCTATTTCTTGTCACTATTTGCCCATTTCAAACCCCTATTCACCCCATTTACTGGAATCATTATTGTCGTGTTCAGTGGGACTTCACTACCTTTCCTATTGTGTATATACACGTTGAAGGCTTTTCTATTATATCAAGCTCGAATTAACACGACTATGAGTTGATGCCGTTAAAATTATCCAAATGAACTCTCTTGGGTAACAACTATCGTAGTCAGATTGGTGTTAAAAAAGAGCACATTTTACTTTTTAAACACGACCTTTCTTAGGTCTGTAAGCGCAATTTTTAAAACTATACATATATTCAATGCATGATTTCAATTATTGCTCATTCGAAAATATTTCATGACATAAGAATTGTTATTTTTATGCTACAGATCGATATTAATATAAGGTCATTGCATTCTAAAAGCGGGCCTTTTCGAAAAAATGCTATATTTCTTTAGGTCCTTGAACAATAACGCTATATTCATTAAGGTTTTTGAACAATAAGCATCTTCCTTTTCCAAATTTTGCTCTTTTTATAGATCAATTTGGGTTAGGAAAGGCATAGGTTAGTTTTGCTTAGGTGTCTTTGAGACCTACGGTTCCAAATTTAAGCATTTGACCTCTTGATAGTAAGCGTATGCATATATTCATAAACTATAAATGGTAAAAAATTAAAAACAATTTCAATAATAATAAACTTATTATCGGTGACAGCGTTTAACATGTTGGGAAACCAAAAATAAACCTTTCCCAGTCGAGACGTGGGCTAACATTTTCAAAAAATAAATTACTTTTTAAACAAAGGTCAACCAGCCAATGAGAAAAACTGGAAATAAATATCACAAATTTGGTGACACGCCAAGTGCATTTGTAAAGGTTAAGCTGTCACTTCTTTTACTACATAACCACAATAATTCCATCACAGGACATAATATCTATCACTTAAATGTGTATTTAACATTCGGCTCACACTAAGCCGTTCACACCTAAAAAATTACACGAAAGAGGGCCAATTTCGGTATCTTAATACTTAGACCAAATCGTAACAAAACTTATAGAAAGATAAAATATTAACATCCACATTATTTAGTGGAGTCTAAACTTACGTTTACACTATATATATAAATGTAGGAAAGCTGAATTAAAAAGTAAACACCAAATTAGAAATATTAAATCAAAAGATGTTCTTGGAATATTGAGATGAGACAGAGATTTATAGCTACACAACTACTTAAAGAATCGTAATGCCGAAACATATTTAAAATATTTTCATTTAATATTCTGCAAAAAGAAATTGTTATCGTTTTGTAAGAGATGTTTTCATGCTACTCGCTTTATATAAACTTTGATACACCTATGGTGTTCGATTCAGATGCAGTCTTCATTACTCGTTCTATATAAACTCTCACTTGTTTCACTTCAAAGAGAGACGTTTATCTTAAATAATTAAATAAATATAACTGATATTATTTTAATCGTCAGTATTTTACATTAACTATAGTTAAGTCGATTTAAGAAACTTTATTCCTAAAATCATTTTAAACATAGCTATTTTTAACGTTTGACTTCTAGCGAACACCTATTTCAGAACTTTTGTAAATTTAGGGTATATAAGGCGATTGATTCACGTCAAGGAATAAGAAAATGCGCAATTGCGTGAACCTTTGGTGGAAGCCCTACCATTGGGAGGCTAGACGTTTCTCGTAACCCTAGACGATCGCCGCGTACATTTTAAGCCTAACGACGATGATGGAGTAGAAGCCAAAGTTGCAGATTGGTGTCTATGTGGTATAGACGAAAGACCAGTAGATGGTGGTGTAAAAGTCAATGTAGCCGATTGGTGTCTATGTGGTATAGACAAAGGACTAGTGCATGGTGTTGTTGTTAGAAGCCAATAAATACTGAGGGTATTGAGTAAAAGAATTGCCTGTTAGTCAGCAGATGAAGGTGTAACGACTAGCTATCGATTGGCGTTAAATAAGCAATGAAGTAGAGTTTTCGGAATTTCTGTTTACCGCGAACCCGGTCCGGAAATTGCGAACACGTTTGCTCTGATTTGCGAACGCGTTGACAGACAGACAGACACGACCAGTGTAAAACCTCTCCGTGACATCATCGTCACTCGGAGGGGTAAAAATGAGATATATGCTTATGTCGTTTTTTAGAGGCACTATATTACGTTAGAAAATTGTTTTTACCTCTCCGAGTGACGTATGTCACGGAGAGGTTCTGTAACGATCGTGTGTGTCTGTGTGTGTGTGTGTGTCTGTCTGTGTGTGTGTCTGTGTGTGTGTGTCTGTTGTTACACCCACGTGACCGCGTTCGCAGTTTCCAAATCGGAGCAAACGTGTTCGCCATTTCCGAACTGCTTTCACAGTAACGGAAATGGCTCCTCTACTTGAGTTCTCACACCACCATCTTCTGGTTTTTGTCCACCCCACACGGACACCAGTCTGTACTTACTGGCTTCTAATCACCACCATCTTTTGGTCTTCGTCCATCCCACATGGACACCAGTCTGTACATACTGGCTTCTAATCACCACCATCTTCTGGTCTTCGTCCATTCCACTTGGACACCAGTCTGTACATACTGGCTTCTATTCACCACCAACTTTTGGTCTTCGTCCATCACACATGGACACCAGTCTGTACATACTGGCTTCTAATCACCACCATCTTTTGGTCTTCGTCCATCCCACATGGACACCAGTCTGTACATACTGGCTTCTAATCACCACCATCTTCTGGTCTTCGTCCATTCCACTTGGACACCAGTCTGTACACCTGGCTTCTACTCCATCGTTATTGTTGGGTTTAAGACATTCGCGGCGATCAGCTAGGGTTACGAGAAACGTCTAGCCTCCCTAAGGTGGGATCGCCACCAAAGGTTTTCGCAATTGCGGTTGTTCTTGCTTTTAGCTGTAGTTCAACACCCTTATATACTACCTATTTGAGTAAGGCCAAGCAACCGGCGTATGCTTCATTTCAAACGCCAATATTAGTCAAGTCTCTCAAGATTGTTTAATTGTTCTTTTTTAAAACGATGTAACGTTCAATAAGGCGAATAACTAACGAAGAAATTATTAAATATTAATTATATTTATTTTAATATTTAAGATAATCTTGTTTCTCAATTCAAAATTAATACGGAAAGAGTTAAAAAGCAGTCTATGTTTTTGTCTGTGTGTGTCCGTCCGTTGTTACAGTAGTGCGCTGCATTAAAAGTTCGTTTTGTTTTGATGTGTAAAGAAATCCTACAGAACCATAATATTCCCTTTATCCTTAATATATATAAAGTGAATATGTGGAAATATTTTTCGTAATTTTGATGCATTTAGTACTTTTGTAGCTTTAAAGCTCTATTTCATTTTGATATTCCAAAGATTTTTTTTAATATTATTATTTAAAATGGATGTTTATATATTACTTAAGCTATACTACATCTGTTTATAGCATAATCCTTTCTAAAGTGAATACAAGCACAACGCTACTATGTTGGTCAAATGAACTTTTATTTGTCAATAGGCCTAGTGAACCAAAAAGTAAACGCTTGGGTTTGGTTTTCGTTTCTGTAATGCAGAGACATTAACGGTTCAGAGTGAGCCGAAAGTTAAATACACTTTTAAATTATTAGGCTTAGATTTTGGTCGCGTTCAGTAACGCTCAACGGAGGCTCCGTTGAATGCGCATTCGCCACTGAACGATTTTCGGAACTTCCGGTTTGACGTCACGATTGTAAGCGAAGAGGCATCGAAGTCATCGGCTGTAAGAGCCGATTACTTCGTTGAGCAACGCATTTGTGACGTAGCAGCAATGGAGGAAACTTATCTCCCTGAACGATTTCGAGAAGTTAATTTGATGGATAATTTCGGAATTATTTATAAAATCGGTGTAACATCGACTGAATGCGAATGAATAGTGTCTGTTAGTTATTTTATGAAATTTTTTCTATTATATCTATGAAGCTTTGAAAGTTATTGGGTTTGAAAGTTTAAGCCTTGGCTAAGTTACGGGTCAGAGTTTGCTCTTATTTCGGCTAGCAGGTCCTTGCGTTTGCATTTCCATGAACTGTAAGCAGATGATGCAACGCAAAGTTTGCAAAAACCGTTCAGTAGCCTAATACGTCACATGACATCACGTTGATCAACGGAGCTCAACGCGTTTGGTATCCGTTGAGCGTTACTGAACGCACCCTTTATAATCATGGTGGAAGTCTGGGCCGCGTTCAGCAGAGCCCAGCGCTGTTAGCAATTTCCTGCATAACGGGATTTTGTTTTTGAATTGTGACGTCACGGTGTTTAGCGCTGAGCTAGCGCGGTCTTCAAAGAAAATAGTCGGCTTTTTGGATAACGTGACGTAAAACGCGTAGTTCTCAGCTTGGCGAAAAAACCATGGAGGAATTAATACAAATAGCTCTATGGGACTATAGCTATTTAATTGGCGTGAAACCAGTTGATCACGCGAGAATTTTAAGAGATATGTTAGTTTCTAATTTTAATTATAAAAGTTGTTATCTATCTCTATAAATATGTTATCATACAATTTTTGTTAAGCCTTGGTACCTTGCACGCTTTATTGCGCTAGCGTCATTTATAAAACGCCGATGACCGGAGAAAAGCTATGACGACAGAGCTCACCGGTAAACATTTCCAAAATCCGCTGTCTTTTTTGGTGAGCTCTGCTGAACGCAGCCCAGACCAGTGAAAGGTCTGATCGTAATCGGATAATAGCTTCGTGTTTTCATGCTTTTTATGGTACGCATTTACTTTCAGTGTGTGTAGCCACAAATAAGCTTTGGTGTTTGTAACGTTAACAGTCATGTTGACAAACTAAGAAAATTGTTGAGGTGAAACGAGAGGATAGTGTTTACATGGCAACCCTGTTGTGAATATGGCTTTGAACATAGAGGGCATACAGTTGAGGAGTAGAAAATCAGGCCTTTACAAACACGTAAAGGTGATATCCCTCCAAAGTTTTATCTCTTCATTTCACGTTTTAACCCCATCGGATGATTTTAATGTGTACAAGTATATCATTATTGGATGTAAAATGTCGTCTGATTTACAGTATATTTGCTATGCTTTGTATACTGCTTTAATATTTCATAAATTTTAACTTAAGAAACATTTCCATATCTGGGCAAATAAGTTTGTAAGTAGTCGTCTTGACTCGGAGAGGTAATATTTTGGTTTTCCCAACTTGTTGGGTACTCATTCTATGTTCAAACTTCATTACAGTATGACATAATTCATAAGACTTAAATATTACAATTTGCTAATCGCTATATCAAGGAAAATTTCTTCGATTTGAAAATATTTCGTTAATCTAAACTCTAAATTTTGCTTAATATTTTAAAAAATACATGGAATTATTGCTCATTTTACCAAACCACTCAATCTTCATTAGATAATCAGATTGTCGAGGGTATAGAATTTTCTTGTTCCCGAGAATTACTGTATTTCTATCGGTAACTTTCAATCATCAATCCAAAATCCGCCAAATTGCGGGGGGGTTTTACCCGAATGGTTATTGGCCGTAGTAAAATCAACTTGAAATGGGGTGAACAGGGGCATGAAATGGCTTAAACTGGGCCTTGAATTAGACTAAATATTGGCTTGAAATGGTGTAAGTAGGGGTCTGAAACAGAGTAAATAGGGGTTTGAAACGGAGTAAATAGAGGTTTGAAACGGAGTAAATAGGGGTTTGTAACGGAGTAAATAGGGGTTTGTAACGGAGTAAATAGGGGTTTGTAACGGAGTAAATAGGGGTTTGAAACGGAGTAAATAGGGGTTTGAAACGGAGTAAATAGGGGTTTGAAACGGAGTAAAAGGGCTTTGAAATGGAGCAAATAGGGCCTTGAAATGGAGTAAAAAGGGCTTTGAAATGGAGTAAATAGGGCTTTAAAATGGATCAAATAGGGCTTTGAAATGGAGCAAATAGGGCTTTGAAATGGAGTAAGTAGGGCTTTGAAATGGATTAAATAGGGCTTTGAAATGGAGTAAATAGGGCTTTGAAATAGAGTAAATAGGGTTTTGAAATAGGGTAAATAGGGTTTTGAAATAGGGTAAATAGGGTTTTGAAATGGAGTGAAAAGGGACTTAAAATGGTGTATTAATGGGTTTGTTTTACACCTTAAACGTGGTGCTAAATATAAAAAATATTTAACACCTTTTTCACTTCATTTGGTATAGTAATGTGATATACGTGGCGTAACCTTGCCTACTTTTAACACCATTAAACTAAGTAGTAATATTAGAGACCAACAGATTTCCTGAAAAAGATGTTAAAAAGCACTATAAATGGTGCATAAATGCCTAATATTTCCTTAATACTTGCAAATAATTTTTGTAAATGGCGTGAATTTATCATAAAAATGGTATTGAAGTACACCATAAATGGTGTCATTTTTGGCACCGAAAAAAACAGCATATATGGTGTAGGAATGCACCATTATTTTTTACAGTGTATATCATGATGGAAAAGAAGAAATCGTACGATGTCTGTTGGATGACGGAAGCCACCGTACATATGTATCATCTGATATATGATAAAAGTTAAAGCTGCCCATCATTGGAAGGGAGTCGTTGAACTTGACAGTGTTTGAAGGAAGGAATAAAAGGATTGAGCGTCCAAAGGTACAATTGTCTCTAAGAAGCCTGTTTGACACTCGAAGCATAACCGTAGAAGCCATAGTATCACCAAAACTTAGCGGAAGTATCCCAGCTTTGAAATGGAGTAAATAGGGCTTTGAAATGGAGTAAATAGGGCTTTGAAATAGTGTAAATAGGGTTTTGAAATAGGGTAAATAGGGTTTTGAAATAGGGTAAATAGGGTTTTGAAATGGAGTGAAAAGGGACTTAAAATGGTGTATTAATGGGTTTGTTTTACACCTTAAACGTGGTGCTAAATATAAAAAATATTTAACACCTTTTTCTTTTCATTTGGTATAGTTATGTGACACACGTGGCGTAATTTTGGCTACGTTTAAGACCATTAATCTAAGTAGTAATATTAGAGTCCAACAGATTTCCCGAGAAAGATGTTAAAAAGCATTATAAATGGTGCATATGTGCCTAATATTTCCTTAAAACTTTCAAATAATATTTGTAAATGGCGTGAATTTATCATAAAAATGGTATTGAAGTACACCATAAATGGTGTCATTTTTGGCACCGCAAAAAACAGCATATATGGTGTAAGAATGAACCATTATTTTTTACAGTGTATGGACTTGGGAAGAACCATCTACTATCTTCCACACAGAGACGTATTTCGTGCTTCTAGCGAAACTTCTAAACGTCGTATAGTCCATGACGGATCAGCCCACGCGTCGAACTCTCCGTCCTTAAATGACTGCCTGGAGTCTGGACCGAATCTCAACCCTGAGATCTATGACGTTCTTATCCGATTTAGAGAAGGAAGAATTGCGTACACCGCTGACATTGCTAAAGCCTTTCTACAAATCGCTATCTCCGAAGAAGATAGAGATGCTGTCCGGTTCCTCTGGATAGACGTAAATGAGCTAAACTCACCCTTAGAAACTTACCGCATTGCACGCGTTCCATTTGGAATTACAAGTAGCCCTTTCTTATTGGCCGGTACTGTCCGACACCATGTTGCTCAATACAAGGAAAAGGAACCCGAAGTCTGCAAGATTTTAGACAAAAGCTTATTTGTCGACGACTTAGTCCACAGCGATAACAGCGTAGAAACCGCCTATGAAAACTCTAAGAAGGCAACGGAAATCTTGAAAAATGCCTCAATGGATCTTCGAAAATTCAAGACAAATTCTTCTGAACTGAGAGACATGTGGGGAAGTGACTTTCCAGAACTAGGAATCCAGCAGTCTCAAAGCTTAACGTCAAGCGCGATAACTCAAATGGTGCTAGGTCTGTCATGGGATACCCAAAAAGACGCACTAATCTTCGTCATGGATGCCTTATTAGAATTTCTGATTTCTAAGGACGACACAAAGAAATGCGTTCTGAGCGCAGTCGCAAGAATCTACGATCCACTTGGAATGTTAGCTCCATTCACAGTACGAGCTAAGATGCTTTTTCAAGTACTATGGCAAAGAGGATTAGACTGGAATGAGAAACTTCCCAACGATCTCGCAATTACTTTCAATAACTGGTGCGCTGAACTCACGGATCTCCGTAAAATTAGTATTCAACGTTCCTACTACGCTGAAGCTCTAGATAGCAAGATAGTATGCATCCAGTTACACATATTTGTTGACGCAAGCGAGAAAGTTTACGCCACGGCTGCGTACTTACGTTTCGAAACTGAAGATGGAGCTATAAGAACCTCTCTTGTATCCTCGAAAACTAGGGTCGCTCCATTGAAAAAACTCTCTCTTCCCAGACTGGAGCTAATGGGAGCCGTAATTGGGGCCAGACTCGCAAAGCATCTACTTGAAACGCTTTCTGTCAAACCTTCTGCTGTCCGTATGTGGACAGACTCAACCATTGCACTCCACTGGATTAAGAGCTCGGTAACCCAGTGGAAACCGTTTGTGTCCAACCGTGTCAGGGACATACAAACCCTGACAAATCCTGAGTCCTGGAATCATTGTAAGAGTAAGGATAATCCAGCCGACTTGCCAACCAGAGGTCGAACCGTTTCCGATCTGGCTAGCAACGAGCTATGGTGGAAAGGGCCAGAATGGCTCAGCTTAAACGAAGAATTTCACCCCATGAATATTACGACTAGAAAAGTATTGGATAACCAAGCTCAAGAAGAACTTAGAAACTCTTTCAAAGCCGTTTCGCAAGCTGTTTGCGTTATAGAGCCAACGAGTGAACCTCCACTGGACTTAAAGAGATTCAGAAACCAATATCTAGTATCTGTCTACAGAATAACCGCTTATCTATTTCGGTTTATAGACAATTTCCGAAAGCCTAAATTAGAAATAGAAACTGAAGAGATTTCAGCAGAAGAAATTTTTCGCGCCGAGAAATTCTGGATCAAAAGAGCTCAATCTGATAGCTACCCTGAAGAAGTAGCTAGCCTGGAAAATGGTCAAGAAGTTTCCAAGAAGTCGAAACTTCTCTCGCTTCAGCCTTTTCTGAAGGATGGCTTACTATGTGTAGGCGGACGCATCACGTCAATTTATTTCTCGTACAGAGAACGCCACCCTTGGATCTTAGCGCCACAACATCCGCTCTCAGAACTAATCGCGTACAATCAACATGAACGGTTGATGCATTCAGGAGTCAATGACACACTTGTCGAAGTAAGGGAACAAATCTGGATCCCTAGCGGACGCCAACTAACAAAACGCGTCATTGACCACTGTTACCACTGCAAATGGGCACGTGCCCGTAGAACTACCGCTGAAATGGCACCCTTACCTCCATTTCGAACCACTCCAACACCTCCCTTTGAAAGTTGTGGACTGGACTTCGCTGGTCCTCTATACGATCAAAACGGACAAAAGTGCTATATAGCCTTGTTCACCTGCGCCGTTACTAGGGCCATTCACTTGGAACTTGTACCAGACATGTCAACCGACGCCTTTCTGCTCGCTTTTCGCCGCTTTATTGCTAGACGTGGAATAGTAAAAGCCATATACTCGGATAATGCCAAGTCATTCAAACGAGCCGACGCCGACCTCAAAGCCTTATTTGAAAACGTCAGAAGCCCTGTAGTTCGCAAGCACTTCGGCGAACTCAAAATTTCATGGCATTATATAGTCGAAAGAGCGGCCTGGTGGGGAGGCTTTTGGGAGCGGCTGGTCCGTTCCGTTAAGACTTGTCTACGAAGCGTCATGGGACAAGCCCGTCTGTCCACAGACGAGATAAACACTATTCTCGCTGAATCCGAAGCCGTGATCAACTCGAGGCCAGTAACCTACATTTACCAAGACGCTGGAGAACCAGCACCCTTGACGCCCTCTCACTTCTTGGTAGGTGGTCGCCTCACAGCTCTACCATCGAGGACATTCCCAGAGAATGATCCCTCCATACCCACCACTCGTAAACAATTGACCAAACGCTTCAAGCTGCGACAAAGACTAATGGATAATTTTTGGTCTCGCTGGAAGAAGGACTACCTTCTTGAACTCCGCTCAGCCCACCACAGGGTAGCCAACGACCCAACCAAAGAATTGAAAGCAGGTGACGTGGTACTCACCGAAGAGCCAAAACAGCCTCGTCTGTGTTGGAAAATGGCAGTGGTAGAGGAAGCCTATCGTGGTCGCGTCGGCATAGGTAGGTCTTGTCTTCTTAGATTATCGGATGGTACGACCAGTCCCTCTTCTATTCAATATAGAACTTAACTAAAACTCTTGAACCATTATGGTTCAAGGGGGGAGCTTTGTGTTAAATGATTTTTGTGTTCGTATGATTTTTTGAAAAACAATGTTGATTAAGACCTCAAATGTATGTATCTAAATAAGAAATCAATGCAACCTCTAAACTAAATTAATTTAAATGTATTTCTATTGAAACTTTACTTTAAAGTGTTACTGCATTACAATTTTATATTCCCTTATCTATAAAGATCTTTTTTTTACCTCTTTCAATACCAAGCAAAACGCCCCTCGGTACTTTCCCATCTTCTTGGCTCATCGGTTAGTAGTGGAAAGTTGCTAAAAACACTTCGTGAAGCCTCTCTTCAGTCCTTTTCATGACCATATAAGGTAAAATTTTGGAGGCACAAGAAGCTACTGACCAATGAGAAATGGGCCTCCCTTTTTTGAAAATATCTTGAAACTCTAGGAGAGAAATTCTCGCTTAAAAGTCGAGTAGTTGCAAACTTTCGCTAGCCCTGTAAACTTCGGGAAACCTCTCTCTCCTCCCGCCTAAGGGACCCATCACGGGATGGGCGAATTTATAGAACCTTTTTCTGTAACTCGGTTGAACTTTAATTATCTTAATAAACTTAATATTTTTGTTTTTATTTAAACTCGAGTCCATGAACATTTCACAGTAAATTATACGCCCAATCGAACCATCGAAGTAGGTTTAATTTCTCGCGAAATTAGACCCAAACCTTTAGATCTTTTTCAGTCGGGATTTAAAGGCGATTCACCCTAGTTCTCCCATTTGAGCACCCTCGACACCAAACTTCCCGTCACAATGCATCGTATGTTTTGCAAGCAGTCGTGGAAAATAGATTACGGTAAATTTATTTCTGATTTCCATCCCCCAATAATTGTTTTCTTAAGAAGAAAATGTGATTTTACGAATTAAGAATTCGAAATATTAGCTGTAAAGTGCCAGGTAGTGCCCATGATGCCCAAGTTTTGAAAGAATCTGAACTTTTCAAACAATCTCATCTCTTACCAAAGGTTTGTAGTTTTAAATATCTTATAAATATATTAGAGTATTTGATAAATAAACGAATATTAAAAGATGGGTCGAAAGGTTGCCACAGTAGACCGAAAGGGAGATACGAGGGGGTAGCCTCTTAAAAAATCAGGTGTTCGAATAGCGAAAACTTTAGATAGACCAACATATATGTTGGTTAATTCTGATATAACTAGCTTTAGTTCATTAATATTTTAATATTCATTGAATCAGTTATAAAAACTGGCTATTTTTGCCATATTTCTAGACTACCCGATTAATTAAGGGAGTAAACGTTCCATTAATGATTTTGGGGGATCCAGCATACCCGTTGCTACCCTGGTTAATGAAAGCGTTTAAAAACGATGCTTCTTTAACAAAAGAGCATGAGTCGTTCAATGTGTTTATGAGTTCTGCTCGCATGACAGTGGAAACTACATTCGGCAGACTAAAAGGAAGATGGAGGATGGTGATGAAAAGAATGGATGTGCATTATTCTCTGGCTCCTGACGTAACCGCCACGTGTTGTGCCCTTCACAATTTTGTGGAAGGATTGAAAAAGGATAACTTTCAACCAAGATGGCTTGATGAAATTGCAGAAATTGAAAAAAAAGGTTTACCCTCAGCCCAAATCTAGAGATGTCACTGCAGAAAACGCTGATGCAATTGCCGCTCGTTTAGCTTTGAAGGATTATTTGGCAGATAATTTTCCCTTAAGAGAAAGTTCACAATTTGCATGCTAAATTGATTCTGAACTATTCATGATGAATTTTTTTTTTAATTTTTCATCTCTTTCTAAATTACTACATCAAAATAAAGATTAAATCCATTCTTTAAACATTATCTTTTCTTTGAATCACAAAAGGACTTACATTTTATAAATTGTTTAAATTAAATGGACTTTTAGGTATTTCTGGCCTTTATTGGGGGTAAAGATATCGGTTTTGCGGTGTCAACGTGTTTGGATTTGTGTTAAAAATTGCCAAATTAACTTGACTCCCAAGGGCAGGCCTGTTTCGGAATTCAAATGTGGATTTTGTGGAGTGCTGGTTTGAAATGTTGATGGACAACTGGAGCGGTAGTTAAGAGCATATGGAGTGCTGGTTTGAAATGTTAATGGAGAACTGGAGCAGTAGTTAAAATCATATGCAGTGCTGTTGTGGTTATTAAAGGCTGGTGTAGGTCTGGTTTGGCTGAAGAACGTCGTAGGAGTACTGTTTTGATAATAATTGATGGGTGGAGCACTGTTTTGATGAAAATGTGTTGGTGTACTAGTGTTTTGATGAAAATGTGTTGGTGTACTAGTGTTTTGATGAAAATGTGTTGGTGTACTAGTGTTTTGATAATAATGAGTTGGTAGAGTAGTACCAATTCTCTGATTAATCATCGAGGAGACTTTAGTACTCGGTTGGTCACTATTATCATTTGAAACAGTTTTGGTACTGCCTTTAGTTTTACGCTTAGAAGGGGCTTTACGATTAATCTTTACCTTAGCGTTACCTAACGCACTCAGCCTGGGCCTGACAGTGGCGCCGCTAGGATTTTTTTGCAGATAGGCTAAAGAAGATTTGGGGGGCCCCTTATAAAATTTCAAGAGAAAAAATTAGTTCCACAGCTTTGAAAATATTAAATTAACAACTATTTTTATCATATTATTCATATAGAGAAGTTTAATGTATAAAATTTCAGTATATCAGACAATAGAAAATTTATATTATTATATCAGGGATAGATTTAATTTTAAAAGTAGGAATGGAGAACAGAGTAATCCCCTCCTGGACCCCTTTCCTTGGAAGGGGGGAGTATGAAAGAAGAGGCGGGTCATAGCAACAGTGGTAAAAAGGAATAAGGTAGTTTTCGCCGTCCCAGTCAGCAACGTCATAAAACGTAGTTTAAGTGAGCCAAAAAGATAATTTATACTTTTCGTTAACGTTTTAGATGGAGGGGCTCTTACTGGGCTATGAGCCGGACTGAAGTAAATACTAACCATTCTCCATTCCTACTTCTAAAATTAAATCTATCCCTGATTACATAAACTATACTTTGCGAAAATAATAAACACCGTCTTGACCATTCTAAAAATAACATCAGTATATAGTTCCTTTTGCTTTAAAAATTGCCCTCGATTTCTTTGAACGTTGAAATAGGCGAGCGGGATTGAAAGCGTGAAATCCTTATTGTCGACGGCTGACAGAAATTTTAAAGGGAGTAGGAAACCTCCCATTTAAATCAAGGCAATACCATAATCCTATCTCTCGCCTTAAATATATCGAGCAAAGGTAAAACACAATTCACAATGCTTAACCTTACTAGCACAATTAAATGCAATGCTTAATCCTATCCTATTCAGTCTCACTTCAATGACGAACGAAAAATATCACCTCATCACATTCCTCTCCCATTTACTCTCCCTTCAAATGACGAACGAAAAATTTTATACTACCAAAGGCATTTACTGTACACTACAACGTCGCCTACAATGCCGCCAATAGGGCAGGCCAAACTAATACCCTCATCGTAGATGTTCATCATACGATGTGGCTAAAAATCAAAAAGCGAGATAACTTTACAGGCTAGTCAAAAACTTTTATCACGAGTGTGTTAACCCATTTCCCATTTTGTAGAATATTGTAAAAATCAAATGCTAAAAGGGTCATCATCTTTATGAAACTTTGTCTAAAGTAAATTGCCTTGTAGGTCAAAATATTGTAATAATGGTATTTTAGTATTATGGTTACCTCATTTCGGGGCCCCTCTGAAATTTACGGGTAGGCTGTAGCCTACCCAGCCTACCCCCTGGCGGCGCCACTGGGGCCTGATTCACGGGCCCATACAAGGCCTCATTAACGGGATTAAAGAAGATTTTGGAAACTGACTTTTCCTGGCCCTCATTAATGGTCTTATCCTGGGCCTCATTTATGGTCTTATCCTGGGCCTCATTTATGGTCTTATCCTGGGCCTCATTTATGGTCTTATCCTGGGCCTCATTTATGGTCTTATCCTGGGCATCATTAATGGTTTATCCTGGACCTCATTTATGGTCTTATCCTGGGCATCATTTATGGTCTTATCCTGGGCATCATTTATGTTCTTATCCTGGGCTTCATTAATGGTCTTATCCTGGGCCTCATTAATGGTTTTATCCTGGGCCTCATTAATGGTTTTATCCTGGGCCTCATTTATGGTCTTATCCTGGGCTTCATTAACGGTCTTATCCAGGGTCTTATTCATGGGCCCATCCATGGCCTCATTAACGGTCTTATCCTGGGTGTCATTAATGGTTTTATCCTGGGTCTCTTTAACGAGCTCATCCAAGGCCTCATTAGTGTGATTAAAGATCTCGGAAATGCTCACAGAGTTAGTCTCTTGGGTTTTGCTTCCCTCTGCAGCATTTTTTGTTAGCATTTTAGCATTGGTTTTTGGTGGAAGGGCGGCTGAAAACGTCTCGGCTTTTTCGTGAGAATGCTTAGCCGCAGTAACTTTAGATAGATTATTGGCAGTGTTTTTAACCTCCGAGACTTGAGTAGCTATACGACTTGAGAGCATTGTATGGTATACTCGAGGTCTATTATTTCCGTACGTTGGTAAGTCAGATCCTTGGGCTAAGGTTTCCAATGCTGTCCTTCCATGTCGCCTTGAACTTCGATTTTCAGATTCGAAGTTAATCTGATCAGCACCAAGCGGATTATGTTGTTTCGGGGGGGGGGACTTGGAGCTCTTTCCGATCTATCCGTCTGTGCTGAAATTAATTGACGCACCATAGCTTGAAAAGATTTGAATCTTGGTTTCTTCGTTAAATCGTGTCATCCGTTCATCTTCCCATTCCCTCTGTTTTTGCAATTGTTTTTCAGCCCATTCTTAGTACCTTTTTTGTTTTATTTCATCTTGTTTTCCTATTTCTTCAGCATATCTTAAAAGAGCTTTTTCATTGTTCGGTACGGTCTTGACTCTGCTTTCTAATAGTTTGAGTATTTCAATGTCAATTTGAAATAGTTATTAGCTTTCTTTGGTCGTCTGATCTTTTGACGTTTGAGTCAGGAAGAAATTACGGTTGAGGGTTGATAGAAAATCATTATTTATTGATAAAGCGTTAACATTTGATTGAGAAAAGTATCGTACGTCCGTACATTACGAGAGCAGATACGCGAACGCGCGAAATATCCCGACAACGTGCTTTGATGGGGATGCAAAAGCAGAAATAACTGGTTTTGGGGCTAGTCCCCTCGTACCTACTCTAGAGACGGTTCCTTTTGGCGGGCGTTACAAACTCGTACAAAAAATATAACGAAAATAAAAGATAGTAAAAGTATATGAAAACGTTAATATTCGGCCATCCGTTAGATAGATTATTGGCAGTGTTTTTAACCTCCGAGACTTGAGTAGCTATACGACTTGAGAGCATTGTATGGTATACTCGAGGTCTATTATTTCCGTACGTTGGTAAGTCAGATCCTTGGGCTAAGGTTTCCAATGCTGTCCTTCCATGTCGCCTTGAACTTCGATTTTCAGATTCGAAGTTAATCTGATCAGCACCAAGCGGATTATGTTGTTTCGGGGGGGGGGGGACTTGGAGCTCTTTCCGATCTATCCGTCTGTGCTGAAATTAATTGACGCACCATAGCTTGAAAAGATTTGAATCTTGGTTTCTTCGTTAAATCGTGTCATCCGTTCATCTTCCCATTCCCTCTGTTTTTGCAATTGTTTTTCAGCCCATTCTTAGTACCTTTTTTGTTTTATTTCATCTTGTTTTCCTATTTCTTCAGCATATCTTAAAAGAGCTTTTCATTGTTCGGTACGGTCTTGACTCTGCTTTCTAATAGTTTGAGTATTTCAATGTCAATTTGAAATAGTTATTAGCTTTCTTTGGTCGTCTGATCTTTTGACGTTTGAGTCAGGAAGAAATTACGGTTGAGGGTTGATAGAAAATCATTATTTATTGATAAAGCGTTAACATTTGATTGAGAAAAGTATCGTACGTCCGTACATTACGAGAGCAGATACGCGAACGCGCGAAATATCCCGACAACGTGCTTTGATGGGGATGCAAAAGCAGAAATAACTGGTTTTGGGGCTAGTCCCCTCGTACCTACTCTAGAGACGGTTCCTTTTGGCGGGCGTTACAAACTCGTACAAAAAATATAACGAAAATAAAAGATAGTAAAAGTATATGAAAACGTTAATATTCGGCCATCCGTTACTATTAATCTCCCGGTTATTTGAAACTTATTAATTAATTGTTACTCAAATTAAATTCAAGAATATGTTTGGTACACAATACTAATGTAGAAATTAAGGTTTTTTTTTGCAACGTCAGTTTTTTTTACAATTAAAAATTCAAATGATATTCTTGCAAGTGTCTTGGCCGTTTCACCTGTCTTTTTGGCCTCGTTTGCACTTCTCCTTCGGTTGGCGGAAGTGACTCGGATTCGTTCATCGTGGGGATGTTCTTCGTCTTATCGTTCTTTAGGGTTGTTCGTATTACATTGGTTTTTGCTTTTAAATGTTTCCCGTTCTCGTCTCGTTCTAACTCTTCATCCTCTGACTGTTCAGAACTTGAATCGTCACTGTTATCAGGAACTATAAATCGCTTCAGTTTGTCAGCGGGCGCCGTGTTTCGGTAAAATCTTTGCCTGACGTTTCAGGCAAGTCTTCTATTACGTATCGGTCATAATCGAGCTTCTGAGAGACCACGTAAGGGCCACGGTAGGCAGCGTTGGTCTTGCGGGGTTCTCCGCTTGCAGGTGTTTCTCGGCGGACGACTACAAAATCACACGGTTTGTATGTCTCAGCTTCACATCGTTTAGAGTTGTAACGTTCTCGCTGGCGTTTTTGATCTTCTCGAATTCTCGCGATAGCAGTTGCTCGTCTTTTGAGAAACTCCTCGTCGAAACTGTCCCGTATGGCATTCGTTACTTCGTTGCCTACTGGAGATCGTGATTGATAATTGAATAACAGGGCGAACGGCGTCGTTTGCGTTGCCTTGCGAATTGTGTTATTCAATCCCCATTGAACTTGGGATAATCTGGCATCCCAGTCCTTTTCATCGTCACGTTCGCACAAGCTGGCGATTGACGGCGTAATTGTGCGATTAAAACGTTCTACCTGTGCATTTCTTGTTGGGGTAGCGGTCGCATTTAGCACGTGACAAATATTTGCGTCTTTACAAAGTTGTTTGAATTTTCCGCCTGTATACGATGTCCCCTGATCGGTTATCAGTCTTCGTGGTGCACCAAAAATAGCAATAATTTCCTCCAAAAACTGTTTAGCCTGGTTCATTCCCGCATTTCGTACAGCTTTCAGTAAGGTGAATTTGGTGAAACCATCTACCGCGACTATCAGGTAAGTATTACCCTTTAAACTGCGAGTAAAAGGTCCAAGGCGATCCATGTGGATCGTGTGAAATGGCTCTCCGACTTTTTCAATGGAGTGAAGCATCCCTGGTTGTTTTCCGGCGGGCTTTTTATGGTATAAACATGGCAAGCATGAAGAAATACAACGACGTACATACCGCTTCATGCGAGGGAACCAGTACTCGGACTTCAGTTTAGCGTACGTTTTGTCAACGGAGAAATGACCGACATCGTCATGGCACGACTTAACAATTCTCCATCGAGCGTTGTCTGGAACGACCCATAAAAATTTCGCTTCCAATGCGTCGGCGTTCGGGTTTTGGCGGAAAACGCGCCCGTGCTTTAATGTAAATTCAGTCTTCACTTGTCGATCGGCCTTAGTCAAGTTCTCTGTCTTCAGAAGGTGATCTTTAATTCTACGGAGTCGTTTATCAGAGTGTTGAGCTGCCGCTAACCAATCTTCGGTGGTCAGTTGAAGACTTAAAACTTCCAGTCCAGTGGCAATGTCTGTTGCCAAAGCTTCGTCTACTGGAGCTCGACCGAGAGCGTCCACATGGGCCATTATGGTTCCAGGTCGATGCTCTATCTCGTACGTAAACTCTTCTAGTTTTAGAAACCATCGTCCAATCCTTGGAATTAGGTGCTTTTTGGAGTGTGTGTTTCGCATAGAATTACAGTCCGTTACGACGGTGAACTATTTTCCAATAAGGAACGTTCTAAATTTTTCAAGCGCCCATACCACGGCTAAGGTTTCGAGCTCATACGAATGATATTTTTGTTCGTCTTCTGTGGTTGACCTACTGGCATAACTTATTGGATGCTTCTTGTGGTCTGCCCCGGTTTGAAGCAAAATTGCGCCTAGACCTAGTTGGGACGCGTCGGTATGAACTTCGGTTTCCGCTGTAGGATTATAAAGTCCCAGAACTGGTCTGCTTGCCAGACACGTTGTTAGGCAGTCGAATGCGTCTTCCTCTGGTTTTCCCCAATTCCAGGGAGCGTCCTTCCGTAGTAAAGCGTTCAAAGGACTGGCGAAACCTTTTACGAAACGGCGAAAATAGCTCGCTAGGCCAAGAAACCTTCGGACCTCGTTCACGTTCGTGGGGCAGGGAAAATTTCGTACACAATCAGTTTTGCTTTTTCCCGGCTGTATACCGTCTTTGCTTACTTCGAAACCCAGAAAGTCTATTCTACTTTGCAGGAAAAAACATTTTTTTTAAGGTTTAGCGTTAGTCCGGCATTTCTCAAAACTTCTAAAATTTGCTTCAAATTCTTAAGTCCGTCTTCAACGGTGACGCTGGGCAGGAGCAGGTCATCCAGGTACGCCATTGCAATGGTATAACGAAGTGGTCCCAAAATATTGTTCATTAAGCGTTGAAAAATTGCAGGGCCATTTGTAAGGCCGAATGGCATGACGTTAAATTCAAAGTGAACATCTGGGGTCACAAACGCTGTTTTTTCTCTGGAATTTTCTTCTACAGGGATTTGATAATATCCCGACGCTAAATCGAGTGTAGTGAAGAATTGAGCTCCTTGAAGGCGCTCTATAGTCTGTCAAACGAAAGAAGAGCCCTGAGAAATTTGTCCAAATTGGTGTCGCCACCATCGACCATATAGTACTTTATCAACTTGTTTTGTTTTGTCAATAGTCGTCTGTAATATAGTCTGCTATATACAGATAGGCTTAATCGCAATAGAACCAAAACATTTTGCAATATATATTTAATACGTTTATGTTTCATGGTTTTTTACGATCATCGAGTATTAAAGAATATAAAACAAAATTAACGACAAGACACCAGTTTTATCTTTGTTGAACTAGCATTGCAATATATTTTAATGACATAAGTTAAAGTATCTGTATATAGCAGACTATATTACAGACGACTATTGACAAAACAAAACAAGTTGATAAAGTGCTATGGGGCCGATGGTGGTGACACCAATTTGGACAAATTTCTCAGGGCTCTTCTTTCGTTTGACAGACTATAGTTGGTCGTCAATTCTTGGTAACGGAAATGCATCTCGTTTTGTAAGTTTATTGAGCGCTCGAAAATCGATGCAAACTCTTTCTTCTCCGTTCTTCTTCTTCACAAGTAAGATCGGACTTGCGTACGGTGAATGCGAATCGACAACGACACCCGTTTCTTTAAGTTCAGCGATTTTCTTTCTAACCGTTTCTCGTTCGGCGTAAGACAAACGATACGGACAAAACGTTACCGGCTCGTCTGAGGTCAACTCGATCTTCAGCTCGGCTTTATTCGTTCGACCGAGTTCATGAAGGTTTTCGGCGAAACAATCGCGATAGTCGTTCAATAATGCAACCAACTCGTCCTTCTGTTTTTTCGTAACCTTTGAACCAGCATGAATAGCTTCCCATTCGAGTGCTTTTCGCTTATGAAGGTTTATGTGCAGAACAGTTTGTGGCTCTTCGTCGTTCGGAACTGCTAAACAAACTTCTACTTTAGCAAACTTCTGTCCCTTTTCAATCTTCAACTCTTTTTCTGATACATTAGCTACGGTCATTACGGAATTCCCCTTGGAATCAACTGAGATAAGACTACGTGGGAGGGAATGTTATTGCCCCGGATGGAGTCGAAGTTGAGCGTCGACAAACAAGTTTTGATCCATGGCTTCGGCATCGTGCGTCATAAGGTTTATGTAACCAACGTAGTTTGGTGCAATTACCACTGCGTCCTTAGCCCATAGTTTTATCTTTTCCTTAGGTAAGGCAGGTATGTGAATGCGCTCGAGACAGTTATCTTCTTCCTCGTTTTCGTGCTTCTCGTTAAACAGTCGTACTGTGTTTTGTCTCTTAACGACAGTGACATGGGGTTGATCGGTTAGTGGTTGACCGATAAGAAGAGGTATTGATTGTATGTGGTCCTCCACGACATAGATATCTACGACAGCGTTCGCTTGGTCTACTTTGACTTCGCCTTGTAAAAAGCCTACAGGTACGGTCTTCCCTAATCCAAACCCGCTAATTACAGAAACTGCAGGTGGCTCGTCGTACGCAATATTCATTGTATCGGCAACAGTCTTCTGTTATGTTACCCAGGTAGCAAAAACCCGTGATTTACACGTCTAAAAGCGGTGTACGGTAAACCTAATTATGAACGTGTAAAAAACCCATACCATGTCACCTCTAAACACTGTCTTAATCACGTTAACAAATAGTGAAAATCACGTGGTTTTTATTAAATAAGTAAACAATATTTGCAGTCAAAATTCACGTGAAGATAATGTAAGGTAATTAAATGTTCGTAACGTGCAATTAACGTGGGTAGCACGTGTACCCAACGTTTCTCGGGTACCCAAAACCCGTGATTTACCCGTCTAAAAGCGGTGTACGGTAAACCTAATTATGAACTTGTAAAACACCCATCCCATGTCACCTCTAAACACCGTCTTATTCACGTTAACCAACAGTGAAGATCACGTTGTTTTTATTAAATATAAAAACAATATTTGCACCTAAAATTCACGTGAAAATAATGTAAGGTAATTAAATGTTTGTAACGTGCAATTTACGTGGGTAGCACGTGTACCCAACGTTTCTCGGGTACCCAAAACCCGTGATTTACCCGTCTAAAAGCGGTGTACGGTAAACGTAATTATGAACGTGTAAAATACCCATACCATGTCACCTCTAAGCACCGTCTTATTCACGTTAACCAACAATGAAGATCACGTTGTTTTTATTAAATATGTAAACAATATTTGCACTCAGAATTCACGTGAAAAGAATGTAATTTAATTAAATATTCGTAGCGTGCAATTTACGTGGGTAGCACGTGTACCCAACGTTTCTCGGGTACCCAAAACCCGTGATTTACCCGTCTAAAAGCGGTGTACGGTAAACGTAATTATGAACGTGTAAAATACCCATACCATGTCACCTCTAAGCACCGTCTTGTTCACGTTAACCAACAGTGAAGATCACGTTGTTGTTACTAATAAATATCATAAGATAAACTTTAAATGGTTGAAAATGAATGGCACATGATCATTTAACTTGATGTTATATGTTGAAGTCCAAAATATGTCCAGGTTAAATTTTAAACGCAAAGCTAGAAACTAACCTCCAGCTAGCCGACCGAAAACCAAATGGTTAAAACATTGCGATAGATAAGGAGGTCTAATATTTGTTAGACCTCGATTTAAAATGAAAGATTTAAAAAAGCGAACGGCCGAACACGCTACCTATTTTTTAGGAGCACTATACTGAAGGAGACCTAGCTGTATTTTAAAGCACTTATAAGGCAACGTTTATTTTTAATCCTATAATATTACTCCAGGGAAAATGTCAATAGAAAACGGTACTAGATGGTAGGTGTCATATAGAGAAAGAAAATGTGGGCTTCAACAATTTGCTGTGAATGACGGTCGGTCTTAACAACGATGAAGTCTATACAATAATCACTTATTTATTTGTACCCATACATATCACCTGTGCTTGCCTTTCTAAAAATTATATTAAAACAATTGTATGTGTTGAAATTTGATTTACTATAAGTTTAAATTTAAATACATTGTGATACTATAAAGTAACAAATAATTTCATATATTAGAAATAGTATATATTTCAACTACTTTGTTAGAATCAACTCCAACCACAAGTACAAATATCTTGTTTTTTCAACCTCATTGTCACGTGATTTAGGCATATTGAGTAACTGTTAAATTCAACTTCATGTTCACGTGTATTACACGGCCTAAATCACCACCAAACTTAGTGTGATATTTTCGACCAATTTTCCACGTGTATTAAACGCTTTAAATCCCCGCCAAATTAACGTGATGAGTTCAACCAAAACTCCACGTGTTTTAATTGCGTGATACTTTCAACCTTTACTCCACGTGTTGTACACGCTTTAAATCGCTACCTATTTAACGTGATGTGTTCAACCAAAACTCCACGTGTTTTACACGTCTAAATATACACCACACTAACGTGATAGTTTCAACCTATTGCCCACGTGTTTTACACGCCCTAAATCATCACCAAAATTAGCGTGATATTTTCAACCTATACTCCACGTTTTGTACACGCTTTACATCGCCACCAAATTAACGTGATGTGTTCAACCAAAACTCCACATGCTTTACACGTCTAAATATACTCCACAATTGACGTGTTAGTTTCAACCTATTCCCCAAGTGTTTTACACTCCCTAAATCAACACTACAAATAACGTGATATTATCCACCTATACTCCACTTGTTTTACACGTCCTAAATCATCAGCTCTATTAACGTGATATTTTCAACCTATACTCCACGTGTTATACACGCTTTACATCGCCACCAAATTAAGGTGATGTGTTCAACCAAAACTCCACGTGTTTTACACGTCTAAAGATACTCCATAATTAACGTGATAGTTTCAACCTATTCCCCACGAGTTTTACACTCCCTAAATCAACACCACAATTAACGTGATATTATCCACCTATACTCCACGTGTTTTACACGCCCTAAATCATCAGCTCTATTAACGTGATATATTCAACGTATACTCCACGTGTTTACACTTATGAAAAACCCAAACACGTTATATACACTAAGAACACTCCAAATACACGTAATTTACATGGTGAATTGCTACCTGAGTACGCATCTACTTCCTTGGTCGTAGCTTTCCATCGTACACAGAAAAAAGTGTTTAGAAACTAAACACTTGCCTAAACACGAAAATGCAACAGATATTTTATCATGTTTAAAAACACTCATGTTTAAATAAGAATGGTGTTTAGGTTTGCAACACCTTATGTTTTGGTTCAAAATGTGTTGATCGCTTGTCATATCTAGTATTTAAACATGTTTAAGATGGTATATGTCATGTTATTGTGCTATAATTCTTAGTAACAAAACGTGTTTACACGATTATATGCCTAGTTGTTTAACATGTTTTCAGGAATATATGTATAGGTTTGAAACATGACTAAAGGTTTATAAGCTTAGCTTCTTATCAAGTTTAAGGGTTTATAAGCTTAGTTTTAAAGATATTTGCAGGTTTATCTTGAATTATTTTGAATGGTATTACGACCTGCGTCGCTTTAAATACATAGGTTGAAATAATTGCTGTGAAATAAGATACATTGTTTTCAGAAAAACCCGTGCCGCTCCTCGTGGGAAAACACAATTTCCGTTGAACTTCAACTTAGCTTAATTTAAACACTTTAGTAACATTGTGCCGAGTCCCATTCAACCGAACCAAACCCATTCGACAGAAAAACTCTCACTTCGGAGGATTTACGATGCTGCAAAATGGGACAATACGATTACACCGAAAAACCCTCACTTCGGGTTTTCCGATCGAATTTAAATTAAACAAGTTGGGAAAACCAAAATATTACCTCTCCGAGTCAAGACGACTACTTACAAACTTATTTACCCAGATATGGAAATGTTTCTTAAGTTAAAATTTATGAAATATTAAAGCAGTACACAAAGCATAGCAAATTTACTGTAAATCAGACGACATTTTACATCCAATAATGATATACTTGTACACATTAAAATCATCCGATGGGGGAGAAACGGGAAATGAAGAGATAAAACTTTGGAGGGATACTACCTTTACGTGTTTGTAAAGGCCCAATTTTCTACTCCTCAACTGTATGCCCTTTATGTTCAAAGCCATATTCACAACAGGGTTGCCATATAAACACTATCCTCTCGTTTCACCTCAACGATTTTCTTAGTTTGTCAACATGACTGTTAACGTTACATAACACCAAAGCTTATTTGTGGCTACACACACTGAAAGTAAATGCGTACCATGAAAAGCATGAAAACACGAAGCTATTATCCGATTACGATCAGACCTTTCACTGGTCTGGGCTGCGTTCAGCAGAGCTCACCAAAAAAGACAGCGGATTTTGGAAATGTTTACCGGTGAGCTCTGTCGTCATAGCTTTTCTCCGGTCATCGGCGTTTTATAAATGACGCTAGCGCAATAAAGCGTGCAAGGTACCAAGGCTGAACAAAAATTGTATGATAACATATTTATAGAGATAGATGACAACTTTTATAATTAAAATTAGAAACTAACATATCTCTTAAAATTCTTGCGTGATCAACTGGTTTCACGCCAATTAAATAGCTATAAGCCCATAGAGCTATTTGTATTGATTCATCCATGGTTTTTTCGCCAAGCTGAGAACTACACGTTTTACGTCACGTTATCCAAAAGGCCGACTATTTTCTTTGAAGACCGCGCTAGCTCAGCGCTAAGCACCGTGACGTCAAAATTCACAAACAAAATCCCGTTATGTAGAACACTGCTAACAGCGCTGGGCTCTGCTGAACGCGGCCCAGATTTCCACCATGATTATATAATATAAGCCTAATTATTTAATAGTGTATTTAACTTTCGGCTCACTCTGAACCGTTAATGTCTCTGCATTACAGAAACGAAAACCAAACCCAAGCGTTTACTTTTTGGTTCACTAGGCCTATTAACAAACAACAGTTCATTTGACCAACATTGTAGCGTTGCGCTTGTATTCACTTTAGGAAGGATTATGCTATAAACAGATGTAGTATAGCTTAAGTAATATATAAACATCCATTTTAAATAATAATATTAAAAAAAATCTTTGGAATATAAAAAGGAAATAGAGCTTTAAAGCTACAAAAGTACTAAATGCATCATAATTACGAAAAATATTTCCACATATTCATTTTATATTATTGAAAACGGGAATATTAAGGTTCTGAAGGATTTCTTTACACATCAAAACAAAAACGAACTTCTAACGCAGCGCACTAGTGTAACAACGGACGGACACATATAGACAAACACATAGACTACAGTTTTACCCTTTCCGTATTAATTTTGAGTTTAGAGACATGATTATCTTAAATATTAAAATAAATATAATTAATATTAAATATTTTCTTCGATAGTTGTTCGCCTTATTGAGCGTTACATCGTTTTGAAAAAGAATAATTAAACATTCTTGAGAGACTTGACTAATATTGGCGTTTGAAATGAAGCATACGCCGGTTGCGTCGCCTTACTCAAATAGGTAGTATATAAGGGTGTCGAATCGCAGCTATGGATAAGAACAGCGCAATTGCGTGAACCTTTGGTGGAAGACCCACCTTAGGGAGGCCGGACGTTTCTCGTAACCCTGGCCGATCGCCGCGTATGTCTTAACCTTAACGATGATGATGGAGTAGAAGCCAGGTGTACAGACTGGTGTCCATGTGGGATGGACAAAAACAAAGACCAGAAGATGGTGGTGTTAGAAGCCAGGTGTACAGACTGGTGTCCATGTGGGATGGACAAAGAGCAGATGACGGTGGTGATTAGAAGCCAGTGTGTACAGACTGGTGTCCATGTGGGATGGACAAAGACCACAAGAGGGTGGGGAGTAGAAGCCAGTGTGTACAGACTGGTGTCCATGTGGGATGGACAAAGAGCAGCAGACGATTGTGATTAGAAGCCAGTGTGCACAGACTGGTGTCCATTTGGGATGGACAAAGACTAGAGGCTGGTGATGTTAGACAGGCAATGGAGTAATAACCTGTAAGTGTAATACAATTTTCGAAATTTCCGGAAATTGAGAACACGTTTGCTCCGATTTGCAAACTGCGAACGCGGTCACGTGGGTATAACAACAGACAGACACACACACACACAGACACGTCGAAATTAGAACCTCTCCGTGACATACGTCACTCGGAGAGGTAATTAACTTAAAACAATTCACGGCCTACGTAAAATGAACACTAGATCCAAACATTTTCTAAATTATTATTTTAGAACTTAGGATTATTAGAACGAAATAGTAATAAATCAGCAATATGTGAAATAATAAAATCAATTGCTAATATTGATTTATTTTTTATGTTATATTCATTATGAAAATACTTTAAGCCAGCCGTTTTACTGTACTTGAAGTGTATAACCGCCCCAAAGAGGAAGAGACGTCCTAACCAAACCAAACCAAACCTAACCGAACAGTAACTTTTTGGAAAAGGCATATTATTTGAGAAGTCAATGAAGATAAACATCAATATTTTGGAAAAAGCGTAACAATGTTAAATGATTTAAAAAATATTACTAACCTAACCTGATTTTGAACAAAGAGGCTTTATTGGACGAAAGTGCTTTTGTTAAATGCTTAACCCAAGTCCAATTTTCACTTTTTGTGTATCACACGGTGTTAAAAAATCACCGAGGTCTTTTTTTTTATTATTATTATCATCTTGTTGCACAGTCGTCAAATAGTGGCGCTTCCAAGGCAGTAAGAATGTTTATTGAAAACGCTAGCACTCTTGGGGTCGCTTAATTCGACAAATAGCGTCGTTTGAATTGTAAATACCAAACCCGCGATTGGGCTAAGTTCATTAGAAACTTTGGCGGGATTCGGTCTAATGGAATTCTGCGCAATGGGAATATACCTATTTAAACAAATCTAGCCGACCTGTTGGAAACGTTGTTCTATTATGAAAGCCAAGAAAGCTTATTTATTCTTCATGTCAAACCATCACTTTAAACATATATATTTTGCTCAAAATTTGAGTCAAGGAAGTCCTTTTCTCAATATAAAATGAAAGCCATTGTGACTTACATTATGAATATAGCCACAAGGTGAATAATCTAACACCTTGTGGTAAAATATACCTCCACTTTTTAGTTGTTTTTCTAAAATATTATAATTCTTCTTAAAATGAAGATTTAAAAAAATTTAAGCTATATACCAACGTATTAAAAACATGTTACGTTAAATAACACCTGGTAAGCGTTGATGTTTAGCTTAGTGTTAAGATTATTCTGTGTTTACCTCTTAAACGTGATAAAATAAGAAGTGTTCCTATTTGGAACACATTTTAAGGATCCTTAGAGAAACAGAGATGTAATTAGACATCAACATTGAAGCAATGTTTAACTTTATAACATGTTCAGATGTGGCAAACCTAAACACTTTTTTTTCTGTGTATGGGCTTTCCATCCAACCATGCGTCTTTAAAATATTTCTCGTTTGACTGGCTAGACGCGTTCTTAGTGTCAACGTGAAGTTGTTGAGTCTGAGTGTTTGTTCGGGAGTCCTTATTCGGTCGGGAAACCTGCCAACGGCATTTGTCGGCCGTGTGCCCCGTTCTCTGGCAAGACGTGCACCTTAATTTTCTTTGAGGTTTAGGGCATTCAATTGACATATGTCCGTACTCCAGGCAATTAAAACATAAGAATTCACCTTTCGAGTTTCGACTAGGTTTATAGGCAGTACTTTGTCGATCGTTCGTTTCTGGTGTTTGTCGTTCAAAAGTGCGTTCCGATTTCGTTACGTGCTTCGTTCGTTCGTTAAGGTGAAAGTTCGTTCGATTTTTCTTCGTCAACGCCCGTCGTTCTTCTATTTGACTGATGCTCTGTAGTAGTTCGTGCGCTGATTCGAAGTTTCTCGCGCTTAACGCTGTGGCCATATTCTCATCGTTTAAGCCAGCTATAAGGTAATCAATCATCGTTTCGTCATCAAGTTCAGAGGGGTCTCGTACTCTGCGTTCCATTTCCTTCATTAAGTGCATGGTTCCTTTTGTGGCTGGAAACCATTTCGTCAGCAGATCTTTCCATTCAGGCCACGTATGGGTGACGGTATCGAGGCTTTCGAACCATATTTTAGCGGTCCCTCTCAAATTAGGCAGTGCGTATCGTATTTTATCTCTATCGTCCCACACGTACGTTTCGGCCAGTTGTTCAACCTTCCTCAGCCACATGGTAACGGTCTACTGGGGTTGTTGCGGATCAAATTCCGGAACTAACTTTTCGGCATCGTGCATTTGCCGCGCTTGTGGCACCACTTGTTGTACTTGCAAAGCTGCCGCTACAGCCGCTTGGATAGCTTGATTAAGAGCAGCTATCGGAATGAAATCGGGCGGTACTTCGTTCACCCCGTGCCTTGCGTTCGCTCTGTGACGGCGGGCGTTCTCTCTCCTGCGGTGGTCTACGTTCGGATTATATGCGGGATCTCGAAAATCATCCCGTTCGCTGCCGCTTTCATCGGGGTAGTCGCTTCCCCTGTCAGACGCTCTGTCGCTCTCTCTGTCGGACGTTCTGTCGCCTTCCCTGTTACCTTCACCACCTTCAGCCATTTCGAAAATAGGATCTTGCACGTTCTCTCCTAGATTTCCCGTTCTTGGGGTGGGGTTGTCGTTCTCTGAAGGCGCGACGATTTCGTTCACGTTGGGCGTAACCCTTTCGGACAATACTGCGTTTTGGGGTTTAGGATGCTCAATTATAGAGGTCTGCTTACGGTTGCTTCTTTCGCTCGTCGTACTTTTTTGAGTAGTTTCGTCGTTCTGTTTATCTGAACAGCGTTCGTTTGACTCTTTTGGCGTACTCGTTCTAACGTTCCTGAGCGGTTTCGATAACGTTCTGCAGTCGTCGCAAAAATCGCATACGCGCTGTACACTGTAAAAAAAAAGGGTTCTTCGAGGGTTTTCAATAGAACTCTTACGTTCTTGTTGGAACTCTAAAGGTTCCCAGAGGTGGATGAAGGTTCACAGTAGAACAGGAAGGTTCTTAGCAGATCGTATCTAATTAAAAGGGTTCTTGTAATAACGTGTGGGGTTTTAATAGATCCTTGAAGGTTCTTGATAGAACATTCGGGTTCTTGAAAGATCCTTGAAGGTTCTTGAAAGAACATTCGGGTTCTTGAAAGATCCTTGAAGGTTCTAGAAAGAACATTCGGGTTCTTGAAAGATCCTTGAACGTTCTTGAAAGAACATTTGGGTTCTTGCGAGAGCCTTCACGGTTCGTGAAAGAACATTCAAGTTCTCGATAGATCCTTGAGGGTTCGTGAAAGAACATTTCGGTTCTCGATAGATACTTGAGGGTTCATGAAAAAAATGCGGGTTCTTGAAAGATCCTTAAAGGTTCGCGAAAGAACAGTGTTAGAAAAATAGGTGTTTCGTGGGTGTTTGGAAATACCTTGAGGTGTTTATATACTCTTTTTAGAGTGTTTTGTAACTGAGACGGTGTTTTCTCCGTAAAAAGGTGCTAGTTCACTCTTTTTAGGTATTTTTTTAAAGGAAATGGCGATTCACTGGTACGTAGAAACACCTTTAGGTTTTTACCTCTCAGAGTGACGATGACGTCACGGAGAGGTTTTACACTGGACGTGTCTGTGTGTGTGGGTGGGTGTCTGTGTGTGTGTGTCTGTCACCGCGTTCACCGTTGGCAAATCGGAGCAAACGTGTTCGCAATTTCCGGACCGCGTTCGCGGTACACAGAAATTCGGAAAATTTTACTTCATTGCTCTATCCTTCTTATTTGACGCCAATCATTAACTAGCCGTTACACCTTCATCTGCTGTCTAACCGCCAATAGACCTATTCACATTAAGGGCCGCGCATGAGAAGTTGCAATGTTTGGGGGCATGAGTTATAGCGCTTCTATGGAGTTAAACGTGTAAACTAAACTACGATGGACGTATGGGAGACCTTTTGAAATTTAATATTAAAATAAAATGCCTAGTATTTAAAACCTAGATAGTACAATTAAAATCATGTTAAGAAATAAAGTGTTTAAGTTCTAATGGAAACGGTGCATTGATATTAGTAGGCCGCTATAACTCACTAAGCCTTGGCGACGGTACGGGATCATCGCTTCATCGCCGAATAGACGGCGATGTCCACCGATGCCGTGCCGAAAGCGCTGTGTATAAATGCCCGTAAGCCCTGGCGCCCAATTTAGTGAGTAGAATTTCATTAAATTCCCTAATTTTACGTCTATCAATTGAATTTGATAAAATTTCACCTCGGAAGTTCAATTAATACTTTTACAACAAGAAATACAACACTGTTTTATAAAAATAAACTCGAATGCGTAGCAAATAAGGCAAAAGGAATGGTTAAAAGTACTGCACTGCCCCCAAACATGCTTTCTACGCATGCTCACCTCTCGAAATTCCCCCCTTTTCACCCCCGCTCCACCGGTGAAAAGGTCTATTGTTTCACCCAATACCAACCGGTATTTAATGGCTTCTAACAACAGCACCATGCACTAGTCTTTCGTGTACACCACATACACACCAATCTGTTCTTAATGGCTTCTAACACCACCATCTACTCGTCTTTCATCTATACCACATAGACACCAATCTGCAACATTGGCTTCTATTCCATCATCGTCGTTAGTCTTAAGATGTACGCGGCGAGCAGCTAGGGTTACGAGAAACGTCTAGCCTCCCAATGACAGGGCTTCCACCAAAGGTTCACGCAATTGCGCATTTTCTTTTCCCTTAGTGTGAATCAATCGCCTTATATACTCTAAATTTTCAAAAGTTCTGATATAGGTGTTCCCTAGAAGTATAACGTTAAAGATAGCTATGTTTAAAATTATTTTAGGAATGAAGTTTCTTAAACCAACTTAACTATAATTAACGTAAAATACTGACGATTAAAATAATAAATATCAGTTATATTTATTTAATTATTTAAGATAAACTTCTTTCTATGTAATGACACAAGAGAGAGAGAGTTTATATAGAACGAGTAATGAAGATGGCATCTGAATCGAAACACTACACGAATATCAAAGTTAATATAAAGCGAGTAGGATGAAAAGATCACTTACTAAACGATATTATTTTCTTTTTGCTGAATATTAAATGGGAATATTTTAAATATTTTTCGGCATTACGATTCTTTAAGTAGTTGTGTAGCTATAAAGCTCTGTTTCATCTCAATATTCCAAGAACATCTTTTGATATTAATATTTCAAATTTGGTGTTTATTTTTTAATTCAGCTTTACTACATTTATATATAGTGTGAACGTAACTTTCATTTTTATACTATACTGGATGTTAATACTTCATCTCTCCACAAGTGTTGAAACGATTGGGTCATTTAAATAAGATACCCTAGATTTAAACAAGAATTGACCTTGTTTCGTGTCTTCTTATAGGTCTTAACGGTTCAGAGTGAGACGAATGTTAAACACACATTTAAGTGATAGATATTAGGTCCTCATTAGATTTATTGAGGATACACAGGGAATTATTAAGCGCTTTAACCTTTACAAATGACATTGGCAATATCTCGCCAATTTGAACTATGTTTAAAAAGTAAAATCGTCTCGGCGCGGAGAGGTTTATTTTGGTTTCCCAACTTGCAACATTGGCTTCTACTCCATTATCACCGTTGGGGTTAAGATGCACGCGCGATCGGCTACGGTTACGAGAAACGTTTCGCTTCCCAATGACAGGGCATCCACCGAATGCACACGCAATCGCGCTTATGCTTATAATTTGTGAATGAATCGCCTTATATACCCTAAATTTTCAAAACTTGTGAAAACGGTGTACGCTAGAAGTCAAACGTCAAAAATAGCTATGTATAAATTCATTTTAAGAATAACGTTTCTTAAAACGGCTTAACTAGAATTAAGGAAAAATACTGACGATTAAAAAAATTTCTATCAGTTATATTTATTTAATTATTTAAGATAATCATCTTTTCTACGGAACGACACAAGTGCAAGTTTAAATAGAACGAGTTATGAAGATTGCATATGAATAGAAACACAAGGTTAATATAAAGCGAGTAGGATGAAATGATCTCTTTCAAAATCATAACATTTTTTTATTGCTGAATATTAAATGAAAATATGTTAAAGATGTTTCGGCATTACGATTCCTTTTGTAGTTTTGTAGCTACAAAGCTCTGTTTCATTTCAATATTCCAAGAAATTATTTTTATATTAATATTTCAAATTTGGTGTTTACTCTTTAATTCAGCTTTACTACATTTATATATAGTGTAAACTTATATTTCACGGTGAAGAGTTTTAAAAAAGTCACGAAGAGAGAGAAAAATTGAAAATCATTGTTATGATGCAACCTAACACTGTTGAAATAAGAACCTCTATAAGGTGGCCATATGATATAATATAATTCCAACGGAGTTGAAACAAACGAGGGCTCTGAGTCAAAATAAATCAGTTTCAGATTTGAACTAAACCGGGTTCAGAGTCGAGCTACACTGGTTCTGGGTTGATTGCAACGCGGTTCTTAGGCGATCTCAACACGGTTCAGAGTCAAACTACATGGAGTTCTGGGTCTAACTCAATACGGTTCTTAGCCGTACGAAACAGGGTTCTTAGGCTAACTCGACAGGGTTCTGAGCCAAACTCGACAGGGTTCAGATTCGAACTCGACATGATTCAGAGTCAAACTACACAGCGTTCGGATTATAACTAAACCGGGTTCTGAGTCGAATAAACCGGGTTCTGGGTTTAACGCAATACGGTTCTTAACCGTACGAAGTGGGGTTCAGAGTCGAACTACACCAGGTTCAGAGTCGAACTCAACACGGTTCTCAGTCAAACTACACATGGTTCCGATTACAACTGAACAAGGTTTTGAAGCACACGCTACATGATTCAGCTAGGAACCTAATACGGTTCCAAAAGAAACTAACTTGGTTCAAAGAAAAACCCCAGCTCGGATCGTAGATGAACTCCTTAGGGCTTTATAGAGAACTCATATCAAAGGGTTCTATGTAGATCAAAAAAGGGTTTAAAATAGGGGACAAGCGTTAAGAACCCTTTTCTCGGCAAAGTAGAACCTTTTTTCTTAGAGTGTACTTTCGTTCTTGTACAGTCGCGGAAATAAGTTTCGGATCATTTTCAATCGACGATAATTTCATGATGGATCGTCGTATCGCAAAATTTTTGACATTATTAGTTAAGTGTGAATGTCAAGAATAGGTCAACACCTTATTTTTGAAAATCAGAAAATTATTGCGCTCGTGACTACTAAAAAACCAAAAAATCACTTTTCGACCAATTAAAATCTTCGCGTCATGTGACATTTTTTAGATGCATCACATAGCTCGCGTCATTTGGAAACGAACCCTTTTTGAAATTTTAAAATCGGTCCAGCCGTTCAAAAGTTATGGCGTAAAATGTGACTGGATTTTGGTCACAAATTAAGCCTAACGTCCAAAAGATTGTTTAAGAAAAGCCAATGAAGCCAAAGGCGGGTAATGTTATTTCAATAGAAAAAGGAAAACACCAAAAAATTGCTTTTCAAAAATATTATAAAATTGAGTAATTTAAATAATTAAAATAAAAAATTTAATAATTAAAATTAAAACTCATTGAATCATATTAAAATTGATTAAATCAAATTAAAATTGATTAAATCAAATTAAAATTGATTAAATCAAATTAAAATTGATTAAATCAAATTAAAATTGATTAAATCAAATTAAAATTGACTAAATCCAATTAAAATTGACTAAATCAAATTAAAATTGACTAAATCCAATTAAAATTGACTAAATCGAATTAAAATTGACTAAATCAAATTAAAATTGATTAAATCAAATTAAAATTGATTAAATCAAATTAAAATTGACTAAATCAAATTAAAATTGACTAAATCCAATTAAAATTGACTAAATCCAATTAAAATTGACTAAATCAAATTAAAATTGACTAAATCAAATTAAAATTGATTAAATCAAATTAAAATTGACTAAGTCCAATTAAAATTGACTAAATCAAATTAAAATTGACTAAATCAAATTAAAATTGACTAAATCAAATTAAAATTGACTAAATCAAATTAAAATTGACTAAATCAAATTAAAATTGATTAAATCAAATTAAAATTGATTAAATCAAATTAAAATTGACTAAATCCAATTAAAATTGACTAAATCCAATTAAAATTGACTAAATCAAATTAAAATTGACTAAATCAAATTAAAATTGACTAAATCCAATTAAAATTGACTAAATCGAATTAAAATTGACTAAATCAAATTAAAATTGACTAAGTCCAATTAAAATTGACTAAATCAAATTAAAATTGACTAAATCAAATTAAAATTGACTAAATCAAATTAAAATTGACTAAATCAAATTAAAATTGACTAAATCAAATTAAAATTGACTAAATCAAATTAAAATTGATTAAATCAAATTAAAATTGACTAAATCCAATTAAAATTGACTAAATCCAATTAAAATTGACTAAATCAAATTAAAATTGATTAAATCAAATTAAAATTGATTAAATCAAATTAAAATTGACTAAGTCCAATTAAAATTGACTAAGTCCAATTAAAATTGACTAAATCAAATTAAAATTGATTAAATCAAATTAAAATTGATTAAATCAAATTAAAATTGATTAAATCAAATTAAAATTGACTAAATCAAATTAAAATTGACTAAATCAAATTAAAATTGATTAAATCAAATTAAAATTGATTAAATCAAATTAAAATTGATTAAATCAAATTAAAATTGACTAAATCCAATTAAAATTGAGTAAATCCAATTAAAATTGACTAAATCCAATTAAAATTGATTAAATCCAATTAAAATTGATTAAATCCAATTAAAATTGATTAAATCAAATTAAAATTGATTAAATCAAATTAAAATTAACTAAATCAAATTAAAATTGATTAAATCAAATTAAAATTGATTAAATCAAATTAAAATTGATTAAATCAAATTAAAATTGACTAAATCCAATTTAAATTGACTAAATGAAATTAAAATTGATTAAATCAAATTAAATTGATTAAATCAAATTAAAATTGACTAATTCAAATTAAAATTGACTAATTCAAATTAAAATTGATTAAATAAAATTAAAATTGATTCATTCAAATTAAAATTGATTAAATAAAATTAAAATTGATTAAATAAAATTAAAATTGATTAAATAAAATTAAAATTGATTAAATAAAATTAAAATTGATTAAATAAAATTAAAATTGATTCATTCAAATTAAAATAGATTAAATAAAATTAAAATTGACCCATTCAAACTAAATTTGACTCATTGAAATTAAATTTCATGAACTTGAATTAAAATGAATTAATTCCAGTTAAATTTGAATAATTAAAATTAAAATTGATTAATTAAAATTAAAATTTGATTAATTAAAATTAAAATTTGATTAATTATAATTAAAATTGACTAATTCCAATTAAAATTGACTCATTCAAATTATTTTTGATGAACTTCAATTAAAATTGATTAAATCGAGTTAACATTTCCCTCCTCAATGAGAAAGCCAAAAAAAGAGAGGACCCTCTGTTACTATGGGAAAAACCGAACTGCGCTTATAATAGAAAAGGAGTTCGAAACTTTAAAAAAAAACAAGCTGGATTTTTCTGCATGCGACACTCTGAAGGGGGTGTTTTGCGACACTCTGAGCTGCACAACACTCACATGAGAGTAAAAATTTACTTTTAGATCCTTGTTAAAAAGGTGTTAAACTGCACCTCTGTTGCACCATTCTATTCTTATCTTTTTAAATGAGTGTTTTTAAACCCTTTCATTGGTGTAAATGAACACACCTGTAATGCTGTCAAATTTGAACCCATATAAACTACTTTTAAAGGTGTTAAAGCACACCCCATATTCTTAGAGTGTAGGGTTAATTAAATTCAAATATATCATAGTTTAATTTCTTGAAAACTTTGTTTACCGAAAATTAATATAAGGCACTCTTTTCCAAATCGTGTCTTTAAGCCTGAAATTTTTAATATTTTTTACATCAACCACCAACTCATTTTGTCCGCTTATCATTTATTTTGACTAAGGCTACAAAGACGGTTTTTATGCATATCTGTGTCTTCAGTCTTATTTCTTACTGTAAAAACTTGGGGTCTAAAAATGGTCTTTCATGGTTTTAAGTAGGACGTCATACAAGTAATAGTGTATTATAGTTTGAAAATGGTTTCATTAAAAATATATCATAAACGGTTTGTTCATAAAAATCGAGTAAACCAACAATGCTCTGGCATTGGAAATGAAACCGGGCGGTTCCCATTCAACCGAATCTCAATGGACAGAATCGCATTCGACAGAAAATGTTTGGCTAGAATTTCAAATCTAGCCCAATGGCTATATTCCCGATGGACCGAAATCCCAATCGTCCGAATATGCCCTAAAAATACATCAATATAACTTGAAACCCGATAGCCGTCAGCGATTCGGTGGTGTAGTTTTTTAATATTAAAATTAAATGTTTCGTGATACTAATTAAAACGCTCACTTTCATTCCTTTCAAGGCAAGAGATATTTTGAATTAATAAACAAATTGTGGTTAAAATGAAGTATAATCTTAATGGTAGTTCCATCAATTTTTAAGTTTTAAATTAAAATTTTAATATTTTGGTTTCGGGTAGGTTAGGTTCGGTTCGGTTCGGTTCGGTTAGGTTATTTTCCTATTAATTAGCTACCACCTTTTCCAAAACATTCTCCTACTAATTTGCTACCACCTTTTCCAAAACATTCTCCTACTAATTTGCTACCACCTTTTCCAAAATATTCTCCTAATTAATCGTTGCCACCTTTTCCAAAACAATGGTTCCAATAATTAGTTGCCACCTTTCCAAAATGTTCTCCTTATAGTTAGCTGTCACCTTTTCCTAAATATTTTCCTAATAATTAGCTGCCACCTTTTCCAAAATATTCTCCGATTAATTAGCTGCCACCTTTTCCAAAATATTCTCCGATTAATTAGCTGCCACCTTTTCCAAAATATTCTACTATTAATTAGCTGCCACCTTTTCCAAAATATTATCCTAATAGTTAGCTGCCACCTTTTCCAAAATATTCTCCTATTAATTAGCTGCCACCTTTTCCAAAATATTCTCCTATTAATTAGCTGCCACCTTTTCCAAAATATTCTCCTATTAATTAGCTGCCACCTTTTCCAAAATATTCTCCTACTAATTAGCTGCCACCTTTTCCAAAATATTCTCCTTATAGTTAGCTGTCACCTTTTCCAAAAATTCTCCTTATAGTTAGCTGTCACCTTTTCCAAAATATTCTCATATTAATTAGCTGCCACCTTTTCCAAAATATTCTCCTAATAGTTAGCTGCCACCTTTTCCAAAATATTCTCCTACGACCAATTAGGAATTCCGATGGTGATAACGGATTAGGCTCGTTTTGATTGTTATACACATAAGTTAAGGGCCTAGAATTTATAATTCCCTCAGTTTCTAGGAGTGTGGTTTCAAGTTCGGTGTGGGTCAGGGAGGCGTGGCCTAGGGTTTTTTTTAACGAAATTTTTACGGAACGAACTAATCGTTCCCACCAACCCCCGTACCACCGAGGGGTCCGTCAATTTATGGATTTTTACGTATTTTTTTTATTTATATGGATTTGTCAAATTTTTATAAAAATCCAAAATCCAGTAGGATTTTCAAAAAAACCGTTGTATTTTTGAATTTTCTCATGGAATTTCGTATTTTTTCTCGGGATTTTGTATTTTTTTTTCGGGATTTTGTATTTTTCGGGGATTTTGTATTTTTTTTCGGGATTTTGTATTTTTTCGGGGATTTTGTATTTTTTCGGGATTTCGTAATTTGTTTTGGGATTTCGTATTTTTTTTAGGATTTTGTATTTTTAGCTGTAATTTTTATCGTCTTCCTGGATTTGTGAATTTGAAAATTTTGGATTTTTTGTGGATTTTCACGAAATTTTTGGATTTTTTTTGTGGATTTTCACAAAATTTTGGATTTTTTTGTGGATTTTCACAAAATTTTGGATTTTTTTGTGGATTTTCACAAAATTTTGGATTTCTAAAAAAATTCGAACACACTCCCGGATTTAACATGTTACTTTGGATTTCTAAAAAATTTTCGGTATTTTTGGATTTTTTTCTGGATTTTCGGTGGATTTTTGGATTTTTTACATAATTTTATATATTTTGAAACTTTTGAAAGATCTTCGGATTTTTCAAAAAATACAAAATCCTTTTTGTATTTTCACTGGAATTTTGGATTTGTTTTTGGATTTTTCCCCGAGCGTACGGGATTTTTTGGCAATGACGGACCCCTCGCGTACCACGTTGCCCTTTCCACTATGAACTTCCATTCTATTCCTCTAATCGCGAAAAATTCCTCAAATTTTTGAGTATCTAAGTTTTGCCAGATGAGTTTAAGATCCGTATTTGCTTTCTTAAACGTTTTTGCGTTATCTGAGTATATAATTGTTGGCACACCCCTTCTAGCAATTATTCTTCTAAATGCTAACAAGAACTCATCTGTTGATAGGGATGGAACAAGCTCAAGGTGCACTGCTCTTGTTACAGCACACGTTGCTAAGCAAATATATGATTTTTTTCATTGAGTTTGCATTGTGATTTTTAACTAGAATAGGTCCAGCGAAATCCAGGCCTATTATAGAAAATGGTGGCGATTCTTCCATTCTATCTCTAGGAAGGGGGGCGGTAGGGGCGTTTCCCAGCTTCGCGCTTATTTTCTTGCACGTGCTGCAGTTCTTAACAACAGTGCGAGCTATTTGCCTGCCACTGGGGATCCAATACCTCTCCCTTAGCTGGGTAAAGGTATCGTTAATCCCTCCGTGTCCAATTTCTAAGTGGCTTCTTATAAATTATTGGATGTTTTTCCTGATATGATAGCGAAGCTTCTTCTAATCTACCGCCTGCACAAATCACACCAGAGTTATTCAAAAACGGTTTTAGCGATGCTATTTTTGAGCTATTGCTAACGTTTTCCCCCCTTTTGAGGGCTTTTAATTCTGTTGAAAATTCTAAATCTTGAGATGCCTTCACCCATATTGTTTCCGCATGTTCTATTTCTACAGCGCTTATAGGTCCTACTATTTTTGGGGCGTATTTTCTAATGTTTTTAATGAATCTTAAAACATAAGAGGTGATTCTAAATGCTTTCTTTACTGAATAGTACTTATTTAGGTCTATTATGTTATATAAGTTGCCTGTTTCTGCGGCAGTCACTGATAGTGTCAAGTGGCGCCTTTCTATTTCTACAGATTCATGGCTAACCTCCTTACATTCACCTTTTGGCCAGTTTTCTTTTGATAGTCTTAACCAAGGGGACCCGTACCACCACAATTCATTGTTAATCAATTTTTCCATGTATACCTCTAGAGGGGAGGTCAGCGGGATTTTCGCTGCCTGGACAATGGGCCCAATTTTGTGTTTTGGTTAGATTTCTGATCTCTGTGGTTCGGTTACTAACGAATTGTTTCCAGTTATGGGGGTCGCTTTTCACCCAACCTAAGGCTACGTTTGAATCCGTCCAATAGTATGTTTCTATTGAAGGGTCGTTAAATGCTTCTTTAACATAGTTGCCTAGACGCGCGCCTAACAGGCACGCCATTAATTCTAATCTAGGAATGGTCATTGCTTCTTCCTTAATGGGCGTGACCTTAGTTTTTGCTGCCACGAAAGATACACCTACACTGTAAAAAATTGTGGTGTCTAAATAGTGCCATAATGGTGTTAAAACAATGTGCACTCTTTGTGCACCTTGACAAGGTGCTGAAATTATACGAAAATAGTTCGATATTTTAAAAACACCATTAGCTTAAACCAATGGTGTAGAAATGGGTTTATAAAACATAATTCTTTAAAAGGTGTGCAAATGATACCTTAATTATATAAAATAACCCCATCGAATACCCCATTAAATGGTGGTCATATGGCATAGAATTAGTGCGATATTTTTTAAACACCATTCGCTTAAATAAACGGTGTGAAAAAGGGTTGAAAAAGCCTCATTCATTAAAAGGCGCACAAATCATACCTAAACGATGTAATATAACACCTTTGCAAGGCCAATATAAAAGGTGTAGAAATAATGTGAATATAGAGTTATGTTTCGAACACCATTGGCTTAAATAGAAGGTGTAAAAAAGGGCTGAAAAAACCTCATCCTCGAAAAGGTGCGCAATTGATATAAAATAACACCTTCGCAGGCCCATAAAAAAGATGTTGAAATGATGTGAAAATGGAGTTATGCACTCTAAATTAAGGTACCTGAATAGTGTTGTAGTGGTGTAAAATTTATTCTGCACTATTTGTACACCTTAACAAGGCGGTGAAATGGTATGAAAATAGTGTGATATTTTATTAACACCATTAGCGAAAATGAATGGTGCAAAAAAGGGTTCAAAAAAAATCATTCGATAAAAGGTGCTCAAATTATACCTAAATGGATTAAAATAACACCTTCGATTATACCATTAAATGGTCTTAAAATAATACGAAAATGGAGCTAATTTTTAAAAAAACTTACACCATTGCAAACCCCTATTTACCCCATTTTAAGTCCTTAATTACCCCATTCCAAATCTATATTTACCCCATTTCAAGCTCCCATTTACACCATTGCAAACCCCTATTTACTTCATTTCAAGTCCATATTTACCCCATTTCAAGTCTATATTTACCCCATTTGAAGTCCATATTAACCCCATTTCAACTCTATATTTACCGCATTTAAAGTCCCTATTCACCCCATTTCAAGTCTATATTTACCCCATTTCAAGTCTATATTTACCCCATTTCAAGTCTATATTTACCCCATTTCAAGTCTATATTTACCCCATTTCTAGCCCTATTTACACTATTGCAAAACCCCTATTTACCTCATTTCAAGTCCTTATTTACCCCATTTCAAGTCTATATTTACCCCATTTTAAGTCCATATTCACCCCATTTCAACTCTATATTTACCGCATTTAAAGTCCCTATTCACCCCATTTCAAGTCCCTATTCACCCCATTTCAAGTCTATATTTACCCCATTTCAAGTCTATATTTACCCCATTTCAAGTCTATATTTACCCCATTTGAAGTCTATATTTACCCCATTTCAAGTCTATATTTACCCCATTTCTAGCCCTATTTACACTATTGCAAAACCCCTATTTACCCCATTTCAAGTCTAAATTTACCCCATTTCTAGTGCATATTTACCCCATTTCAAGCCCTATTTACACCATTGCAAAACCCCTATTTACCACTTTTCAAGTCCTTATTTACCCCATTTCAAGTCCTTATCTACCACATTTCTTGTCACTATTTGCCCATTTCAAACCCCTATTCACCCCTTTTACTGGAATCTTTATTGTCGTGTTCAGTGGGACTTCAAAACCTTTCCTATAGAGCTATCTCAGAAGCTTTTGTGTGACGTCACCCATGCTATTTGCCCATAGAACCAAAGTGGTACCAAACATGGCCGCCCACTGCCAAAGCTAAGCCCGTGACGTTTTACCTAGGCACTGACGACACAACTGAGATAGCTCTATTGTGTATATACACGTTGAAGGCTTTTCTATTATATCAAGCTCGAATTAACACGACTATGAGTTGATGCCGTTAAAATTATCCAAATGAACTCTCTTGGGTAACAACTAATGTAGTCAGATTGGTGTTAATAAAGAGCACATTTTACTTTTTAAACACGACCTTTCTTAGGTCTGTAAGCACAATTTTTAAAACTATACATATATTCAATGCATGATTTCAATTATTGCTCATTCGAAAATATTTCATGACATAAGAATTGTTATTTTTATGCTACAGATCGAGATTAATATAAGGTCATTGCATTATAAAAGCGGGCCTTTTCGAGAAAATGCTTTATTTCTTTAGGTCCTTGAACAATAACGCTATATTCATTAAGGTTTTTGAACAATAGGCATCTTCCTTTTCCAAATATTGCTCTTTTTATAGATCAGGTTAGGGTTAGGAAAGATATAGGTTAGTTTTGCTTAGGTGTCTTTGAGACCTACGGTTCCAAATGTAAGCATTTGACCTCTTGATAGTAAGCGTATGCATATATTCATAACCTATAAATGGAAAAAATTGAAAAACAATTTCAATAATAATAAACTTATTATCGGTGACAGCATTTAACAAGTTGGGAAGCCAAAATAAACCTTTCCCAGTCGAGACGTGGGCTAACATTTTCAATAAATAAATTACTTTTTAAACAAAGGTCAATCAGCCAATGAGAAAAACCGGAAATAAATATCACAAATTTGATGACACACGCCAAGTGCATTTTTAAAGGTTAAACTGTCACTTCTTTTACTACATAACCACAATAATTCCTTCAAAGGACATAATATCTATCACTTAAATGTGTATTTAACATTCGGCTCACTCTAAGCCGTTAAGACCTCCTAAAAAATTACACGAAAGAAGGCCAATTTCGGTATCTTAATACATAGACCAAATCGTAACAAAACTTGTAGAAAGATACAATATAAAGACCCATATTATTTAGTGGAGTTTAAATTTACGTTTACACTATATATAAATGTAGTAAAGCTGAATTAAAAAGTAAACACCAAATTTGAAATATTAATACCAAAAGATGTTCTTGGAATATTGAGATGAGACAGAGATTTATAGCTACACAACTACTAACAGAATCGTAATGCCGAAACATATTTAAAATATTTCCATTTAGAATTCTGTAAAAAGAAATTGATATCGTTTTGTAAGAGATCTTTTCATGCTACTGGCTTTATATTAACCTTGATACGCCTATAGTGTTCGATTCAGATGGAATCTTCATTACTCGCGTGAACCGATGGTGGAAGTCCTGCCATTGGGAGGCTAGACGTTTCTCGAAACCCTAGCCGATCGCCGCGTAAATTTTAAGCCTAACGACGATGATGGAGTAGAAGCCAATGTTGCAGATTGGTGTCTATGTGCTATAGACGAAAGACCAGTAAATGGTGGTGTTAGAAGCCAATGTTGGAGATTGGTGTCTATGTGGTATACACAAAGGACTAGTGAATGCATGGTGTTGTTGTTAGAAGCCAATAAATACTGAGGGTATTGAGTAAAAGAATTGGCTGATGAAGGTGTAACGACTAGCTAACCATTGGCGTTAAATAAGCAATGAAGTAGAGTTTTCGGAATTTCTGTTTACCGCGAACCTGGTCCGGAAATTGCGAACACGTTTGCTCCGATTTGCCAACTGCGAACACGTTGACAGATACGTCCAGTGTAAAACCTCTCCGTGACGTCATCGTCACTCGGAGAGGTAAAAATGAGATATTTGCTTATGTCGTTTTTTAGAGGCACTATATTACGTTAGAAAATTTTTTGGGTACTCATTCTATGTTCAAACTTCATTACAGTGTGACATAATGCATAAGACTTAAATATTACAATTTGCTAATCGCTATATCAAGGTAAATTTCTTCGATTTGAAAATATTTCGTTCTTCTAAACTCTAAATTTTGCTTAATATTTTAAAAAATACATGGAATTATTGCTCATTTTACCAAACAACTCAATCTTCATTAGATAATCAGATTGTCGATGGTATAGAATCTTCTTGTTCCCGAGAATTTCTGTATTTCCATCGGGAACTTTCAATCATAATATACCGAATCCAAAATCCGCCAAATTGCGGGGTTTTTTACCCGAATTGTTATTGGCCGTAGTAAAATCAACTTGAAATGGGGTGAACAGGGGCATGAAATGGCTTAAACTGGGACTTGAATTAGACTAAATATTGGCTTGAAATGGTGTAAGTAGGGGTCTGAAACGGAGTAAATAAGGGTCTGAAACGGAGTAAATAAGGGTCTGAAACGGAGTAAATAAGGGTCTGAAACGGAGTAAATAAGGGTCTGAAACGGAGTAAATAAGGGTCTGAAACGGAGTAAATAAGGGTCTGAAACGGAGTAAATAGGGTCTGAAACGGAGTAAATAGGGGTCTGAAACGGAGTAAATAGGGGTTTGAAACGGAGTAAATAGGGGTTTGAAACGGAGTAAATAGGGGTTTGAAACGGAGTAAATAGGGGTTTGAAACGAAGTAAAAAGGGCTTTGAAATGGAGTAAAAGGGGCTTTGAAATGGAGTAAATAGGGCCTTGAAATGGAGTAAAAAGGGCTTTGAAATGGAGTAAATAGGGCCTTGAAATGGAGTAAATAGGGCCTTGAAATGGAGTAAATAGGGCTTTGAAATGGAGTAAAAAGGGCTTTGAAATGGAGTAAATAGGGCTTTGAAATGGAGTAAATAGGGCTTTGAAATGGAGTAAAAAGGGCTTTGAAATGGAGTAAATAGGGCTTTGAAATGGAGTAAATAGGGCTTTGAAATGGAGTAAATAGGGCTTTGAAATGGAGTAAATAGGGCTTTGAAATGGAGTAAATAGGGCTTTGAAATGGATCAAATAGGGCTTTGAAATGGATCAAATAGGGCTTTGAAATGGATCAAATAGGGCTTTGAAATGGAGTAAATAGGGCTTTGAAATGGAGTAAATAGGGCTTTGAAATGGAGTAAATAGGGCTTTGAAATGGATCAATAGGGCTTTGCAATGGAGTAAATAGGGCTTTGAAATAGAGTAAATAGGGCTTTGAAATGAAATAAATAGGGCTTTGAAATAGGGTAAATAGGGTTTTGAAATGGAGTGAAAAGGGACTTAAAATGGTGTATTAATGGATTTGTTTTACACCTTAAACGTGGTGCTAAATATAGAAAAAATATTTAACACCTTTTTCACTTCATTTGGTATAGTAATGTGATATACGTGGCGTAACCTTGCCTACTTTTAACACCATTAAACTAAGTAGTAATATTAGAGACCAACAGATTTCCTAAAAAAGATGATAAAAAGCACAATAAATGGTGCATAAATGCCTAATATTTCCTTAATACTTGCAAATAATTTTTGTAAATGGCGTGAATTTATCATAAAGATGGTGTTGAAGTACACCATAAATGGTGTCGTTTTTGGCACCGCAAAAAACAGCATATATGGTGTAAGAATGCACCATTATTTTTTACAGTGTACGTCATTGTTTATAGTTTTAAACCTAACGTTGGCTACTGCCCCATGCGCTTTTTTGCTTGCAACTCCTTTTCTCTAATCTCTTCTTGGGATCCATTGTAAAAATAATGCCTTCTTATTTCAAGGTTATCCAATTTTGGTATCTCTTGACACCAGGCTAGAAATGGATCTTTAAATTCAGGGGGTAAATCACTATCCCAATGTACCTTACTTTCCCATAAGTTTTGGAAAAATAGTTTTGCCCGAATAGTAAAGGGTGCTATAAATCCCATTGGGTCGAAAATCTGAGACACGTGGCTTAGCATTTGACGTTTTGTTATTTTTTCCGTATCTAACATGTTTGTCAAACTGGAAACGTCAATGGAGAAGGAATCATTGTTTGTGTTCCATTTTACACCTAATACCGTTAAGTCTTCCGTGCTCACCTGTTCGAACATATGGCTTCCATCTTCCCAATTTTGGGTTTCCCACATTTCTCTAAGTTCTTGAGAGTTTGTTTCCCATTTACGAAACTTCATTCCCGCTTCTTTCATTAGGGCGGAGCTAAGTACTGAGTTTTTAATGCTATTTCTACATTGTCATCCCCTGTCATAAGACCGTCTACGTATAGATCCTTGTTAATTTTTTCTCTGACATTTTCGTCAACGTCCCTTGACTCTTGCGCGTGATATTTTATGGTGCAAGACAAAAGAAACGGACTAGATGTTACGCCAAACGGCACGCGGGTCATTCGTAGGGTTACAAACTCATCTTTAATTGGTTTCCCATCCTTTTCCTTTACCCATAAGAACCTAACAGAATCTTTGTCTGGTTAGTCTAAAGCTATTTGTAAAAAGGCTCCTTCTATGTCAGATACTACGGCGATTTTATTGTTTCGAAATCGAAGTAGAAGCATTAATAGATCAGGGTTTAGATTGGGACCTGGGGACAGGCAGTGGTTTAAGGATGGGGCGCCGTACGCGTGGGAGGATGCGTCAAACACTACGCGAAGTTTTGTAGTAACGGCGTTATCTCTTATGACCCCTTGATGTGGAATATAATAAGTGCCAGGTGGTTTTTTTTTCTAGCTGCTCTAAGGGCACAATTTCGGCTATTCCTTTTTCTAGCTGGTCATTTATGACTTTCTTATATTCCTCGTAATATTTTGGATCTTTTTCGAATCTATTAACTAGGGTCCTCATTCTTTTTTCCGCGGCCCCTTTGTTATCGGGTAGTATGTCTTTACTGGTATTCCAGGGGAATTTTACCCTGTACCTTTCCCCGTTATGACTGACGTCATCAAAGAACGTGGTGATAGTTCTATCCTTGCTATTTTCTTCTATTTCTTTTTTATCTATCCCTAATCCTTCCAAACTCCAAAACTTGCTAAGGGTTTCATTTAAACGTTTTAATCCTATTGACATGGTAGTGACTGAATTGCAAGTTAGGTTTTCATAGTTTTCCCGCCCTTGAATGCACCAACCCAAGGTCGTTTCTGTGGCTACAAAGGCTGGCCCGAATCTTTCTATTTTTCCAGTTACCAGTTCCCAATAGTAGTCAGCACCAATTAATAAATCGATGTCATTTTTAATTTGTTTGGGTTCTAATTTGTTCTCCCCATTTTTTGGAATTTTAAACCTTACTAAATCATTGTTTTGTTTAGAATTGTTAGGTTCATCCGCTAATTGTAGGTTTTTAGATTTCATAATACACTTAATTTGGTTATTATTAACGGAGTCGGTGCAGGCGTAGCAAACAAATGGGGTTTCTAAAGCTATTATTTTTAGGCTTTTTTCTGGATTTTCCCTGTTTTCTATTGTTAAGACTACCCTCCTAGCTCTTTTTTGAGTAGGTTCCTCCTCTCCAAAATGGTATACATCTACGTCTTTGTACCCCACAACTGGCAAATTTAATTTTCTTGAAAATTCCTCTTTAACAAATGTAATTTGACTACCCCCATCTAATAAACATTTAGCTAGTTCTACAATTTGTGGATTTTTGGGATCTCTAACTACAGCTATGGCTGTTTGTAGAAAAACCGTATTTCCCAATTTTTCTAGGGGGACTACGGCGGTGACCATCGGTCAGCTCTGATTATCTACTGCCGTTTTTTCGGCGTTTGCGGGGTTTTTCTCACAAATTGCGTAATTATGTTTTTCATTACATGCCCTGCAGTTTCTGAATACTGCCCAGCACTCGCTAGATTGGTGGGACTGTCTATAGCATTTAGAACAACGACCGCTATCCCTAATTAGCACCTTTTTCTCTGCTAATGTATGATTTGTGCAATTTCCGGTCTTGTGTGTGTCATTTTGACAGAATACACAGTATAGGCTTCCTACAATTTGTTCATTTTAATTTTTCTTAGCTCCAACGCTAAGCGCGGAAGCTGAGGGTTGATACCTAGTTTGAGACCTTCCCCCGTTCCTATTTTTTTCTTGAAAATTATTTTCAAATTTCTTATTGTTTTCCATTTTTCTGGAATTCTCGGTTTTTCCCGAAGTATTTTTTCTAGCGCCAAGCAAGCGAGCCATCTCCCTACTAACAGTTTGTTCTTTTAAGAACGCGATTATTTCATCGGCGTCTAGACTTTCCTGATTACCCACATAACCCTTTTTTACGCAAAATGCGGTTCTTATGTCATCTGGCATACACTCTAACAATGTGGGACAAAGAAATGATACGTGCGTGGCTATGTTTACGTTAAGAGCTTGTAAGCAACGTAGATTTTTCTGACAAGTATTTAACATGGATCTAAGTCCGTCTACGTCACTAGAGCTAGTTACGGGCTGAAGTTCCCTAAGTTTATTCATATGCATATGGATTGCGTAATCATTTCTTTCAAATCTTTCCTTAAGTAAATCTACAGCTATGTCGTACGAATCATCGCACTCAGTTAGTCCATCAATATGTTCAAAAGCTTCCCCTGCCAAAAAAGAGTTCAAGTATATAAACTTTTCTACCTTAGTAAGACAATTGTTGGCTTCTACGGTCGACTTAAATCGAGACCAAAAGGAATTCCACTTTGAATGGTCTCCCCGAAATATCGGGACGGTGTATGAAGGTAGTCTCATTTCCGATCCGTTGAGGCTTGTTGGATTGACATTTGAAACTCCAGCGTTTGGTTGAGCTGAAGTCAAGGTTGCTTGAGGCGAAGGCAAGATTGCCGGCGTTTGCAGGTTCGAATTTCCTGGTGGCAACGTTGGTAGTCCACTTGATGCCGTGTTCGGTTGCTGATTTTGCGGCGTGATGATCTGTAGACCTTGCGTCGGAGCGTTGGCTGTAGACGCAGAATAGTTGGATGCTCCTTGGCTTTGGAGGGCATTTTTCGCTTTCTGGATTATCCGGAGCGTTTTTGTTCGGATCTCAGAAATCTCCTCTCGGCATAGTATGGCCGCTTCGGTCTCCTTTTCCATCTCATCCTCGTCTTCGATGAGCGCTTCAACACGTGCGTCGATTTTGATTAAATCGTCCTCTTTTTCAGCTAATATTACTAAGCTGTCTTCATATTCTTCCACGGTTGTATTGGAATGTTTAATTAAATCTTTGATTAGATTAATTTTTCTTGTGGCCGCCGCCCGCGCGCTTTTCCGACTAGCTTTTGCTAGTTTTAAGTCTTTGTTTCCACCAGCCGCCGCGATGGTGTTATTTGCCGCCGCCGCGTTTGGATCATTTACTTTCGACATTTTATTTTATTTTTTTTGTTTTTATTAATTAATTTCACGTACGTTTTTATTATTTAAAGACGGTTAATCCCGGGTTTCGGCACCATGAAGAAAAGCTTCTATGACCGTGAAGAAGGCTCCTGCGTTTGGGATAATTTTCCTTAGCGCTTTTAATTTGGGAACTTATCTTCCGGTTAATTGTTTTTGGGAGAGCTAATTTTTCAGTTTATAATCGGACTGAAACAATTATAAACTGCTCACGTGAAATTATTGTCTAAGTATTTTTTAAGGTTCCTTATTTAGTTAAAGGATTGAAAACGAATTTTAGATATTTTTCCCACTATTTCGGGGCTAGGTTCTTTACCCGCGTCCTATCTTTTCGTAGTTCGAAATCGTTCTGATTATTTCTTTTTAGCCCTCTGACCATCTTTGTCAGAGGTTCACGCTCCTCAATTATTTGGGAACGCCTCTCCCAGGTTCATTGGAACCACCGTGAACTCTTTTTGAAAGGTTCTTTTCCATTTCAAAAGAGCTCTTCTTTAATCCGTTAATCCCTAGAACCTAGCCCTCGCTTTTTGGGTGATTTTATTTATTTTAGGTTCAGAGGTTAATACACTTTTGTAGGCTTAAATATATACAAGGTGACAAACGCGATATACACTGATTTTAAATACAATATAAATACAAATAATAAATGCACTAAAGTTCAAATTTTGACCGTAAATTATACGTTTTTCCACAGAAACAGACACTGGTACTGGCCCGAGCTCATGAACTCGCAGAATCGCAAACGAAAGGAATCGAGAGTGCATCAGGCACACATCATCATAACCAAAAACCTCTTTTCAATATCACCAAAGGTCCCAACAATCCTCGTACAACTCGTCCAGCCGTAACCTCAGCAGCTGTTGTATGTGGGTTGTGTGTAGGCAATTATCCGCATCCCCAAGGAAGGCAAGGGTGTCCCGCTTTTAATCAAGTATGCATGAAGTGCCAGAGAATTGGGCATTTTGCGAAATGTTGCAGATCAATGACAAGACAAGAATCACCAAATACCAATCAACCGAAGAAGCAGCCATTCCAAAATGTCAGAGGTGGTGGTAGAAATAAAAGAGGGAACAGAAACACAAGGGGTATAAGGTCTGTAACTGAAACACCGAGGGTTACAGGTGCCAACACAATACAGTCTGTTAGGGAGAGCTCATCATCACAACTATCCCTACAACCACCTAACGGAGAAGATTCGGATGAATCGTTTTTAACCGTAACATCAAATGCTATGCTTCCGGATAAACCAACGCCGAAAGTTACCATTCCAATTGGAAATAGCATCATCACATGGATTATCGATACGGTATCTTCAGTTAATATCCTTGATCAAGAAAGCTTTAATACAATCATTCCAAAACCAACCTTATCACCATACGAAAATGCTGTCTTTCCTTACTCGTCGAAAACACCATTAAAAAGCCTTGGAATGTTCACCGCCAACCTCAGCTTTTAGGATATTACTATATCTGCTCGGATTATCGTTGTACCGAATCAAGGATCGCATACGAAACCAATCCTCAGTTACCAAACCTGCGAAAGTCTTGGTTTAATCGTGATCGTCCATTCTATGTCCGAATCTACCAGAAGCGTTCTGACCAAATATCCTCACCTATTTAAAGGAATTGGACTCCTGAAAGGCAAAGTAATCAAGTTGCATATCAATCCATTGGTTACACCCATCGCACAAACGAATCGCAAAGTACCATTTCACCTCAGAGAAGCGTTAGATGCGGAACTCGATCGCTTAGAGAAGTTGGACATCATTGAACCATCTACAGGTCCAACTCCATGGATTTCACCATTGGTAATCGTGCCAAAACCGCAAAGAAATCCAAATGAGCCACCGCCCATAAGAGTATGTGTAGACATGCGAGCGCCAAATGCAGCTATAACCAGAGAGCGATACCCCTCTCCCACTATCGATGATATTGTAGCTACCTTAAACGGTTGCAATATATTCTCGAAGTTAGATCTCAGTAGTAGTGGATATCATCAGTTGGAATTGGATCCTGCCTCTCGCTATATCACAACATTTGCTTCACACCGAGGATTATATCGCTATAAAAGATTGACCTTTGGAATATCATCTGCATCAGAAGTGTTCCAAAATGCGATTCGTGAAGTCATCAGTGGTATTGACCATGCCATGAATCTCACAGACGATATTGTTGTGGGTGGTAAGAATCAAGCTGAACATGATGCAACTTTATCGGCCGTGTTATCTGCTCTATCTGAAAGTGGATTAACCCTGAATCCGGACAAATGCGATTTTAATAAATCGTCGATATCGTTTTACGGAATGATTCTGAGCGGACAAGGCCTGACCTTAGATCCTAGTAAGATCACAGCTGTCCAGAATATTGCGCCTCCGAAATCAGCGAAAGAGTTACGAAGTTTTCTGGGCATGGTTACGTTTTGCTCTCGATTTCTTCCACGATATGCTACCATCTCCGAACCACTAAGGAGATTAACCAAGAAAAATGCTATATTTGCTTGGGGGAATGAGCAAGAGGAAGCATTTGAACAGCTTAAACAAGAGCTAGTCTCAGCGAAAAGCCTTGCATTTTTTGACCCACTACTGCCTACAGAACTCTATACCGATGCAAGTCCAGTCGGTTTAGGTGCCATTTTGGTACAAGTGGACAAAGATCAGAAGCGTCGTGTCATAGCATACGCCAGTCATTCGTTGTCGTCAACTGTAGCCAAATATTCCCAAATAGAAAAGGAAGCTTTGGGAGTTGTATGGGGTTGTGAAAGATTCCACGTATACCTTTTTGGAAAGTCTTTTACGATCGTAACCGATCACAAACCCCTGGAGTTTGTGTTCAAATCCAAAAATCCACATTCTCCTGCACGAATAGAACGACGGAGACTGCGCTTACAGCGATATTACATCACCAGGTATGAAAAGGGCATCAACAATCCAGCGGATTTCCTTTCCCGATCACCAAACCATCTACAAGCGCAACCTCGCGAAGATGAAAGCAAAGAAGAATTATACGCTTTACACGCGCTACAAAGAGCTATACCAAAAGCTATGACAATGGACCAAATAGAACAAGCCACCAAAGAAGATCCAGTCTTACAAGAAGCAATGAGACTACTTTCTTTTAAGAAATGGCCAATCAAAAACAATAATACCTCTCCGCAGAATGAACTTTCGTTACTACAAGCAGTCAAATACGAACTATCGGTTGTGCATAACATCCTTATGCGAGGATCGAGAATCGTTGTTCCTTCCTCACTTCGTGCATTAGCCATCGACCTTGCTCACGAAGGGCATCAAGGGACAACTAAGATCAAACAATTACTTCGTTCCAAACTCTGGTTTCCCCATTTGGATGAAATGGTGGAAAGAGTAATTAAAAATTGTCTACCCTGCCAAACAACGGGATTACCCAGCGAACGAAATCCAATCGTACCTTCGCCACTACCGGAATATCCATGGCATTCCATATCTGTAGATTTTGCTGGCCCCTTACCTACCAATGACTATCTATTAGTTTTGGTGGATGATTTCTCACGTTTCCCTCTAGTGGAAATCGTAAGGTCAACGGCAGGAGATAGAGTTATCCCAATCATCAAGAAGTTGTTTTGCACATTTGGTATTCCACGGATAGTCCGTTCAGACAACGGTCCGCCTTTTAACGGGAGCGACTTTGCCGCATTCGCCACAGAAATGGGTTTCGAACACCGTCGAGTAACACCCCTATGGCCGCAAGCTAACGGACTAGTTGAAAGACTAAATCGAACGCTCAAGAAATCTCTACAAACATCTGCGGTTGAACAAGTAGATTGGAGAGACGCGCTTCACCAATTTCTACTGAACTATCGATCTACTCCCCATTCGTCAACGAAATTGTCTCCAGCAAGTATTCTCTTTGGTAGAGATATCTATTGTAAGCTACCACAAGTACACATGAATTATCCCCAGGACAAAGCTATGATCAAAATACAACTTAATGACGCACATGCGAAATCCAGAATGAAGATAAACGCTGATCGTCGTTTGCGTCATACATCTCAACATTTCAATCTGGGAGATCAAGTTCTAGTTCAAACGAAAAGACAAAATAAGCTTACTCCAGTCTTTGCTGCTGACCCTTTAGTAGTCGTAAAAATAAAGGGTTCGATGATAACTGCTGAAAATGATCACCGATCAGTAACCAGAAACCAAAGTTTTTTCAAACAATTTCATGGATCTAAAATACACGAATGGAAAGAATATAACAAAGAAGATCTAGATGATGTGGTACCTCCGCCAATTGTAGGAATTCCTATTTCACCAATCCCACCTATGGCCGAATTGCCAGAAGCACCTGCTGAACTTCACAGGGAAGAGCAACCTGCAAGAGAACGCAGATATCCTCAAAGACAACGCCGTCGATTCTTAATTGACGAAATGCAATTGAACTTTACCTTAAAGGGATAGAATCGGATTTATCTGAGTTGGTCAAACTAACATTGGTTTTCTATAAATTAACCACCCCTAAAAACATGGGAGTCAGTAGAAATCGCGAGAAACATTTATTAATTAAAATAAACGTGAATAAAAATTAAAATTTTGAACGCCAGATTTAAAATCGGCCACCATTTTCAACCCATTACCTACGTAGGTCAAGTTCGGCATCTGATTGGTTGCTAGTAGTTGGAATGAAAACTGTCGTTTTAGGAGTAAAAAGTAGGAGGAACGAGAATCTAGGTCAGCTTGCCTGGTGAATCGTCGTCTGCTTATATGCTTAAGAATGTCAGACGAGAAAGTATTTCTGATCATTTCGGTCCTGAATCTGAGGATGAAAGTTCGAACTCTGATTCTTTGGATTCAGAAAATTCGGAACAATTTATAATAAACGAATCTGAGGGTAGTTCTTCTGAAGTAGAAGAATTTGGTGCGCAGTCATACCATTTCGAGCCTCTGTCACTCCCGTCAATCTGTATCATACTGCGCTCACAGAATGAATCCCCCAACCAGTAGGAAAAACACTACGGAACCTAAGAGACTTATGAAGTCGAAATTGGTAGAGACAAACTAGTAACGTTTTTCGGTGGTTCGACTCTGTATCACCAGGTGTCCTCATGATCGCAAAACAATAGCATTTTGGATCTTTAAATCGTAATTTAAAAATCATTAATTAAACTAAAATATAAAAACATATATATTTTCAGAATCCTTATTTGTCTATCTATCGAAATAAATTAACCTTATAGGGATTTATTGCAATGAAATTAAAAGAAAGTATCCCTTTAATGTTACAAATTTTGTTCTTTGATAATATTGCTATTTTTGTATAACATTGTTTAAGAATTAATCTATGTTATATCAAAAATTTGAAAAAGGGGAGGAATGTAGAATCTACCAGTTGTGGATTTAAATGTACCGCGTAAAAGTTAAAATGTTATCACTAGTGCCATCTATAAAAGATATGCGACAGTATAGATGGAATGTAATGTAAACTATGAGGTGTGTAAAGATTCAGAGAAAATAAAGATGGCGAACGAGAAAGACGTATTATTTTGATCCCACCAAGAACCCTAAATCATTACAAAAGCTTTTCCCCGCTTTAAAGCAATGGTGTCAGACCTTACCCCGAGGTTGCCCTTGATATATCTCCAGAGGTGGATTAGGGGAAGTAGCTTTTGGGGCACGGCCACGGCCCCCCATCGGGCGATTTACCGCTTTGAGCTTAGTGGTAGTGGCAGACCCAGTCTGCACAGGCTTGGATGGTTTTTTGGTTGAAGCCAAACGTCCATCGCGGGGCAAGTTAGCAGCAGAAACAAATGCGGTAGCACCAGGAAACCGAGCAGGAGGGACAGTAAAGTTGGTGCACAATCGTGGAGATCGGTGATGGGTGGTGACGTCTGCAAAGGACTGTGGAGCACTTCGTTCTAATTTCTCACGCTCCAAGGCAGCGACCTTGGTTTCTATAGTGTCAATACGTGCAAGAAGAGATGCATTGAATACTTCAGCGGCTTCCAATTTTGCGATGATACGATCCAAAACAGAGTTTGGGTCCCGAGTAAGACTATCAGCTTTCAAAAAATGGTTCAATGCATCATGTATAGCATTTAGTGGAACAGGCGTTGAGGGATCGCACTCCGACTCCATTAAGTGACTATCTGCACCAACACTGGTGTTACCAGTGGATCTGTGGGTGACTCGATTTTGAGATTTACAAGCAGTACAAGTTAGAGTTTTGTCCGAGTGACATTTTTGATGAGCCCGTCTGCCGCAACCAGCGGAGCAAACAACAACCGTTGTTTCCCGAAAAAAAAGCCGAACAGATAACGCAAGTATCCTTAGAATGAGCCAATGGCTAAGCAACAATGAGCTCAAAAATCTAGAATTTTGATAGGTCTCAAATACAGTTATAGGAATAAACCCAGTCATGAGTCCGGCGGAACAAACGACACGAGCTTATCAATATGGCAAACCGGTGCCAGTAGAATCAAACTAAAGACTTCGAATACACGAGAAATAGTACAAATAATTGGGAATTAAGTTTAATTACCGGAAACGGAAGTTGTTAGATGTCCTTAGGTATATAAAACCGGAGACAGAAAGATCCAGGAACCGATAAACGAGAACATAAACCGGAGCGCATATGAAGCGTCTAACTTAGATCGAACGCGTCGTAAACTATAGTATAATATTGAATTGAATTGAATTGAATTGAAAAGTTGTTTAATGTGTATAAAAAGAATCATACAAAGATTCACGAGAATATACACTTAGTGAAAACATCATGGCAAAATCGCAAAAATATTACATATGTACAAGACGTTTAACTCGATAAATTAACAGTTTCATTATAAATTATGTATTTGCTTAATACTGACAGAGAATATGTCAAACTTTCCTTTTAGAAGATTGCAAGATCTTTGCATCCTGTTAATAGGTATTAGGCTTGAGCTGTTTACATAAAATGTATCAGGGTTGATTCGCAAAAGTCGGGGAACATTAAAATTTAATTTTTCTAGTAGGGACGGTATTGGCATAAAATTATGTAACAATTTGAAAACAAATTTGAAATCAGTGAGTAAACAGAGACTTTTTATAGTAGGGAGTCCAAGGAGATTAAGGATACCTTCATAGTTATAGTCTAAATTTTTAAGATAATTTCTAAAACAATACTCGACAAATTTTTTTTGAACTCCCTCTATTTTAGCGAGAAGGTAGGCGCTACAACCCCCCCAAGCAATCCAGCCAAATGTTAGTCTCGACCTGACCAGACTTAGAAATAGAAGCCGAAAATGCGAAAGAGAATGCAATTTCTTAGTTAATTTGTATGAAACCGCTAGTGTTCGCCGGCAACGGTTGACACAGAAGTGAATATGTTCATAAAAATAAAGTCGGTGGTCAAACTGTACGCCCAGATCTTTAATAAGATCTTTTCGAGGTACTTTGTTAGAATCGATGACGTAATTCGTGATCACTCTTCGGCAAATGCGTCTCGTGTAGGTCACATGGACTGATTTGACTGGATTTATGGGTAAGTTATTCTTAGAGCACCAAAGGGCTAACGAATCAAGGTCCTGTTGCAATAGTGCACTATCAGATTTACAATTTATACTCTTGCATATTTTATTATCATCGGCGAATTGGAAAAGCTTGGAATGATGTACGGCAAATTGCAAATCAAAAATGTAAACATTGAATAGAAGTGGGCCCAATGATGACCCTTGGGGAACTCCACATTGGACGGGATATATCACATTTGTTAGTTCACCGTTGCATTTTATCACATTGACCCGAGAGCCCAAGTAGTCTACTACCCAGGATAAAAGATTGCCACCCATACCCAGAGCTTTTAGCTTGTCTCTTAAGAACCGATGGGAAACCCTATCAAATGCTTTCGCCAAATCCAGATAAACTGCATCGACCTGCCCTCTATTTATTACCTCAGGAGCCACCATATCCATAAAGGAAGCGTGATTGGTGTCAACGCTCTTTCCCGTTGAAAAGCCATGCTGGCATTCGTTGGGAAGGAACTCGAACCAACCCCGTATAAATTTATGCATTATCATATCAAAAATCTTCGCCAAGACGCTTAAAAGGGAAATAGGACGGTAATTCTTGGGATCTGTAGACGATCCATTTTTGAAAATGGGCACCACTACAGCTGTTTTCCAGAGGCTAGGGAAGCAATGCTGCTGTATTGACAGATTAAAGATATGTTCCAGTAGGGGTAAAAGGACATCCGCACATCCCTTGATAATGAACGCGGGAATACCATCAACCCCCGTCGAAAACTTGTTTGGCAGGCGTTTTATGGCCCAAAAGATGTCAGACTGGGTTATAATCTGGTTTACGTAACTCTGAGCAGCAATGCCATGGGAGTCAAGGGAATAGGTCTCGTTCTGGTCAGTGTTGTCTACGGAAACCTTGGAAAATAGGTCTCTGAAGCAACCAGCCAGTTTAGTCGGTTCAGAAACGAGCCGTTTGTCTATATTGAGCGTAATAGTAGAGCTAAAGTCCTTGAGGTTTCCATTGACAAAACGCCAGAATTGTTTAGGGTGGGCTAATGCGTTTTCGCAAATCTGTTCTGTTAAAGATTTTCTGTCACGAGCTACCAAACGCTTGACAATGGCCCTGCTCTTACGAAATGCAACAGCATCCTGCAATAACCCAGTGCGAAGCTTTTTCCCATAAAGGTATTTTTTATTTTTTATTGCCCGTTGTAGTTCTAATGAGTACCAGTGGGGAAATTTTCCTCCACCAGGTCGACCACGTTCAGGTATACACGTGGACATGGCAGAGCATATACGGTCCGTTATATACTTAACGCAAGACTCCACATCATCAGATCCCAGAATTGGTGTCCAATCCGTATTGTACAGCGAATTATAAAGTCGAAAATAATCTCCTTTCCTATAATTAAAGACGGGGCTGATAGATGGTAAAGTAGTGCCAAAGGTATCGGTATGTTTCAGGCAAAAGGGCGGGTGATAAGGGTCAATCTGGACGAAAGGATCTTCAAGATCAATAATTTCTATACCGTTTATATTTGTAAGGCATAAATCTAGTAAATTTTTGTTTTCTGGACACTTATTGATTTGGTGTAAATTTAAGCTATAGCATATTTCAAAGACGTGGGCTGCTTTATGTTTAACAGGGGAGGTGCAACCGTGATCGCCAAGTATCTCCCAGTTAATCCCTGGAAGATTGAAATCGCCGAGTAGCAGAATGTCGCAATCAGTATTCAGGGTAGCCGCAAGTAAGCAATCTTTGTAATTTTTATATTGTAAATCATCATTAGATGGGCGAAAGTAACAATTTCCCAATATAATTGAGCGCGAATTGTCAAGATTAATTTCCAGAAACACACATTCTGGAGTTCCTTCAAAGTCTTGACGTCTGCAATGCGACAACGATTTCTTAATGGCGATCAAAGTCCCTCCTCCCCGGACATTTTTAAATAATGGATCAGGGCGATCAGCCCGAAAAACCTGGTAAGTAGAAGGAAAATAGTCACGAGTGAAATTAGTGTTATTTAACCACGTCTCTGTTAGGCAGATGACGTCTAAATCCTGGGCTATAATATTATTTAAAAATTCTTTTGATTTGGTACGGAGACCACGAACATTTTGATAGGCTATAGATATTTGGATCATTAAGTGTTAGTTGGTACAGTAGTCAGATCATCGTCTTCGGTGGTAGAACAGAACTCCGATGCGTGTTTATGAGCGTCCTGTGGTTCACCATGAAAGTCAGTAATGATGCAGTCTAATGGCCAGATTGATAAATCAGATAATTTATCAAATTCGCTAGCATCCGTGCAAGAGACATAAAATGATGAATGATTCGCCCCCGGATGTTTGGGCTTTAGTCGGATACATAGAGCTGAATTGATACCCGATTCTTCCGCCAGGGCTTAAATTAAAGTATAATCTTAATTAAATTAAAGTATAATCTTAATTAAATTAAAGAATAATCTTAATTAAATTAAAGTATAATCTTAATTAAATTAAAGTATAATCTTAATTAAATTAAAGTATAATCTTAATTAAATTAAAGTATAATCTTAATTAAATTAAAGTATAATCTTAATTAAATTAAAGTATAATCTTAATTAAATTAAAGTATAATCTTAATTAATTTAAAGTATAATCTTAATTAAATTAAAGTATAATCTTAATTAAATTAAAGTATAATCTTAATTAAATTAAAGTATAATATTTATTAAATTAAAGTATAATATTAATTAATCTACAGTAAATTCCTCAATTAACTTACTTGAACATCATTGTTTATAATTATCATTAATCTCACTCGTGAATATATATTTATTTTAATCTTAATTAAATTACGGAATAATATATATTGAACTATTGTAACTTCCTCAATCGGTTAATTTTAAACTTAATTAAACTACATCATTATTTACAAAGATATCATTAATCTCACTTGCGAACGTGGACTGCTCGCTTAAGCAGACGAGTTTTCAAGAGACGATATCATTGGTTAACTCATGGTGAACTTTGCCTGCTAATTTGTTTCTCTCTACATTCAAGACTGATAAGGTTTTAGGAAAAGAACTCTAAGCTTCAGACGTGACTTTGAGGCCGACTTAACGTCATATTAACGTGGCAGTGGGCGATTATTTAATTTCTCTCTCTTAGCGCGAAACGCGGCAAGACTCGAGATGGATTTGTCTCTCCCTGCTCCTATCTTATAAAAGCAATGGGCTCTATAGAGCTATTTCAGTGGGGGAAAAATTTCGTCTGCTACGAAAATTGGGCCTGCCTTTGGCGGACCAGGGCGGCCATTTTGTGCAGATTTTCTCTATGGGCAAATAGCATTGGTGACGTAGCCATTACCCCCTCTGAAATAGCTCTATAAGAATTCGGTGGCGCAGGCGTAGCGTGCCGGTTTTTCGAACCGTAGCGTTAACGTTGGTATGTTTGAGTAAAGAGGGTTTGAAATGGAGTAAATATGGCTTTGAAATGGGGTATATAGGGCTTTGAAATAAGTAAATAGGGCTTTGAAATGGAGTAAAAAGGACTTTGAAATGGAGTAAATAGGGCTTTGAAATGGAGTAAATAGGGCTTTGAAACGGAGTAAATAGGGCTTTGAAACGGGGTAAAAGGGCTTTGAAATGGAGTAAATAGGGCTTTGAAATGGAGTAAATAGGGCTTTGAAATGGAGTAAATAGGGCTTTGAAATGGAGTAAATAGGGCTTTGACATGGAGTAAATAGCGACTTGAAATGGTGTAATAATGAGTTTTTTTTACACCTTAAATGTGGTGCTAACTATAGAAAAAATATTTAACACCTTTTTCTTTTCATTTGGTATAGTCATGTGACACACGTGGCGTAATTTTGCCTACGTTTAAGACCATTAATCTAAGTAGTAATATTAGAGTCCAACAAATTTCCCGAGAAAGATGTTAAAAATCATTATAAATGGTACATATATGACTAATATTTCCTTAAAACGGTGCATATATGCCTAATATTTGCTTAAAACTTGCAAATAATATTTGTAAATGGCGTGAATTTATCATAAAAATGGTATTGAAGTACACCATATTATTTTTTACAGTGCACTGTAAAAAACAATGGTGCATTTTTACACCATATATGCTGTTTTTTTCGGTGCCAAAAATGACACCATTTATGGTGTACTTTAACACCATTATTATGATAAATTCACGCCATTTGAAAATATTATTTGCAAGTATTAAGAAAATAGTAGGCATATACGCACCATTTATAGTGCTTTTTAACATCTTCTTGGGGAAATCTGTTGGACTCTAATAATACTACTTAGTTTAATGGTCATAAAAGTAGGCAAAATTACGCCACTTATTTCACATAACTATACCAAATGAAGTGAAAAAGGTGTTAAGTATTTTTTCTATATTTAGCATCACATTTAAGGTGTAAAACAAACTCATTATTACACCATTTCAAGTCCCTATTTACTCCATTTCAAAGCCCTTTTTACTCCATTTCAAAGCCCTATTTACTGCATTTCAAAGCCCTATTTACTCCATTTCAAACACCCTATTTACTCCATTTCAAAGTCAAACACCCTATTAACTCCATTTCAAGTCCCCGTTTAAGCCATTTCAAGTTGATTTTACTAAGGTAATTAACATAGTGTCTTCCATTCGGCTGAAAAACCCCGCAATTTGGCGGATTTTGGATTCGGTATATTATGATTAAAGGTTCCCAATGGAAATATAGTATCTCTCGGGAACACGAAGATTCTATACACGCGCTAATCTGATTATCTAATGAAGATTGAGTGGTTAGGTAAAATGAGCAATAATTCCTTGTGTTTTTTTAAATATTAACCAAAATTTAGAGTTTAGAAGAACGGAATATTTTCAAATCGGAGAAATGTACCTTGATAAAGCGGTTCGCAAATTGTTATTTTTAAGTCATATGCATTATGAAGTTTGAACATAGAATGAGTACAAAAAACAATTTTCTAAAGTAATATAGTGCCTATAAAAACTATATTTCATAGTAAAAATATGAGTAAAAATTTCATTTTTAAACGCTTTCATAATAGAAAAGCCTTCAACGTGCATATACACAATAGGAAAGATAGTGAAGTCCCACTGAACACGACAATCATGATTCCAGTAAATGGGGTGATATGGGGTAAGTAAGGACTTGAAATGGGGTAAATAGAGGTTTGCAATGGTGTAAATAGGGGTTTGAAGTGGTGTAAATAGGATTTTACAATGGTGTAAATAGGGGTTTGAAATTATGTAAAAAGGGGCTTGAAATGGGGTAAAAAGGGGCTTGAAATGGGGTAAATAGGGTTTGAAATGGGGTAAATAGGGTTTGAAATGGTGTAAATAGGGGTTTGAAAAATGGTGTAAATAGGGGTTTGAATTGATGTAAATACAGGTTTGAAATGGAGTAAATAAGGACTTGAAATGGGGTAAATAGGGGTTTTGCAAATGTGTAAATAAGGCTTGAAATGGGGTATATATATATTCTTGAAATGGGGTTAATAAAGACTTAAAATGGGGTAAATAAAGACTTGAAATGGGGTAAATATATACTTGAAATGGGGTAAATATGGACTGGAAATGAGGTAAATAGGGGTTTGCAATAGTGTAAATAGGGGTTTGCAATTGTGTAAATAGGGGCTTGAAATGAGGTAAATAGGGGCTTGAAATGAGGTAAATAAGGACTTGAAATGAGGTAAATAGGGGTTTTGCAATGGTGTAAATATAGACTTGAAATGGGGTAAATATAGACTTGAAATGGGGTAAATATAGACTTGAAATGGGGTAAATAAGGACTTGAAATGAGGTAAATAGGGGTTTTGCAATGGTGTAAATATAGACTTGAAATGGGGTAAATATAGACTTGAAATGGGGTAAATAAAGATTTAAAATGGGGTAAATAAAGACTTGAAATGGGGTAAATATATACTTGAAATGGGGTAAATATGGACTTGAAATGAGGTAAATAGGGGTTTGCAATAGTGTAAATAGGGGTTTGCAATAGTGTAAATAGGGGTTTGCAATGGTGTAAATAGGGGCTTGAAATGAGGTAAATAGGGGCTTGAAATGAGGTAAATAAGGACTTGAAATGAGGTAAATAGGGGTTTTGCAATGGTGTAAATATAGACTTGAAATGGGGTAAATATAGACTTGAAATGGGGTAAATAAGGACTTGAAATGAGGTAAATAGGGGTTTGCAATGGTGTAAATAGGGGTTTGCAATGGTGTAAACAGGGGCTTGAAATGAGATAAATAGGGGCTTGAAATGGGGTAAATAAGGACTTGAAATGAGGTAAATAGGGGTTTTGCAATGGTGTAAATATAGACTTGAAATGGGGTTAATATATACTTGAAATGGGGTAAATATAAACTTGAAATGGGGTAAATATGGACTTGAAATGAGGTAAATAGGGGTTTGCAATGGTGTAAATAGGGGTTTGCAATGGTGTAAATAGGGGCTTGAAATGAGGTAAATAGGGGCTTGAAATGAGGTAAGTAAGGACTTGAAATGAGGTAAATAGGGGTTTTGCAATGGTGTAAATATAGACTTGAAATGGGGTTAATATATACTTGAAATGGGGTAAATATAAACTTGAAATGGGGTAAATATGGACTTGAAATGAGGTAAATAGGGGTTTACAATGGTGTAAATAGGGGCTTGAAATGAGGTAAATAGGGGCTTGAAATGAGGTAAGTAAGGACTTGAAATGAGGTAAATAGGGGTTTTGCAATGGTGTAAATATAGACTTGAAATGGGGTAAATATAGACTTGAAATGGGGTAAATAAGGACTTGAAAAGAGGTAAATAGGGGTTTTGCAATGGTGTAAATATAGACTTGAAATGGGGTAAATATAGACTTGAAATGGGGTAAATATGGACTTGAAATGAGGTAAATAGGGGTTTGCAATGGTGTAAATAGGGGTTTTTCGTCTAAATAGAAGGTGTAAAAAAGGGCTGAAAAAACCTCATCCTCGAAAAGGTGCGCAATTGATATAAAATAACACCTTCGCAAGGCCCATATAAAAGATGTTGAAATGATGTGAAAATGGAGTTATGCACTCTAAACTAAGGTACCTGAACAGTGTTGTAGTGGTGTAAAATTAATTCTGCACTATTTGTACACCTTAGCAAGGTGAAATGGTATGAAAATAGTGCGATATTTTATTAACACCATTAGCGAAAATGAATGGTGCAAAAAAGGGTTCAAAAAACATCATTCGATAAAAGGTGCTTAAATTATACCTAAATGGATTAAAATAACACCTTCGATTATACCATTAAATGGGGTTAAAATAATACGAAAATGGAGCTAATTTTTAAAAAAACTTACACCATTGCAAATCCCTATTTACCCCATTTTAAGTCCTTAATTACCCCATTCCAAGTCTAAATTTACCCCATTTCTAGCTCCCATTTACACCATTGCAAACCCCTATTTACTTCATTTCAAGTCCATATTTACCCCATTTCAAGTCTATATTTACACCATTGCAAAACCCCTATTTACCCCATTTCAAGTCTATATTTACCCCATTTCTAGCCCTATTTACACTATTGCAAAACCCCTATTTACCTCATTTCAAGTCCTCATTTACACCATTTCAATAATAATAATCTAATAATGAATGAATGAATAGCTTGTCTATTGTGCATAAAAAGAACCGTAGTGGTTCACGAGAAAATACACATTTACATAAATATTATGTACAACCGATTAATAATTTATACATGACTAGAGATTTATATAGGGAAAGTAAGAGATTGAAGCATAATAGAAATCAACTAATAATAATAATAATAATAATAATTATCTAAGCTTTGTCTATGAAGTATTTCAAGTATATATTTAGCTCATTTCAAGTTTATATTTACCCCATTTAAAGTCCCTATTTACCCCGTCTCAAGCCCTATTTACCCCATTGTAAAATCCCTATTTAGCCCATTTCAAGTCTATATTTACCCCATTCAAAGTCCCTATTTGCCCCATTTCAAGTCTAAATTTACCCCATTTCTAGTGCATATTTACCCCATTTCAAGCCCTATTTACACCATTGCAAAACCCTTATTTACCTCTTTTCAAGTCCTTATTTACCCGATTTCAAGTCCTTATCTACCACATTTCTTGTCACTATTTGCCCATTTGAAAACCCTATTCACCCCATTTACTGAAATCGTTATTGTCGTGTTCAGTGGGACTTCACAACCTTTCCTATTGTGTATATACACGTTGAAGGCTTTTCTATTATATCAAGCTCGAATTAACACGACTATGAGTTGTTTCCGTTAAAATTATCCAAATGAACTCTCTTGGGTAACAACATGAGTTAATAATGTGTTAGCTCCCTATAAGTTACTCAGGCTCCATAGGCGTAATGTATCCAGCGATTTCTGCTCATTTCGCCCGCGCGGGAAAAAAATCCGAACGTTGCGCTCTCTCTTGTCGAAAAAAAAAGTCCCGCTCGTATGGCTCGACCTCGAGTCGCCGGCTGCTTTTTCACCAGGGAGTGATTTAGTCGTGAACTCGTGAATGTTTATGTTTTAACAATTTAACATTAAATCATGGCTTTTGTGTCAGTACTGAGACAAAAATGTGCAGGAACTTAATGCAATTTGCCGATATGGATAAAGAATGCTAAAGATAAGAGTTGTTATTGTGACTTGAAACCAGAAAATTATACAACTGAGCTAAATCCAATCCACTGATCTCTTAACTGTTTTCTTAACCGAGGTTACTGAGCGAAATATTCGGCTACTTAAATATCTCCGATATCATTGGCCAGCTTGCACTACACCCGCTTAACCGGAAAGAAGAGTAAATAAGATTTTCGTTCACGTGGCGGCCGTAGAGCGTCGCATATAATTGGGAAGCCGACGGCGCGGGAGAAAACGCTGGAGTATAAAAATGAATTGCCTGAGTAACTTATAGGGAGCTAACATATTATTAACTCATGGTAACAACTAATGTAGTCAGATTGGTGTTAATAAAGAGCACATTTTACTTTTTAAACACGACCTTTCTTAGGTCTGTAAGCACAATTTTTAAAAGAATACATATATTCAATGCATGATTTCAATTAGTGCTCATTCGAAAATATTTCATGACATAAGAATTGTTATTTTTATGCTACAGATCGAGATTAATATAAGGTCATTGCATTATAAAAGCGGGCCTTTTCGAAAAATTGCTTTATTTCTTTAGGTCCTTGAACAATAACGCCAGAGGTGGATTAGGGGAAGTTATGAACGAGCCATAGGGCTCACTGTGGGGGCATTTTATTTACGAGAGAGAGGAAGAGGAACGGCTGGGTGGGTTAAAATTCCTCCCCTCTATCAACGGAGTAAGATTAAGGTCTCTACCTGGTGGATGTTAAGAGAAGTAACACGGGAAATTGAGAAAATGGCCTCCGAAGTTAAGCTTCAAAACTCTTCGCGACCTATTATGAGTATTAACAGCTCTAAAAGTTATTAAGAAGTATCAACTCAATGTAATTTTTATTTAATGGTCAAACAAAATATGAGAAATAAGTCTGTAGGTTGTAACATAGGTAAAAAAACCGACAAAAAGTAGCGAAAAATCGGAAAATATGGCTAAGCCTTTGCCGCGCTTTAAATCAGTTTCAACCCAGTGCTTGACTTTAATAAACCCCGTCACAATACCACCAAAGAAATCGGATGTTAAACGGAAAGGTATTTACCCTGCTTTGAAACTTAAAAAATGGGCCACCAACGCTACTCTAGTTTCAGAGGAAGTCACAAAATAGCTGAGATCATTTTTTAATTGTTCTATTAACTTCTTAATAATGGGAAAGTCCGCGCCTCCCGACGATTGTTCCATTTCTAACTATAAACGACTCTTGACTGAGCAAGCCTTGTACATCATACACTAAAGCAGACGCTATTTTCCATCCCTTAGGTGGCGATATCGTTACCCTGCTATCCTCGCGAATTCTCTCTCATTTTTGGGGGGGGGGCTTAAAAATAAAGAGTAGCTCTATGTTCCCCCATCGCTTTTATAAAGCATTTGCCCATCCAGAAATTCGGCCTCTTTCGTAACTTCCCCTAATTCACCTCTGATAACGCTATATTCATTAAGGTTTTTGAACAATAAGCATCTTCCTTTTCCAAATATTGCTCTTTTTATATAGATCAGGTTAGGGTTAGGAAAGGCATAGGTTAGTTTTGCTTAGGTGTCTTTGAGACCTACGGTTCCAAATTTAAACATTTGACCTCTTGATAGTAAGCGTATGCATATATTCATAACCTATAAATGGTAAAAATTGAAAAACAATTTCAATAATAATAAACTTATTATCGGTGACAGCGTTTAACAAGTTGGGAAACCAAAATAAACCTTTCCCAGTCGAGACGTGGGCTAACATTTTCAATAAATAAATTACTTCTTAAACAAAATTCAATCAGCCAATGAGAAAAACCGGAAATAAATATCACAAATTTGGTGACACACGCCAAGTGCATTTGTAAAGGTTAAACTGTCACTTCTTTTCCTACATAACCACAATCATTCCTTCAAAGGACATAATATCTATCACTTAAATGTGTATTTAACAATCGGCTCACTCTAAGCCGTTAAGGCCTCCTAAAAAATTACACGAAAGAAGGCCAATTTCGGTATCTCAATACATAGACCAAATCGTAACAAAACTGGTAGAAAGATAGTGTATTAACATCCATATTATTTAGTGGATTCTAACCTTACGTTTACACTATATATAAATGTAGTAAAGCTGAATTAAAAATTAAACACCAAATTTGAAATATTAATATCAAAAGATGTTCTTGGAATATTGAGATGAGACAGAGATTTATAGCTACACAACTACTAAAAGAATCGTAATGCCGAAACATATTTAAAATATTTTCATTTAGAATTCTGCAAAAAGAAATTGTTATCGTTTTGTAAGAGATCTTTTCATGCTACTCGCTTTATATTAACTTTGATACGCCTATAGCGTTCGATTCAGATGCAATCTTCATTACTCGTTCTATATTAACTTAGATATGCGTATAATGTTTCAATTCAGATGCAATCTTCATTACTCGTTCTATATAAACTCTCACTTGTGTCACTTCAAAGAGAGACGTTTATCTTAAATAATTAAATAAATATAACTGATATTATTTTAATCGTCAGTATTTTATATTAACTATAGTTAAGTCGATTTAAGAAACTTTATTCCTAAAATCATTTTAAACATAGCTATTTTTAACGTTTGACTTCTAGCGAACACCTATTTCAGAACTTTTGTAAATTTAGGGTATATAAGGCGATTGATTCACGTCAAGGAATAAGAAAATGCGCAATTGCCTGAACCTTTGGTGGAAGCCCTGCCATTGGGAGGCTAGACGTTTCTCGTGACCCTAGCCGATCGCCGCGTACATTTTAAGCCTAACGACGATGATGGAGTAGAAGCCAATGTTGCAGATTGGTGTCTATGTGCTATAGACGGAAAGACCAGTAGATAGTGGTGTTAGAAGCCAATGTAGCAGATTGGTGTCTATGTGGTATAGACGAAAGACCAGTAGATGGTGGTGTTAGAAGCCAATGTTGGAGATTGGTGTCTATGTGGTATACACAAAGGACTAGTGAGTGCATGGTGTTGTTGTTTGAAGCCAATAAATACTGAGGGTATTGAGTAAAAGAATTGGCTGTTAGTCAGCAGATGAAGGTGAATAACGACTAGCTAACGATTGGCGTTAAATAAGCAATAAAGTAGAGTTTTCGGAATTTCTGTTTACCGCGAACCCGGTCCGGAAATTGCGAACACGTTTGCTCCGATTTGCCAACTGCGAACGCGTTGACAGACAGACAGACACGTCCAGTGTAAAACCTCTCCGTGACGTCATCGTCACTCTGAGATGTATAAATGAGATATTTGCTTATGTCGTTTTTTAAAGGCACTATATTACGTTAGAAAATTGTTTTTGGGTACTCATTCTATGTTCAAACTTCATTACAGTGTGACATAATGCATAAGACTTAAGTATTACAATTTGCTAATCGCTATATCAAGGTAAATTTCTTCGATTTGAAAATATTTCGTTCTTCTAAACTCTAAATTTTGCTTAATATTTTAAAAAATACATGGAATTATTGCTCATTTTACCAAACCACTCAATCTTCATTAGATAATCAGATTGTCGAGGGTATAGAATCTTCTTGTTCCCGAGAATTACTGCACTTCCATCGGGAACTTTCAATAATAATATACCGAATCCAAAATCCGCCAAATTGCGGGGGTTTTTACCCGAATGGTTATTGGCCGTAGTAAAATCAACTTGAAATGGGGTGAACAGGGGCATGAAATGGCTTAAACTGGGACTTGAATTAGACTAAATATTGGCTTGAAATGGTGTAAGTAGGGGTCTGAAGCGGAGTAAATAGGGGTCCGAAGCGGAGTAAATAGGGGTCTGAAGCGGAGTAAATAGGGGTTTGAAACGAGGTTAAAAGGGCTTTGAAATGGAGTAAAATGGGCTTTGAAATGGAGTAAATAGAGCCTCGAAATGGAGTAAATAGGGCTTTGAAATGGAGTAAATAGGGGTTTGAAACGGAGTAAATAGGGCTTTGAAATGGAGTATAAAGGGCTTTGAAATGGAGTAAATAGGGCTTTGAAATGGAGTAAATAGGGCTTTGAAATGGTGTAAATAGGGCTTTGAAATGGAATAAATAGGGCTTTGAAATAGGGTAAATAGGGTTTTGAAATGGAGTGAAAAGGGACTTAAAATGGTGTATTAATGGGTTTGTTTTACACCTTAAACGTGGTGCTAAATATAGAAAAAATATTTAACACCTTTTTCACTTCATTTGGTATAGTAATGTGATATACGTGGCGGAACCTTGCCTACTTTTAACACCATTAAACTAAGTAGTAATATTAGAGACCAACAGATTTCCTGAAAAAGATGTTAAAAAGCACTATAAATGGTGCATAAATGCCTAATATTTCCTTAATACTTGCAAAATAATTTTTGTAAATGGCGTGAATTTATCATAAACATGGTGTTGAAGTACACCTTAAATGGTGTCATTTTTGGCACCGCAAAAAAACAGCATATATGGTGTAAGAATGCACCATTATTTTTTACAGTGTAGTTAGTTCCACTCTTAACCGCTTATGGCGCCCCATACTACCTTCCCTAGTTTTATCAGAAAGTCTTAGAAGACGGGTATTCTTGTTCCAGAGCTTCACTACTTATTGTACCTGATCATCCTCGTTATATCATTATCATTAAACTCGTATTTTAGTTGTAAATGTATTTATTATTTAACTCACGTACACAACAACTAACTTCTAAATCGTTGACTTTAGTTACAGTTAGAGAAATTTCCGCTTCAAAAACGTCGTTAACGTCAAACTATTCCAAGTTCTCTCACTTCCCGACCATTTCCAAGCCGAAAATGATGCAGACGTCAGCTTAAAAGGTCATGATCTAGATCTGTCCCACACATTCGCATACCCAATGAGACGCGAGGAAGGAGGAACAGATGGTTTAAAACTTTTCGACGCTTCCCTTCACAGTCAATCAGATATTTGTTTGGGGTCTATGGCCTCTTAAAGATTCCAAGTAGAAAATCTATGTACTCCTGTTACAAGAGACAAGGTCTGACCTAATTCCCTTTTTACATTTAAGTTACAAAGACTTAGTTTTATATTAGTAAGGTTTGTTAGTGCATGTGGTTTATATTTATTTCAGCTCGTGACGTGAAATTGCAACATCCTACCCACGATGGACACAGTTCATCAATGAGAAACACCTGTAAAGCCCGTCGTATCATTGTCTCTCCTTGAAGTTAGATTCCTACCGCTCCTCCTAGGCTCCCACGTATAAAGTTGGTTAAAAACTCATTTTTTTTTATCGGATAGTTCCCCTCTGGAACTGCTTACCCGCGGACATAATTGACTCTTCCACCACGAAAATTTTTAAACTTAAACTTAAAAATCACTTAATTAAAACATAAATTTTATTTCCCTAATAACAAAACTTAATGACAATGTATATATTTAAATATCCCTAAAAGCAAAATTTATATTTTTTTACCGAACGGAGCTGTTATGGCTAGAAAGCCCTGGTTCCTAATTGAAAACGAAAAAAGAAAAAGAAACAAGATGGCGTTAATAGTAGCCACATCGTTATCAATTTAATTAGCACATACACATAAAGAAAAGAAATATAAAGACCAAAAGACACAAATTCAGAAGTATCCGACACCAAAAATACAGAAATACAAAAAAAATTGGGCCCTCCCTCATTCTCGACCCTTTAGAGATAAATTAAAGGAAGAAAACTCGATACTTCTGTCAAGCCCTGTGGTAAAGTGTTTTACTGCTGCGCGAGCGACGCGGGTTCGAATCCCGGCTGCGACCAAGAAAAGTTGTAATTAAAATAATTCTCTATGCGTGGGTTGAGGTACAGTCGCCGCAATTAAAAACTTTCTCTCTCGTGACGTCTTGTTTCAATCATAAGCCGCAAATTATTGATCTGATACAATGGGTATTAAAAAACGTATCTTATATTGTTGTTTCAATAAATTTTTACTAAGCGTTTTTTTTTTTGCACTCTCCACTTTCCATTTCCAACTGCTAAATAGGGGGTTTTGAATGATTGGGATGATTTTAAAGAGAAGGTGAACAGTTGAGCATAGCTCGTCCGAATTACCGAATGACATTCCAGTAAAGGGAGAGTGATGTTAATTGCAATTTTCTGAATACACGTCCCCCACGGAATCAATGCCTTGAGCCATATTGCACAAAGATATAATCAACAATTGTGGAATGAAACTTAAAATCTTCCTCCGGTGAAGATATGGCCACGGGTGCGACATTCTGTTCCACTATGGTTCGCAAATGCCAGGGGGTGGAGAAAGAATTCTATCTAGATTAGTGGGCGATTCTTGATGTCAGATTCAACATAAGTCTGCACGAACGTTTGGTTGAAAACGGCGCATTTCGGAGAGAACCATCTAGAAATTCAATGGCCAACCAATTCCCTCAATATGTCACCCATTGAAAACCGCTTGATGGAGGAAATAAAGGTTCACTGAAAAGGAGAATACCCACATTCAAAGTATAGCATGGGTCACAAAGTGGTGCCTACATTTGAGAAAGTGGTTGTGTTCATTGTCTTCAACTAATTGGGATTCGCCATAATCAAGATGACGAACCTTTCTCAAGAAACCCTTTATTTACAATGCGAAATTAGTATTATACTAAAGTTAGACTAGTCTTAGCAGTGTATCCGATGGCAAATTATGGTCTTTTTGACAATCAATGGAATCTGCTGAGCTGCACGAAGTATTAAATCCTTGAAGGTTAAGTAAGGACGCAATTAATGCAGAGTGTGTATATATTTTATTGAGAAAAACCCAACCAACATAACAAGTTAAATAAAGAATGAAGACACTTTGCTAATTACTATCCAACATTTATTCTTAATTATGAACATGCTTAGGATAAATACATTTATACGTTTTCATTTTTAATTTCATTATGCGATTAATATTTGATCATTTTCCCGTTGGCGTTTACAACCTGTTGCATTCTCTGCGGCATTGATGAAAACAGATTGCTTATGTAATCGGGCCGCTCGCCAACCTCTTCCCATGCGGCCTGGATGATGGTGAATAGTTCGTCCTTATCATTGGGAATTATATTGTTCTGGGATACAATCCTTTTCATAATCGCCCAGACGTTTTCGATTGGAGATAAGTCGGGTGAATTTCTTGGCCAGTTCATTACATCTATTTCCGGATGATTCTCATTCAAATACGCCATGGTTGCACGTGACTTGTGTATACTCGAATTATCTTGTTGAAATATAAATTTACCGTCCGGAAAATGATTGTCTACGACATGAGGAAAAAAGGTATGTTCCAATACATCAATATATTTATCGGAATTAAGGTTCCCTTCTATTCGCGCTAAGGTGCCAATTCCATGTTTTGAAATATAACCCCACACTGGCACAGAAAACCGTCCGCTCTTCTGGATTGAATGAATGTTAGCCGCATCATATCGGGTCCCTTTCTCTCTCCACACTCTTACGTGATGGTCCGTAGATGAACAAAATGTTGATTCGTCGCTGATGACAACTTCATTCCATTCGTTCCTCCAGTGAAGGTGAGCGCGCGCAAATGCTAGGCGTTCTTGTTCGTGCTCTGGTTTGAGATATGGCTTCTCCGCGGCGATACGACTGTGTAGCCCAACGTCACGTAATCGGTTTCTAATCGTTGTTTCCGACGTTTCCAATTCCATGATGGATTTTACAGATCGAACAGTGGTGGTAGGATTATTCACAACAAGAGCAGCAATAACGTCGTCTTCTTCTGCAGTGGTAACGCGTGGAGTTCCCGGTCTTGGTTTGTCTGTCAATCGCCCATTTTCACCATAAGCGGCTAGCCATGACCTCACGGTTGGCTTTGAACAGCCCAGTTGCTGCGCAATAAAAGGAACACCCCGACCAGCCTCATGTAACGCAACGAGCCTATTGCGTTCTTCCTGTGATAATCTTGGCATACTGACTGGTGAGAGAGTGAGACAAACTGATATTCTTTATATAACAATTTAAGGTAAAAAATATATTCTAACACATATTTGTTCTATTTTAAAAATATGTGTTGCCCTTTACTGGAATGTCATTCGGTAATTCGGACGAGCTATGCTCAACTGTTCACCTTCTCTTTAAAATCATCCCAATCATTCAAAACCCCCTATTTAGCAGTTGGAAATGGAAAGTGGAGAGTGCAAAAAGAAAACGCTTGGTAAAAAATTATTGAAACAACAATATAAGATACGTTTTTAATTTTACACGTAATTTTAATTACGGTAAAATTTAAGAAACGGCACCAAAACCCCTGTCCCTGTCCCTGTCCCTGTCCCTGTCCCGGACGCGTCCGCGAAACGAACGCTTACGATAAGAGAGGGAAACCGGTCGCGTCCGCCAAACGTACGCTTACGATGAGAGAGAGAGATCGCTAGCGTACGCGGTGGCGATACGAAGCTCCGCGTAGAGAGAGAACTGCCTGCCTGGTATATTAGTGAGAGGGGGAAGAGGGAGAGGGGGCATCCCGCTCGGAGAGAGAGGAAAGAAAGGTAGTTTAAATCTCGCGGGCTTTTTTGAGTGAAGGGAAACAAGATGATAATTTTCGTGCACTACTGCACTTTGTGCGCGTGATACATCAGAGATTATGCTGGATGGTTAGGTTAGGTTTCGTAAAATAGAGGGGACGCTTTACGGTCATAGTGATTTCTGGTTTAGGGGATCCAGGAATTTGTTTAAATACATTATTTGATTCGTATGGTTTTTAAAAATTATACTTTAGTGGGGTGCACAATTTAGTTTCATTAATATTATTTGAAATGTGACGTTATTAGAAATTAAAGGGATACACGATTTTGTTTCAGAAATGTTTTTAGTTGTCAACTATACGGGGGGTCACGTGAGCCGTGTAAAATTACTATTAAGGCCCAGCCCTTGGGCCATCTTGTTTAATACCCATTGTATCAGATCAATAATTTGCGGCTTATGATTGAAACAAGACGTCGCGAGAGAGAAAGTTTTTAATTGCGGCGACTGTACTATCGAGTTCCTTTTAAGCTAAAATCTAACGATAACGAAAGCGACAACCCCGGCCACCACGGCTCGGGTCAAACTAAGAGCCTCATCGTATACTACGATATGGCTAAAAACGTTGTTGTATGTGGCCCATATTCCAGCTGTGTATTGACAGCTTCGTCTTAGCAAGAAGGACTAGATCACATTATTTGAATTCGTTGACTCTATATACTGGTCTACTAGCATGTGCAGTCTTTAATTCCGAGAAGTAGTAAGGCGTTGTTTATTATTACAAGTTGCGTCTATTTCTCCACAAATCGAGAATATTTTTTAAAAGCAAAAGAAATTAGGCGTTAAAAAGTACCTTTCCGTGTTCCATCATTTATAAATTTGAAATTTGGTTGAATAGTTTTATAGACATTAAATTTTGGTTGAATTTTTAAACCCCACATATTTGGTCGAATTATTTCGTCATTTTCTTCTTCCTAGCCGAGAGATTTCTCCAAAAACACTGTAATTTGGTATTTGACGAATACCATAAAAATTACTATTTGCACAGAACTACTTCCCAAATCCTTTACCGATCCGTGCTTTAAAAATGCCAACCATTACCATTTCCAAATTATGAAACGTTCTTTCATTTCCAACCATTACCTAAATCAACCATAGAATTAAACCATTTCCATACCACTACCGAAATTCAGTTTAGTATATGAACAGCATAACAAGTTCTACCCAGAAAAGGGTACAAATTAGAATTACCAGACTTTTTTAAGGGGTGCGAATTCGTGCGAAATGACGTCTCTTTTCGTATTCTGCCTATACGCCATCGCTGATAAAGCACGCGTAATCCAAATTGCGCAAGTATCTGCTGATACCCAACGCCATCTAGGTTAAAGATGTGCAATTCTATACAAGCTAAAGTCCCTCCTAAAAATATTACCAGGCACGGGCCTTGATAGATATAGGTGGCAGCGCATTGAATCGCATTCTTTTAAATTTAATTTTGATCAAACATCAACTCAAAAATGACAAGGCCAATCGAACTGTGACGCACCGTGAATTTCGGTAAAAATAACAAAATATGTTCCAGTTTGCAAATTTTTATTCCAAGCGTTTTAGTAACAACGTGATTATTATATCAGTTGCAAACTTAACAAGATGGCCCAAGGGCTGGGCCTTAATAGTAATTTTACACGGCTCACGTGACCCCCCGTATAGTTGATCTCCAATAAATCGTACAACTAAAAACATTTCTGAAACGCAATCGTGTATCCCCTTAATTTCTAATAACGTCACATTTCAAATAATATTAATGAAACTAAATTGTGCACCCCACTAAAGTATAATTTTTCAAAACCATACGAATCAAATAATGTATCTAAAACCAAATCCTGGATCCCCTAAACCAGAAATCACTATGACCGTAAACCGTCCCCTCTATTTTACGAAACCTAACCTAACCTAACCTAACCATTCAGCATAATCTCTGATGTATCACGCGCATGGTGCCGTTTCTTAAATTTTAACGGAATAAAATTCCGTGTAAAATTAAAAAAGTGCAGTAGTGCACGAAAATTATCATCTTGTTTCCCTTCACTCAAAAAAGCCCGCGAGATTTAAACTACCTTTCTTTCCTCTCTCTCCGAGCGGGATGCCCCCTCTCCCTCTTACCCCTCTCACTAATATACCAGGCAGGCAGTTCTCTCTCTACGCGGGGCTTCGTATCGCCACCGCGTACGCTAGCGATCTCTCTCTCTCATCGTAAGCGTACGTTTCGGTCCGGCACAGGGACAGGGACAGGGACAGGGACAGGGGTTTTGGTGCCGTTTCTTAAATTTTAAACGGAAAAATTCCGTGTAAAATTAAAAACCTTGTGCAATTGAAAAATCACAGTCGAAACGAGAAATATTTTTTTAAACCACCGACTCATAATTAACCATCCACAAAAAAACTCCTTAGCACTACCCTCCCGCTGTATTGGTCGATTGGCGGCACATCATCCTTTAATAATATTTTTGAAAATTGGTGTTGAGACCTTGGCCCACCTTATTTTCACCGCGTCTTAGAACTTAGAAGACCGGAATAAAAAGATGAAATAATATATAAAAGAAAATTTTGAATAGTTACTAAAGAACCATGAGAAGAAGAAGAAAAAAAAACAGCTTTCAAAATTTCGTAAGTATTACTAACCTAACCATGAGCTATCCAAATTTCACTGAAAGTTTTTAGTGGTAGAAACAACAGTTTTATCATTTTCACCATGAATATAGAGCTAGAGCTTCATAAAATTTAGAGAAGAAGAATTAGGACAGGCACCTTCTGAAATATTGGCCCTGACAGAAAATGCGTTTCATTGAGCTATTTGGTACACTAGACAAAACATGTGAACATTAGTCGGGACAGTAAAGTTTTTCCTCTAATTTTTTATAATATTTTTATTGTGTTTTTAGTAGAAGTTCCAATATCATTTCAAACGAAAATTAAACAAGTAATAAACCTACTAAAACTTTGCCTTGATAATCTTAGTAAAAATTGGCAAATTCATTTCAGATCTTTCATCCCTAATTTTGGCTAATTTGAAGATCTATTAGAAATTAAAGGTTTTAGAGTATTTTATAAATAATATGAAGTATATTTTTACCATTCTTAAGAAAAAAAATCAAATGGTTGAACATTTCACGCTTCCTTTGACTAAAGTGGAATGAAAATAAAAAGTTCTCTAACAATACCTTATTTTACGTAAGAATTTCCCTTCGCCCTTCGAATATTATCCTTATGTGCAATTAGTTCTGGCATTTTGGTTTTAATTTACAACTTTTAATGTTTGTACCGTTTTTAATCTGCGTTAAGTACCAGTAATAAAATATTTTTGTAATATTTCTTTATATGACGCTAAATTTTAAGCTATGATACAATCGTTAGCGAATTTCTAGTCAAACTATAGTCATTATTCATTATAGAAAGAAGTAAATTCGTGGTATAACCACCCATCTCTTATAATATCTCATTTCGACTAGCGGGCACGATCGTATGAGCAACTTTTTTATATTTTTCCTGAAATCGCCAGTGTAAACATTCCAATCTCATGATCCTCTTCGGATAGGATCATAACCGATGCTCGCACTTAACGGCATTTGAGCGCACATTACTGCATTAACAAGCGCGAATTCGAGATAACTTCGATTCAATTATACCTTAGTTTAAAATCGGTATTGTCATTTGGGAAAAGTTTCAAGAATGGATTGTAATAAAAGGTCAGTTGTCACTTTTTCAAAGATAATTCTCTAATTTGAGACGTTAATCGTGTAGAGGCACGTTTTTTAGGTAGCTAGTTTTAATGTTAAAAAATCTATTGGGTTATTTTCTCTTTTTGTAATATGAAAAATAAAATGCAAAATTGGATTAAATTTTTCGTCATTAGGGAGAGTCCACCACTAAAGCGCGTAATGCTTACTGCATGAAAAGCCTAAAATTCAAATTCTGTATTGTAGTTTAAAACTTCTGACGCGAGTTAGCTGCGTCCTCACGCTATCTATAGTGACGTCATCAATGAAACACAATTTTCAAATGATCGGGCAGTTAGGAAAAGTTTCAGTTTTTTTGTCTTTTTACCTCATTTCAAACGAAATTTTTTTTAATTTTGCCTGTAATTCAAGTTTTGCCTCATTTCAAACGAAAATGAAAGAAATATTACGCATACTAAAACTTTGGAAAACGGTATTTTGCATGATAATCAGAGTAAAAATAGACAAACTCATTTCGGATCTTTCAGGCCTAATTTGGCTACTTGGAAAATTTGTTAAAAATCAAAATTAAAGGTTTCAATGAGGTATTTTATTAATAATTTGAAAGTATTGCTTTTAGAAGATTTAAAAAATTGGAATTTAGAATGTATATCCTGAATCGGTAAGATTTTTTTCTTTCAGATAGTAGTTTAGTGATTGAATTTGGAAATTGTAGATTTTGCTAAGTCTGTCCCATTAAGAGCCGTTTGCGAAATAGCCCTCAGAATAAGATTGGTCGGCAATTTGTTGGAACTGCATAACTTTAGGTTTGAATAAATGGTTAAAAAATAACTGGAATTATTTTTACAATGAATGGGAATAAAATATGGTTTCCACACTGAAACAAGACGACCCAAGGGCTCGTAATAGTAGCCACATCGTACGAGTGAATAGCCCCTCTATACCTACCCTAATGAGTGGATAACCCCTCTATACCTTACCCTAATGAGTGAATAACGCTATCTTTTACAATGCTTAAATGATTTACCGTGCATAAAATCAGAGTGAATAGCCCCTCGATGCCCTACCCTAAACAGTGATAAAAACTTCTGCCCGGTCGGTAAAAATTTATTTAATATGCTTTTGCCTCTCCAACCGCGAAGTTATATCTCCTGGCCTCGGATAAGATCATGACTCCTAGTTGAAGAGATAGAGAGAAGGGGACCGTGCCTGCAGGGAGTAGTCGGGAGAGTCGACTCAGCCTTTTTTTTTGAAAAGTGGCTGGTAGCCTTGCTGACATGAGCGCCCCTGGTTGTCGTACGGAAAAATCACTGCTAAAAATCATGGCGGAATCATGGCATCACAACGGTGGTTCAAGCTGCTCTTTTTTGAAATGTTTAAATTCCCAAGGCAAATCCAAGGGTGATATTTCATTTTTCAACTATCCGAAAGATATTATAAGGTGAATTTAGCGAGATTATTATCAAAATTTTATGGGAAAATTATCTAGGAACACATTTTACATAAGCCTTGGTTACAGGTGTAAACAATGGTTGCTACGTTACTTCAATCAGGAAGAGACGATTTAATGGGGAGGGAAGAGCATGTTTTCCAAAAAAATATAAAGTTTGTAGTGACCACTTCAAGAAGAACCAGTTTTTAACGTTAAGGCCAAGGTGCCTTTTAAGCATGGGAATAGCGGCAAAACTGGCTCAAGGGCTACGTAATTTAAAATCATATCCTGAAATGTGTCCAACAACAATAGAAAAAAATTATAAAACTTTATATTCGACTCAGAATCCACCATAATATTCGTCTGAAGAACAGAGAAGTTTTTGAGGCGAAAGAACGAAAACGGAAGGAAAATGAAAAGAAAAAAAAAAATTAGGGAGAGAGAAAAATTATTTGCAAGTAGGCATACATCACCTAAAACTAAAAAAGATTCAGGGGCAAAAAAGCTACAAAAACTGAGAAACGAATGATTTAAAAAGTTGTATTACGCGTTTACTATAATAATTAATAAATGTCATTAAATAGATAACTAATGAAAACATTTCAATGTAATGCGCCAATTTTTTAAAGTTTAAATTTCCCGCCAATCTTTATGCAGCAGACGACGTTTTTCCGTATGACAGCTAGGGGGCGATTGGATCTCCATTTAAAAACTAACTTTCACCTGTTCTAGGCTGAGTCGACTCTCCCGACTACTCCCTGGTGCCTGTGACAAACCTCTCTCTCCGAGTATAGCGCTTTATTCGAGATCGTTTCTTAACAAGCGATATTAGGCGAGGCTGTATAGTACTGGGCTAGCAAGTGAAAGGTCATCGGTTCGATTCTCTGTGGAGGAAGAAAAGTTAAATAAATAATTTCTTCCCTGTATTAAGTTTAAAACTCCACCTCTGAACTGTAACGTTAACTAAAAAGAAAAATATTTTCTCTCGACGTTCAAAAATGACGAACGAAAAATTTGATACTGCCAAAGGCAGGACTGTGACACCCCTACCCCTACCATATAGCGAATGTACTGTACACACCTTGTACCCCTACTACTACTACTACTACTACTACTACTACTGCTGCTGCTACTACTACTACTACAACAAGAGGGCAGGTCAAACTAAGAGCCTCATAGTAGATGTACAACATACGATGTGGCTAAAAAAGGCGTTCAATAGATAGATTTCTTAAAAAAATAACAGTTACGTATTTTAATAGCTACATATAAAAGTGTAACTCTAGAAAATATCACTTCATAATATTTAACGTTGCAGATTTTTTTGAAATTTCAATACAAATACAAACGTCGTTGCGTTAATTCCAGCAACAAGTACTCTCTCCCTGCCCTCGTTCCCTATTGTTCTGTACAAACACTGAAAAGTAAAATATTTCGAACCTTTATACAGGGTGTTTCTGATAAGTCTGCCATAATATAACATTTGTGTTCGTTTTGTGAAACTGAGTTAAAAAAGTCAAAGATCGTGAGGTCTACATCGTATACTCATGGAGATATGGGTTTCCAAGGATTCATCCCTTTAGCAAGGAGATATCTACACAAGTGGGCTAAGATATATCATCTGTCCGTCATGTTTTGAAGATCTAGACCATTTCAATAGTCTCCAAACTAAGAAAGTTATTAAACCTTTTCTGTCAATAGGGACACTTGCCGCGATTGACTTCTTAGATAGTGTAAATGTGACCCTCTCTTCGAGTTGGCTATTTTAATACGAAAATAGGATTCTCATCGCAAACCTATAGCATTATATTGGAACAGATTAATCAAATTATAGGATTATACATGACTCACAAATGATTAGATTTAGAAATTCTTTAAATGAACGTTACATCGCACCTAGATCTAAACAAATACTGAAAAGCTGCCTGCCTCTATCACCTTATTCGCACGAATGAAGTTATTTTCATTTGTATAACTGAATTTTTTACCAAAGTTGCGCAAAATACCATTTCATCCACGTCATTTTCTTTATCGTCATATTTTGGAGATGTAGAAACATCATTCTCCCCTTGTTTTTGACTTTCGTCGAAGTTTGAAGAAGTTGTACGTCATTTAAATATATATTTTCATAATTGAAGTTGCGACAATGAGAAATATTTACATACTCTCTTCGCGCAAGCACATCTTTCAAAAAAAGAAGCGGCTTAAAGTAAGCCCACTTTATTCTATCCGCTTGGGTCTCTTCAAATTCTTGACCACTTTTTGTTGTGGTTACTGCGTAGAATGTATTACGAAAATGATCCACCAGGTTCTTCCACATTTTTTTACATTCGCTTTCTAAATAATGAACATTTTAGCTGAAAAAAAACACCTATATCTCAACAAGGCTTACTATTCATCTGCATTTTCGTCGCTACTTCCATCCATTTATTCTCTTTTAAATCAGTGTAGCGATAAGCCACAAGTTTCCTGTTCCATATTATATCTCGTCGAAGTTCGGAACAAAGTACGTTCCAGTAGGAGAATAAACCCCATCCTCGTTTCATTCAGGGCTGAATAGAAATAACATATAAATAATCTCGATAACACTAACTATATAATTTAGCAATTTAACGTACGGATGGTGTATTTGTCCCGCTACAATGTCCTCGAGGGACATTAAAAAATGAGGAACTCCTTCCACCCCAACGCTCGGAAACAGAAGTTGACGGATTAAATTAATTATTCTAAAATACACAATAATTAGCACTCTAGAACCGAACACCATAAATATATAACAGCGATATATTTACTTGAACCCGTCACAGTTCATAACGTAAGAATTAATGAACGCATTGGAGTTTTGATAGTCCACTAGCTCCATCCTAATTGCATTTAAATAATGTCTAGTGTTAATGCTAATTTAGATAACAAGGATTATTAAAGTCAACTCACAAGTCACAGGGTGTTAATATGGAGTCTGCTTTGGACTCATTGTCTTCATTTTCAACCACAAAGTTAAACACGACATCATCATCATCGTCGTCATCGCTAATGCCGATGAAATTTGGAGTATTGACATCCTCGGAGTTATATTTCTCCGTGGGCCATTCGGAATACAACGGAAATCTTCCCGCGACCATATTGATAAATTTTGTTTTAATTGCGGAAAAAATCTATTCTATCCCCTTGAGGTAAAAAGAACGTTGTGACCAAATTTTCAAAATTGTCCATGTCCCATGTTGTGTGTGGTATGAAAACCTCTGAACCTTCCACGAATTTTCTCCAAAATCATATTAGAACTTCAAACAATTAGTATGAAACGATAAGAAATCAGACATCTTTAAATAGGTGAATGCACACTTGTTTGAATTATATTGCTAACTGAAAGAATACGGTACAGAAAAAGAGTACGTATCCGACCCCTCGTTTTGAACCACCTTGGCGACGAAGCCGCGTACGTCATCATTCAGCTGGACTTCCCACGTCGATTTAACTTCTCGACCGAGAGGTTAAACATCCTTGACCTATGGCACATATCACGCTTGGAAATCAGGTGGTAGCTCGCCGATGGGCAAGGTATTAAGAGAATCGTACCTATTACTGTGGTTTAAGATGGGGGAGCTTGGGTTTTTTAAAGTAGAGCGTAGTTTTGACAGAGGGAGTTGACACGTCGAGGAATCTTGTTGATTTTACACTACCTAGAAAGTAATCCGAACTGGGATGAAGTTGTCAATGACCTCAATACAAATACGATGCTCTATTCGCATAACACCAAGTTTGAACCAAGTGAGATGGATGGTGTCAATGTGAATTCCGTAATACTGTGTTATATTGCGACGTAAAAACTTGAAAACCTGGAAAACACACGTAGAAAGACACTACAATATTAGCCAATGAGAAAATTAGGAAAGGATGACAAGGCATAAACAACGCTGGGAAAGATTAAAAAACCCGTAAAATACGCGAAGAGTTGAAACTATTTTAAAAAAAATACAATGAGTTGCTAAAAGGGTAAAACATTGTCGAAAGTGTTGTTAAATGACTAAATCTTGTTAAATGACTAATCTTGGTTGAAAGTGTTGTTAAATAACTAAATCTAGGTTCAAAGTGTTGATTAATGACTAAATCTTGGTTGAAAGTGTTGTTAAATAACTAAATCTAGGTTCAAAGTGTTGATTAATGACTAAATCTTGTTAAATGACTAAATCTTGGTTGAAAGTGTTGTTAAATAACTAAATCTAGTCTCAAAGTGTTGATTAATGACTAAATCTTGGTTGAAAGTGTTGTCAAAAGAATAAAAAGTCGTTAGAAAGGGTTGATAAATGAGAAAAATACGGATGAATGTGTTGATAAATGACTAAAAGGTCGCCGAAAATGTCGCTAAATGATTATAGTGTGCTAGAAAATGATGTCGAATGATTAAAAAGTGGTTGAAAGTGTCGTTCAATGACTTAAATATGAATGAAAATGTGAATAAACGACTATAATATTAAAGAAAATGATGCTAAATGACTGAAAAGCGCTTTGAAGTGTTGTTAAATGACTTAAAAGGGCTAGAAAGTGTCGTTAAATGACGAAAACGTGGTTAAAAGTGTCGATAAATTAATAAAAGATGGATTAAAATTTTGTTAGGTGAACATTAAGTGCCTGAAAATGTTGTTCAAAGACTAAAAAGTGGTTGAAAGTGTTGTCAAATGAGTAAAAAGTAGTTGTATGGGTTGTTAAATGAATAAAAAGTGGTAGAAAGTGTTATTAGATGAATAAAAGTGGATTGATTGTGTTGTTAAACGAATAAAAAGTGTTTGAAAATGTTGTTCATAGACTAAAAAGTGGTTGACAGTTTCGCTAAATAAGTAAAAAGTGGTTCAAAGTGTTGTTAAATAAATTAATCGTGGTTGAAATTGTGTTTATTTGAATAAAAAGTCGATAGGTTGATAAATGAGAAAATGATGGATGAGTGTGTTGATGTACGACTAAAAAGAGGTCGAAATTGTAGTTAAAGCATTATAGTATGATAGAAAATAGAGATGGCCGATACCAGGCTTAACCCGATACCGATCGATACCGGTACAAACATGAACCGATACCGATATTTACTCTCTATGATCCAAAACCCGATATTTCAACCGATACCGATATGGTATCGGTTCATCCCTAGAGTAGTAGGCGCGTACTAAGAAAGATTTTCGCTTTTTAGTTGTTAGATAAACTGAATTCCGGTACTTTTTATATAAATGACAACTCGTCACGATTGAAATTCATAGAAATGAGATATTATCACCATCATTACGTTACTAAAAGACCTAAAACTGTCATGTAGCGCCATATAACGCATTTTAAACGAGTATCGGTTTAGTATCGGTATCGAACCAACCGATCCGATACTATCGGGAAACCCCGAGTATCGGTGCCGATACCGATATGGTATCGGTACCGGTTCATCCCCTAATAGAAAGTGATGTTAAATGACTAAAAATAGTGGTAGGAAGTGTCGTTCAATGACTTAAATATGAATGAATTTGTGAATAAATGAACATAATATAAAAGAAAATGATGCTAAGTGACTGGAAGTCGTTAAAAGACCAAAATGTGGTTGAAAGTGTCGTTAAATTAATAAAAAGTGGAAGAACATTCAGTTAAATGAAAATTGAGTGCTTCAAAGTGTTGTCAAATGAGTAAAACGTAGTTGCATGTGTTATTAAATGAATACTATGTGATGGAAAGTGTTATTATATGAATAAAAGTGGGTTGATTGTGTTGTTAAACGAATAAGAAGTGCTTGAAAATGTTGTTCAAAGACTAAAAAGTGGTTGACAGTTTTGTTAAAAGTAAAAATGGTTCAAAGTATTTTTAATTAAATTAATCGTGGTTGAAATTGTTGTTAAATGAATAAAAAGTCGATAGTTTGATAAATGAGAAAATGATGGATGAGTGTGTTGATAAACGACTATAAAGTGGTCGAAAGTGTAGTTAAAGCACTAAAGTATGATAGAAATTGATGTTAAATGACTAAAAATGTTGTTGAAAGTGTCGTTAAATGATTAAAATGTGAAAGAAAATGTCGTTAAATAACTAAAATATGGATGAAGATGTGGTTAAATGACAATAATATAAAAGAAAATGATGCTGAATGACTGAAAATCGGTTCGAAGTGTCGTTAAATGACAAAAAGTGGTTGAATGTGTCGGTAAATTAATAAACTGTTTTTAAAAATGTCGTTAAATGCACAATATATACCTGAAAATGTTGTTTAAAAAGTGAAACTTGGTTCACAGGTTTGTTAAATGAGTTCTAAGTAGTTGCAAGTGTCGTTAAATGAATTAAAAGTGGTTGAACGTGTCATTAGAGGAATTAAAGAGGGCTGAATGTGTTGTTAAACGAATAAAAAGTTGAAAATGTTGTTCAAAGGGAAATAAAAAGTGGTTGACAATTTTGTTGAATGACTTAAAAGTGGTTGAAAGTGTTGATAAATAACCAAATAGTGATTGAAAGTGTTGCAAAATAGCCAGATAGTGATTTTAAGTGTTACTAGATGATTAAAAAAGGGTCAAAGTGTTGTTAAAGGAAAGAAAACTGAGGGGGTTTGAGAGTGCTGTTAAATAATTAAAGCGTGATTAATTGATAAATGTCCTATCTTGGGCTCTATGGCTTTGGAAACGCGTGGAAGGATATTCCTTTCGTATATTTTTAAGCGAATACCTTGAGTAAATTCTTACAACCGTTACAAAAACAATTTGGCATTTTTATTAAGCCTCGGTTTCCTCCCAACAGACGTTGATTGTTGGTTGAACCATAGCCCACTTGATCACGCACGCTGGCTGCACACGCTCTAGAAGCCCGTCCAAACGATTTTTTTTACATGTTAACTTGCGAATGCGGCGCGTCACATAGGTTCGGTCTAAACTTTAAAACCCGTCTGGTTTAACATGGGCGTCTATGGGAGGGGACCAGTTTTTTCAACGTTTTTGGCCCAAATAGTGCATCCACTGGTTCAAATCTCTTGAATTTTTAATGAGAAACCTTTCAATACACGTCTCATTAAAAATTCAAGAGATTTGAACCAGTGGATGCACTATTTGGGCCAAAAAGTTTGATAAAACTGGTCCCCTTTCATAGACGCCCATGTTAAAACCAGACGGGTTTGAATTTTAGACCGAACCTATGTTATTCTCATTCTTAGGGTCGATTGAGCGGGCTTCTACAGCGAGTGCAGCCAGCGTGATCAAGTGGGCTATGGTTGAATGGAGTGAGTGGGGCAGCAGTCGATGGAAGCGGAAGCTGGCGCTGGCGGCATTTAAAAATTCTCTCTGCTGGTGGTAGTAAACGACGTCAGTCGCGCCTGTGCGTTAGCTAAAATTGAGGAACGGAGATAAAAATTCCTACCCCCCACTTTCTTTCCCATTTGCCACTGTATGACGGTTTTTTAGCATTAGATCAACGCTCCCTCTAACGTTCCTTAGTATCCTTACTCCCTGATAGAATATACGGATAAGAAGATACGGCAGCGTGTACGTGAATGGTCGAATTTATCGTATCATAGAAAGACTCAGATCAAAAACGGATTTATGGGATCCCATAAATCCGTTTTTGCTCAGATCCAAAGACAAGGCTTTTAACAATTCTTCAAATTGCGCTCAAGATTTTTAAATAGGTCATGTGAGAACCGATTTACTCTAAATTATATTTTACCTTTGCCCACGTTGTACCACGCCCTTAATTGTTACATTATAACATTTTTACAAAAGCCTTGTCTTAACCCCCTGTAAATTATCACCCTTCTGTGTACATTAACGTAATTATAAACGTCGAGATCGATTTAACCAGTTCTGATCAGATATTTTGTATGGAGTGGAAATTTTTCTTTTTGATGGGCATCGTCCACCTAGACATCACTAATTTAAATAGTGATAAAGTCGTCGGAGATGGAAGCGTTAAAGATTTCTATCAATAAAATATGGTTGAAAACGTTGTTAAATACTAAATTTCATTAAAAAGCGCGGATAGATGACAAATTTTTATTAAAAAAATTCGGTTGTATAACCAATTTCAATAAGAAGTTCTGCTTTTTGAAAAATATGTGCTTTAAACTCTTTTTAAATGAATAACAATTATTGTTAATTGAGTAAAAAATTGTTAACAAAAGATTAAATAGTGGTTAAAAGTTTTTATTAATGAGAGAAATGGTTGGAGTGTTGATAAATGACTTTAAAGTGGCTGAAAGTGTCGTTTCATGACTAAAACTTGGTTAAAGTGTAGTTAAGTGATGAAAAATAACTAAAAAACTGTTAAAGTGTTGTAAAACGACTAAAACATATAGGACGAAAGTTATTTCAATGGTTTAGGCATGTATAAATGGAGGATACAAAAACATCTCAACAGCGAGTGAATTTTGGTCACACGAATACAACGAGAAATTGGTCCATTAACGTAACAGATGTGGACTACCTAAAAAACCATTTGAGTTAAATCAAGATAAAACGATATCATAACCAAACATTGGGTGCATCACTACGTTTCGAGGAGATTTTTGACAGTTGATTTTAGTCAAAACCTATTGGTGAGAATTTAACATTTGGTAAACTTGTTTGCAATATTAACCAAGGCTTTGAATGCAGAATTTATCAAGCCTAGATTATTTTATCAGTAAAAATCTACTCAAGACAAACTTCCTTATCAGTTTGATAAATACAAATTTCATTGGTGATAACGTTGAAATTGCGAAGCCTACCAAAAAGCTCAACTCTTTTATCAGAAACATAATATTTTCTAAATATTATATATATATATTGCCGGGGAAAAGCGAAAATATACATGTGTTGGCCCGCTCCCAGTCCTGGGGTCGGAGCTTTGCCCCTTCAATCCAGTGACTGTGGTATTTAAAACTCTAGAGAAAATACGTATGTTTTGAAATTTCACCGTAATTTTGAAAATATTATGTTTCTGATAAAAGAGTTGAGCTTTTTGGTATGCTTCGCAATTTCAACGTTATCACCAATGAAATTTGTATTTATCAAACTGATAAGGAAGTTTGTCTTGAGTAGATTTTTACTGATAAAATAATCTAGGTTTGATAAATTCTGCATTCAAAGCCTTGGTTAATATTGCAAACAAGTTTACCAAACGTTAAATTCTCACCAATGGGTTTTGACTAAAATCAACTGTCAAAAATCTCCTCGAAACGTTATGATATCGTTTAATCTTGATTTAATTCAAATAGTTTTTTAGGTAGTCCACATCTGTTACGTTAATGGACCAATTTCTCGTTGTATTCGTGTGATCAAAATTCACTCGCTGTTGAGATGTTTTTGTATCCTCCATTTATACATGCCTAAAATCATTGAAATATCTTTCGTCCTATATTTTTTAGTCGTTTTACAACACTTTAACAGTTTTTTAGTTATTTTTCATCACTTTCAACAGCATATTTTTCTCACTTAACTACACTTTAACCAAGTTTTAGTCATGGAACGACACTTTCAGCCACTTTAAAGTCATTTATCAACACTCCAACCATTTCTCTCATTAATCAAAACTTTTAACCACTATTTAATCTTTTGTTAACAACTTTTTACTCAATTAACAACAATTGTTATTCAATTAAAAAGAGTTTAAAGCACATATTTTTCAAAAAGCAGAACTTCTTATTGAAATTGGTTATACAACCGAATTTTTTTAATAAAAATTTGTCATCTATCCGCGCTTTATAATGAAATTTAGTATTTAACAACGTTTTCAACCATATTTTATTGATAGAAATCTTTAACGTTTCCATCTCCGACGACTTCATCACTATTTAAATTAGTGATGTCTAGGTGGACGATGCCCATCAAAATGAAAATTTTCACTCCTTATAAAAAATATCTGATCAGAACTGGTTAATCATCCAGTAACACTTTCAATCACTATCTGGCTATTTTGCAACACTTTCAATCACTATTTGGTTATTTAACAACACATTTCTCCATCCAATCAAAATTAATTACAAAAAATCCTTTTTCGCGGCTTATTTCGTAAGTGCCAAGGTAGGTGGCGCTTAAAAAGTTCCATTTGGCGGTAAAAGTTTAGTCATGTGAATAGCAAGGATTTATTTCACTTTTCCCTTCAAATGTTGGACAAGTTGATACAACTTTTTGACCCATCGAGCTGAGTCAAAAAGTTGGATCGTCTGAAAGAGCCTTTATTCGTTTAACAACACAATCAACCCACTTTTATTCATATAATAAGCACTCAATTTTCATTTAGCTGAATGTTCTTCCACTTTTTATTAATTTAACGACACTTTCAACCAAATTTTGGTCTTTTAACGACACTTAAAAGCGCTTTTCAGTCACTTAGCATCATTTTCTTTTATATTATAGTCATTTATTCACAATTTCATTCATATTAAGTCATTGAACGACACTTCCTACCACTATTTTTAGTCATTTAACATCATTTTCTATCATACTATAGTGCTTTAACTACACTTTCGACCTCTTTTTAGTCGTACATCAACACACTCATCAATCATTTTCTCATTTATCAACCCATCAACTTTTTATTCATTTAACAACAATTTCAACCACGATTAATTTATTTAACAACACTTTGAACCACTTTTTACTTATTTAGCAAAACTGTCAACCATTTTTTAGTCTATGAACAACATTTTCAAACACTTTTTATTTGTTTAACAACACAATCAATCCACTTTTATTCATCTAATAACACTTTCCACCACTTTTTATTCATTTAACAACCCATACAACTACTTTTTACTCATTTGACAACACTTCCAACCACTTTTTAGTCTTTGAACAACATTTTCAGGTACTCAATGTTCACTTAACAAAATGTTAATCCACTTTTTATTAATTTAACGACACTTTCAACCACGTTTTGGTCATTTAACGACATTTTCTAGCCCTTTAAGTCATTTAACAACACTTCAAAGCGCTTTTCAGTCATTTAGCATCATTTTCTTAATATTATAGTCGTTTATTCACATTTTCATTCATATTTAAGTCATTGGACGACACTTTCTACCACGTTTTAATCATTTGACATCATTTTCTATCACACTATAGTCATATAACGACATTTTTTTACCACTTTTTAATCATTTGACATCATTTTCTATCACACTATAGTCATTTAACGACATTTTCTATCACACTATAGTCATTTAACGACATTTTCATTAATGTTTTAGTCATTTAACGGCATTTTCGGCTACCCTTTAGTCATTTATAAACACATTCATTCATATTTTTCCTCATTTATCAACCCTTTCTAACCGCTTTTTATTCTTTTGACAACACTTTCAACCAAGATTTAGTCATTTATCAACACTTTCAACCTAGATTTAGTTATTCAACAACACTTTCAACCAAGATTTAGTCATTTAACCAGATTTAGTCATTTAACAACACTTTCGACAATGTTTTACCCTTTTAGCAACTCTATTTGTTTTAAAATAGTTTCAACTCTTCGCGTATTTTACGGGTTTTTTAATCTTTCCCAGCGTTGTTTATGCCTTGTCATCCTTTCCTAATTTTCTCATTGGCTAAAAATATTGTCAACCTTAACAGTGTCTTTCTACGTATGTTTTCCAGGTTTTTAAGTTTTTACGTCGCAATATAACACAGTATCACGGATTTCACATTGACGTCATCCATCTCACTTGGTTCAAACTTGGTGTAATACGAAAAGAGCATCGTATTTGTATTAAGGTCATTGAGAACTTCATCTCAGTTCGGATTACTTTCTAGGTAGTGTAAACACAACATGATTCCTCGACGTGTCAACTCCCTCTGTCAAAACTACGCTCTACTTTAAAAAACCCAAGCTCCCCCATCTTAAACCACAGTAATAGGTACGATTCTCTTAATACCTTGCCCATCGGCGGGCTACCACCTGATTTCCAAGCGTGATATGTGCCATAGGTCAAGGATGTTTAACCTCTCGGTCGAGAAGTTAAATCGACGTGGGAAGTCCTGCTGAATGATGACGTACGCGGCTTCGTCGCCAAGGTGGTTCAAAACGAGGGGTCGGATACGTACTCTTTTTCTGTACCGTATTCTTTCAGTTAGCAATATAATTCAAACAAGTGGGTATTCACCTATTTAAAGATGTCTGATTTCTTATCGTTTCGGGTTTTTTGGGTTATCCCCACAAGGGGTTAGGAATTGGTAAGTGTAGAGTTTTTAACACTACAATTCATACTAATTGTTTGAAGTTCTAATATGATTTTGGAGAAAAATCGTGGAAGGTTCAGAGGTTTTCATACCACACACTACATGGGACATGGACAATTTTGAAAATTTGGTCACAACGTTCTTTTTACCTCAAGGGGATAGAATAGATTTTTTCCGCAATTAAAACAAAATTTATCAATATGGTCGCGGGAAGATTTCCGTTGTATTCCGAATGGCCCACGGAGAAATATAACTCCGAGGATGTCAATACTCCAAATTTCATCGGCATTAGCGATGACGACGATGATGATGATGTCGTGTTTAACTTTGTGGTTGAAAATGAAGACAATGAGTCCAAAGCAGACTCCATATTAACACCCTGTGACTTGTGAGTTGACTTTAATAATCCTTGTTATCTAAATTAGCATTAACACTAGACATTATTTAAATGCAATTAGGGTGGAGCTAGTGGACTATCAAAACTCCAATGCGTTCATTAATTCTTACGTTATGAACTGTGACGGGTTCAAGTAAATATATCGCTGTTATATATTTATGGTGTTCGGTTCTAGAGTGCTAATTATTGTGTATTTTAGAATAATTAATTTAATCCGTCAACTTCTGTTTCCGAGCGTTGGGGTGGAAGGAGTTCCTCATGTTTTAATGTCCCTCGAGGACATTGTAGCGGGACAAATACACCATCCGCACGTTAAATTGCTAAATTATATAGTTAGTGTTATCGAGATTATTTATATGTTATTTCTATTCAGCCCTGAAAGAAACGAGGATGGGGTTTATTCTCCTACTGGAACGTACTTTGTTCCGAACTGCGACGGGTACAGGTATATTAACATATCCCATAGTTTTGACTAACAATTTAATTAGACTTATATTTCCAATAACTTTAAATTAACTTGTATTATCTTTAGCATCCAGACTGCAGTGTATTCGTACTGTTTACGTAGACGCGATTCTCGGGAGTTAAACTCAACTGATGGAGAGGGAATGAGGCAGGTGGCAGAACTGGAGACTAACATAATTAAACAAATCAGTGGTTTAATAACAAATAATGTAATTGAAAATTTAGAGGTAGCTTTCATCAACCATTAATTATGAAAAAAAAGTAGGAAAAATAAAAGTAAATTAATTAAAAGTTACAATTTGAATTTAATTTTTATTCGTCTCCTAAATCAGTATTTACAATTTATTTCTTAATTCATAATTCACCCATCTTCGTACGGTATTGCATGTACTATGGTACCATTTTTCCCCAGTAGGGTTTTTTTGGGGAATCTTTATTTCCCTCAACGTCATCTGGAGTTCATCCCCCCCTTAACCATTTGATTAATACGGGAGAAATTAATGGTTCAAATTTTAATCTAATTAACATATTAAAATACTGTTTATTTCTTAAATCATAATTCACCCTATCTTCATACTTCAATGTATGTACTTCTACATCCGAGAATCGAACACGCTTCATTGACCTGTCAATCAAAAACACCCCTTGCAGGTGCGAGAGCGGGGTGCGTCTATCAAAAACGCCCTCTTGCAGGTCTGAGAGAGGGGTGCGTCAATCAAAAGGCTTACGTACAAAGTCTCATCCGCCATCTTGCAGTCCTCCCATCCTCCCATCCTCCATCCTCCAATCCTCCCATCCTCCATTCTCCAATCCTCCCATCCTCTTATCCTCCCCTGCCTTCCACTGTACTGTTTTGGGATCGGCATTTATGTACTACTCCTATAATGCCGTTATAAAAATTAAAATCAATTGGTCCTGACTTGGTTCATAGGTTTGCCGAATAAAAAGTTGTTTCCCGAAACAATGTTCTGTTAAGCGGAAGTAAGAAGGTTTAGTTCACATTTACGGATCTTTGGAGGCAACTCTGAAATTCATTGCTTAATGTTCAGTACTCTGAAATGCAGTTCTCGAAAATGATAATTTCAACTCTGAAATCGGTTGACTAAAATGCAAATATTTTCGAGTGTCACGTGTCATAAACAATGAGCTGATTAAATTCGGATTCGATTGGTAGTTGAAAACGAGGCTTACCACGAGCTTCATTGACCTGTCAATCAAAAACACCCCTCACAGGTGCGAGAGCGGGGTGCGTCAATCAAAAACGCCCTCTTGCAGGTCTGAGAGAGGGGTGCGTCAATCAAAAGGCTTACGTACAAAGTCTCATCCGCCATCTTGTAATCCTACCATCCTCCAATCCTCCCATCCTCCCCTGTACTGTTTTGGGACCGGCATTTATGAAACCTTTTGATTGGATATAATCTATTTGTTACCAACAGTGGATTGTTTAATTCATAATTAACAGTGGTACTGGTTAATCCAGGAGGACAGTGTCGTTATATAATTTAATTGGTGAAATAATTTTCAGGTTTACATCACAGATTCTCTCAACGTAACCACGTTAGAAACGGAGGGTTACGTTGTTTGCTATTTCCATAGTCCATATTGCCGTTTGTTTATTGGTTTAAATTGCTATGAATTGTATATGTATTTGATTTAATTACTGGTATTTAAGCTAAACTATAGAATAACATCATTCATTAACATATTGTATAGATAATCTTTACCTTACCACAAACCTAGAACAGGATATGATAAAAATTGAACGCAATGTGTTGGAAATAATCAAAAACTCCTCTAAACATTAGAATTAAGGTGAATTAATTGTTGAAAGTCATTTTATAAGCTTAATGAGCACTGACGAAAAGTTAATTTCAACGTAATTAAGTATAATTAACGTGAAATTAAACCCCAAATATGCATTTTTTGGATGAAAACTCAGATAACTCTTAAATGATGTTCTTGATTAAGATTGTATCTACCCAAGCCGTTAGTAAAGCCCCATGTGTTCTCTTTCACGCTTAAGCTAATTTAAATTATCTCCAAAGTACCATAATAGGCGCGAAATTCAAAAGTTTAGCGTAAAACGAGAATCGAAAACTCCACTAAAAATTGCAATTAAGGTGATGCATACATTTAAACTCATTTTATAACCTATATGTACACTGCCAAAACACAATCCTACGTTAATTTTAACTCAATTTAATATAATTAACGTGAAATTAAACCAAAATATATATTTTTGGAAAAAAGCTCAAATAACTTTTAAATAAACTGTTTAATTATGATTAAAACTACCCAAGCCCTTGGTAAAGCCCAATATTTTCTATTTCACACTTAAGTTAATTTAAACTATCTTTAAAGTACATTAATTGCCGCGAAATTCAAAAGTTTAGGGTACCATAATGATGAATATATGGCAAAAATATTAAACTGCACTAAACATTGCAATTAGGGCAAAAAACTCAAATAAATTTTAAGCTTAATCCACTCTCACGAACCACGCTCAAATTAAGATTAAAACCTCACAAGTTTTTCGTACAGCCACAGTAGTTTCCTATTTCACTTTCAAATTAATTTAAATGATCATTAAAATATATCAAAAGCGCATACATTAAAATTTTAGGGTAATTGCAATTAAAGTTAATATTTTATTGAAACTTGTATTATAAACTAAATCCACACTAGATAATAAGGATAAGCCGTTAAATTAAACTCAATCAAGTATAATTAATGTGAAAGATTCGTGTTTTGGGTAAATTCATGGATACCTTATAATTAAACTAACAAATTAAAATTAAAACTACACTTATCTTTCACCCAGCCTCCACTTTCCTGTTTAATTCTTACGATTAATTAAATTGTCATTTAAAAGCATTTTTCCACATTTTGAAAAGAGAGCCATTGAAAAGGAGCGATATTTAAAAGTTTTGGGGCAAAATAGTGATTGTTCCGCAAGAGTCAAACAGTCACGCCTCTAAAGTTTGCAGTAAGGGACAATTTCTTGTTCAAACTCGTATAATAAACTGAAATAAGACTAGTAAAAGAAGATAAGCCGTTAATTTCAACTTAATAACCATATTTAACGTGAAATTAATCGAAAACAATACGTTTTTTGGGTAACTATAGATAACCCTGAACTGAAATAATAAAATAAGATCAAACTACGCGAGTTGTTCTTTCAGCCTAAATGTTTTCCTATTTAACACTAAAATTAATTACATTATCACTATAATACATTAATAGGCTCCAAATACAAAATTTTAGGGTAAGGAATGTGTCAAAATGAAACTTTTCCATTTAAATTTTAATTAGGCCTGTGCGAGTCAAGTTTTTTAGGGTTCGAGTCGAGTCTCGAGTCCTTAAAAAAGCTCTCATAGAATCTCGAGTCGAGTCTTTTAATTGGTATCGAGTCCTCGAGTCCTTAAGTCAGCTTAAGAACTAGGTTTCAAGTCCAGTGTCGAGTCCTGATAATTTATGGCAAGTCCCGCTCGAGTCCTATTAAATAATTTTTATTAATACTATTTTTATTTTAATTTACTTACTTTAATTTTACATAATTAATAATACAAGAATTATAATAAATTAATTTCTAATAAGGATAAATTTTACTAGCAAAGTATAAATTTCACGACGAAAATGACGCGGAGTAACAATAATTTTAACTTTTGGTTCTGGTTAGCTGAAATCAAAGTTTTGTCCAATCACCGGTCTATTCTAAACTTTAAATCGATTAAACCCCACTAGATGCGGCACTCAACTTAAAATTCTGTGTCACCGAGAAAATATTTTTGGACTTGTAATTTTCAAGTCCTAAAATTTTGATTTTCGAGTCTCGAGTCGAGTATCATTAACATAGTTCGCAAAATCACCAGCAACAATTTAATCTGGCAACATTCAATGTAATAATGTTACCAATAAAACAAGGGCGTCTAGCCCATAACTAAGCCACATCGCTAGCCATCTCTCGTTATCCCTAATTCAATAAATTTTCTTCTTCTGAAATATCACCTAGCATACCAGTCAAGTGGGGGGAGCAACATAAAATTTTAAAGCACAGTCTTGCGATTAGTCTTGGAATTTGGGCCTCAAATTACAACCTCTAATCTGTTTGGTACACATCAACGTCAACGTAAATGTTCAATGTGATTACCATTGTGGTGCAGGCACTCTTCATCTGCCCATGTCTTGCAATAACTTTTCAAGCAACGAACTCATGACGCAGGAAGTCCAATTAAATGCCTTCAGAGATTTTCTTATCAAGAAAAAGGGTCCGATAATTTGGTTTCCAAGAACGCCCTCCCAAAAATGCACGTTATGAAGGTTTAAGGTACCATCCCTAAATAGCCTCGTCAGAGAACAGTACCTTTCTAAAAAATAATGGATCGGCTTCAATTAGTTCACGCAAAGGTTTTGCCGTCTTAGGTAATCCTCGTAAACATCATGCTCAATTTGCCCTGGTTTGAATACACTGGCATTTTGCTAAGAGACGAGACTAATTAAATTCGATCCTAACTGCTACGTAACGACGATTACTTTTAACTACGGCCTTTTTTCTCGGTTCCACAGACAACTCGGACCTTCTTCAAAGTTATTCCCAAAGAAACCTTTATGTTTTCCTTATTTTGTCCAAAGTTTAAGGTTAGGGGTGTTTAAAAATTGGCCAACCATTATTACAATGGTTTTTTAACAGTATTTGTGCCTTTTTAACAGACGTATTGTTACAATTGTAACACTACAGACCTTGTATTTCTAATGGGACCAGCAATACCGCAACACTGATCCGAAAAACCAAGATGGTAATTGTTTGGACCTATCGGGTCAGGACATTGGAGGACCAAACATACCGTGGTGTCACGTATCGAACGTTAAAGCGACCTTCACCACTATACACACCATGACCTGCTCAAGCTGGCAATCTTTGAGGAACTTCCGGTCTCTTTAGATATACAGGGTCTTTCAGTGTCGCAGCTAAGTAGTAGAATTACAGTAGTTAGTCTCGTTTCCTAGCAAAATGCCAACCTATTCTAACCAGGACAAATTGGACAGCACGTTTATTTTGGGTGAAGGTCGCGGTAACGTTCAACTAAAGGCAGTGCTTTATGCCAAACGGTCTCCACACCGACAACATTCGGGTGCGAGCACCTTCGTGATTTCGGTAGTGCAAGATCGTGAACGTAGTAGAGACTGTATAGTCTGTAATGAGGATAGAGACTTTGACATCGTAGATAGTTTTGAAGCCAATCTCATGCTAGTAGTAGAGCGGTGGAACATGAAGTTGCACTAAACCATTCTACTGTTCGTGCCAGTTTACAAGGGCATTACTACCGGCATAATCATATCCCCCTACATCAAGCCTTAACGGCAATACCATTAGTCTTACCATGCGTCATGAGTTTAGTGGTTGCAAAAGTAATGTAAGACACGGACAATCCTCTGGAAGAGTGCCTCAACCACAATGGTAGACACTTTGAATATTTACGTTGAGTTGTTTACCAAACAGTTTAGAGGTTGCAATTTGAGACCCAGGTTCTAAGAGAACATACCTGTCCACAATCGCTTGGGCTCAGCTCAGCTCACGTTACTTTATAGAAATTGACAACGAGCTCACCTCAAGCTCAAAATTGAAACAATGTTTCCTTAGAGCTCAATGTGAGCTCAAGCTCAGTTAGTTTTTATAAATGAGCTCGCCTCGGGCTCGGGTTCATTCGCATAATTTTGATGGGCTAAGCTCGAGCTCAATCTCTCTCTAATATCTTTCGAGGGCTCAGCTCGGGCTCAAAATCGATAGAATTTGAGGCTCACCTCGAGCTCGGGCTCATTCAATTTAGTAAGCTCAAGCTCGAGCTTGGTCTCATATTTCCGGAGAATATTTCTTCCAAACAGTGTAGATGTTGAAATAAATAATTTTGCAGCTATTTTTACGCGATAAATGCAAAACTACAATACATATTTACTATCCAAATGACTTGCACTACATTTGTATTAAAAAATTTTCAAAACTTCATGTACCAATGAGTTACGCTAGTTTCTGTTGACACTGAATACGGCGCTGAGCCAAGCTGAGCGCAGTCTCAAAACAGTGAGCGCCCTTTCAAAATGAGCGGTCTCATAGTTTTCAGTTGGCCTCGCTCGAGCTCAGGAAAGCCAAAACATTTGTAAGAGAGCTCAGCCCAAGCTCTCGTTGATTTTACAGTTGAACCTGGGCTCAGCTCAAGGCTCACTTTGTTTGTGACGTATTGTGAGCCCGGGCTCAAGCTCAGAAATCTTTTTCATAAACTTTCGGGCTCGGCTCGGGCTCGTGACTTTATCAATTATTTCGAAGAGCCTCGCTTAATACAGTGTACGAAACAAATATTTTTCTTCCATATTTCAAATACCGTCGTTTTTAAACTTCTTTAATAAATAAAGTACAACATTATTTGCTTATCGAAATCAATGTTTTTGAATATAAGTTAAATGTAATTAACGATACTTAAGTACTTCTTTAAGCAATTAGAAATAGATCAACCCCAAATGTATGACGGTAAAGCAAAAATAAAATTATTCAAATTTTAATTACAATAAGACTGAAGTGACAGATATTATAAAAAAAACGTCTTGGTTTGGACCAAGGCCGAAAAAACAAACGATATGTGTGAGGTTTATCATTTGACTGAAGTTTCAGATATTGCAATTGTTTTAGTTATTTTTATCCATTTAATCCTTAATCAATATTAAATTCAATCAAATGATTTTACTGTTAATCGATCTAGTCCCTCTAAATTAATTGAAAAAATTACATATCTACGCTTTTTCAAGAAGAATTACATTTTCCGAAAACATTTTATCATGAAATTAATTATTTTGAAGGGATTTCGTGTCGTTGCTCACTAACTTGTAAGCACCTTGACGGACATAGTATTAATTGTTGCTGGCTTAACAAATTTTCAAGTTTGCACCAAAAAAGTTTAAATCTGTAGTAAGTTTCTGAGAAGACTGATTTTAGAGAAAATATGATAAAGAACTTTTTTTCTCAAACTAATGTCGTCTTCTTGAGACAAAGCAACAATGTTTATCCTGTGTGGTTTCGTTTAGTAGGTGGCTCTCTGTAGCACAGGAAAAATATGATATCGGTATAAATATAACCAGCAGTAAGATAAGGGACTAGAATTAAAGTGCCCTAGCATTGGTAATAGAGCCTAGCACTAGTGAACAAATTTGACGATTTTATGCCGCTTCCATCACCAAGTGAAGAGTTTGGTTACCTCGTTACTTCTAGACCCTTATCTTACTTCTGATATAACCAAAGGTAAGGGTAAAGATTACATAAAAAGAAATACTTCTCAGTACCAATGACTTGTTATATTCATTTCATGCGGAAATAATATGGGTATACACATTATTCATTACCAGTTATGCGAAGGTCACACTTTACTCCGACCCCCCTTCCTCTATTTTCCCAATATAAAAATTTTTAAAAGCACCAGTGGTTCAAGTGTATGGGTCATCTGAGCCGTCGCAACACACTCAGCCAATAATACCATATAGTTCGAAACCTTTTCACATTAGTGACTCTCCGGACTTGCCCGCCAACCTTAATAACCTAAAACTATAAAACATTCCTGTACATGAATGATTATGGTTGTGGCTTGTCACTCACTAGCGCCTGAAGGACCGATCACTCAGTGTAATTTGTGTACATTTGTAAGTGAGTAGACCATTTTAGAAATTACATACAGAGAAACTAAAACACAAGGGTGATGCCGCCATTGGGGTCTTCTCTCTCTCGCCTAGAAGCACCGCTATAGGCAGAGCGAATTGACTCCGTCTGGCGGTGGTGACCCTTGGTGCGAGGGATAATACCCCAATGCTGGCCTCGCCCCTGTGTGTTTTCCGAAATGGTCTTTAAGCGTGCTAAAATGATTACGCGTAATACGTAACCGGTGTACAAGTAGCGCCAACAATGTAGAAAGGGGTGGTGACGTTTCAAATGAAGACTGAGTTATGACCAAGAAATTCTAAAGCACGGAGAGGAAAATTGCAGTGCAATCTTTTCTTCATAGAGGCGACAATAGAAATGTAGCATTTCGATTAAATTTTTACATTTTCCTTTCGAATTATGTCAAAGTTCGCTTGCTCTTTTTAGAAAGTCAATAGAATATTTCAAATATTCTATGTTGATAGCTCAACACGTACTCCCTTCAAAATAATTAATTTCATGATAAAATGTTTTCGGAAAATGTAATTGTTCTTGAAAAAGCGTAGATATGTAATTTTTTCAATTAATTTAGAGGGACTAGATCGATTAACAGTAAAATCATTTGATTGAATTTAATATTGATTAAGGATTAAATGGATAAAAATAACTAAAACAATTGCAATATCTGAAACTTCAGTCAAATGATAAACATCACACATATCGTTTGTTTTTTCGGCCTTGGTCCAAACCAAGACGTTTTTTTATAATAATTTAAAGAGACTATAATATCACATGCGTATAACGTTTGGATTCGCTAGCATTACGTCCAATGAAAGGAAAGGAGCGAACAGCTTGGTTCGCCATAGTCTCTGACACACTGCAGCAGTCGGCAGCTCACGGCGTCGTGTAGGAGCCGGTTGCTTGTTAACGGATTTCGCGATCTTTCAAGCTCCTCTGGCGTATGCTCTGGCTCAAATTCATGTCCCTTTACTCTCCTTCCTCGATTTATATTAATTTTTAGCCACATTGTATGATGCACATTTACGATGAGGCTATTAGATTGACGCGCCCTGCTGTTGTATTTCCCGTTTTGCCAGAATACCCGCCTTTGGCAGTATAAAATTTTTCCTTCGTCCTTGAAGGGAAAGTGAAAGGGAGAGAATTTTGTGTTGAGGTGATATTTTTCGTTCGCCTACTTAAAAGGATGGGAATTGTTGGGAAGGTTAAGCTATATACTCTCCCTTTAAAATTCCTCTCATCCGTCGACAACACGATTTCACGCTTTCAATACCGCTCCCTAATAAAAAATTAACGTATTTACAAAGGCAATAAATTTTAAGATTGCTATTGGTGCATTTGCAATATAACTGGTAAGCCTTGGTCTCCACGAGCTCGCACTCTATCATATTAGAAGTTTTAGTGAAAAGTTTTGGCGCCGTTTATTTTAACGAATTTTCTGCAACATTTTGCTCATTTATTTTTTATTCTTCCGTGAAATTTTCGGCAGTGAAAACCAGGCTTTAGACATTTAAAGAAATCGAGGGGTTACTGAGGTTCTTTTTAGAACGGTCTAAAGGCACCGGGGTATTACAATTATTGGGTGTTCCTAATTTTTTCTCTTTCAAAGGCTTCTGTGCATAGTGTTAAGCCTGGTTTTCATTGACCCAAAACGCAGGAAAAACCACGTTCCGCGCCGTTTTTCAGAGGTAATTGCATTAAAATTTTGCGTTTTCTGGGCGGCAAGCACGGGATTGGTTTTCTATTTTTCCGCAAATTTTTACGGAAAGGATAGCAGTGGCCAATAGGAATCGACGAATGCGTGACGTCATAGGCTTTGTTTTTGGTCAGCTCGGGAGGTTTTTTTCTACGGCATTTTTTTTTTTAAATTGAAGACGTTTGTGTTGTCGAGTTAAATTTATAAAAATATATAGTTATCGATTTGTTAAAGAAGTTTGGCCTAATTGTTAATCATGTGATAAAAATTAACGTATTTACAAAGGCAATAAATTCTAAGAAAATCGATAGATTGCTATTGGTGCATTTGCAGCATAACTGGTAAGCCTTGGTCTCCACGAGCTCGCACCCTATCATATTAGAAGTTTTAGTGAAAAGGTTTGCTGCCGTTTATTTTAACGAATTTTCCGCAACATTCTGCTCATTTATTTTTTATTCTTCCGTGAAATTTTCGGCAGTGAAAACCAGGCTTTAGAAATTTATAAGATGCGAGAAGTATGCGTCGGCATAAGTCTATATTTTAAGTACCATCAAGGGGATAATCACTAAAACTTTCTGTTCTTAAAGGTTACTCGTGTGTAATCATTTAAGCATTGTTAAAGCTAACACCAGGTTTTTAGAATGGTCTTGTGAGGTTACTCGTGTGTAATCATTTAAGCATTGTTAAAGCTAACACCAGGTTTTTAGAATGGTCTTGTGGGTAATAAATTTAGCAATGTTAAGGGTAGTGCATCGAGGGGCTACTAACTCAAGTTTTCTCTTCGTGTTGCGCTATATTAGATGAATTTACGGGTAATAATTTTAGCACAGTTGAAAGTAGCGGATCGCGAGGCTATTCACATAAATATTATTTGCGCCTGTTAAGTACGGTACGTTGTGGCCCAGCTCTTGGGCCATCTTCTTTATTTTCGTTCGTCTGCTCCGTTGTTTTTTAAAATCACGTACCCATGCGGATAATGCAGCTTAGAAAATTCTTTCAAATCATTCTCTATGTTGCGTCTATTGTTACCTCTCTATAAAGACCAATAATTCAGCAATAGTGCCATCACGTGACCACGAAACGACATTGACGAATAATAGAACGTCTCAGTTTTTATTAAAACCACAATGATGCCCCATATAACCATGTATATTATGGTTTCAAATTTATTATTAAATAAAATTAATTGAAAACACAAACTACTAGCAAATTTTAGATCCTCATAGCACGGCCTTTGATTTAAAATTTAAAAGTGGTGGTCCTTTCCTTTAATATTTAAGAAAAACTATATGTTTAAAATTGTTTAGAAGTTAAACACTGCTATTACCCAAAACAGTAGCCGCTATTTCTAAAACAGGCAATTTGAAATATGCCCCGGTGCTACTTCGGGAACAGCTCTTGCCTAGAAAGGATGATATAGCGTAGTGGTAAGCAATCCCCTAGTAGTTACTTTCCTATCACTAATCGTCTCCAGCACAAACAGGTAGAAACACACAGAGATTATGCTGGATCTTTCTCATCATAATTGTTGAACAAAGATGTCTTAATTTAATACTTTAAAACAATTCTTTTAGAAACAAAACAAAATAATTTTCGACTTGCAATACCATTTAGAACTAGCTAGGCCTGATTTAACTTTTTTTTGATAATTTCAGGTCATGGTCTCTTGCAATATTGCTTCTGACGTACTGGCTCGGAGGGGGTTTTTCGACACCAGTTACTGAAAAAACGGAAGACGAAGTACCTCACGCGGAGTTTTACAAAAAAAGCAACGAAACTGATTTAGAAAACTTGATGCGATTGTCTCAACTGACTCGATACTTTTTTCAAGGACCCTTGTCCATTTTTCAACCAGCTTACCGTCTGCCCACCCAATTACTGCCCGATATGGCTACTGTCAAGAACTTCAGCCAATTCGGCCGGGCCACAAGAATAGAGCTTCCTAAACCCAATAGTGATTTAAAAATAAACATTTTTACCATCTCTCCGCCCCCTTCTAGAAGATTTGATGACGTTACGACGAAAACTAGTCGAATTCCAGTTATTCCTACTGTTAAACCTATAAGAACCACTGTTAAAACTAACCCAGATAGAAATCCTTTTGAGAAGGCTGCTATAGATCAAACGTATACTAAATTTGAAACGATTCCTTTTACTAAAATTTCGAACAAATTTGAGAAGGTAACGGTTGAGAAAACAACAGCTATTACAGTTGAAAATTTTCTTGCCGAGAGAGCTACTGCTGCAACTAAAATTGAAAAGAGTCCTGCTGAGAAAACTTCTCCTGAAACCAATATTGAAGAGGGTCCTATTGAGAAAACTTCCGCTGCAACCGAGAGTCCTGTTGAGAAAACTACCCCTGCAAGCAATATTGAAGAGAATCCTGTTGAGAAAGCTACTCCTGCACCCAATATTGATCAGAGCACTGTTGACAAAACTACCCCTGCAACCAATATTGAAGAGAGTCCTGTTGAGAAAACTTCCCCTGCAACCAATATTGAAGAGAGTCCTGTTGAGAAAACTTCTTCTGCAACCAATATTGAAGAGAGTCCTGTTGAGAAAACTACCCCTGCAACCAATATTGAAGAGAATCCTGTTGAGAAAGCTACTCCTGCACCCAATATTGATCAGAGCCCTGTTGAGAAAACTACCCCTGCAACCAATATTGAAGAGAGTCCTGTTGAGAAAACTTCTTCTGCAACCAATATTGAAGAGAGTCCTGCTGAGAAAGCTACTCCTGCAACCAATATTGAAGAGAGTCCAGGTGAGAAAATTCCTCCTACAAACAAGTATGAGAAGATTCCTCCAACTACTGGAGAAAAACCTCATAATTCAACCAGAAACGTTGAAAATATTTCTATTTCCGAAACAAAAATTGTTGAGATTCCCTTTGAAATATCTGACACAAACGGTTCTTTTACCACATTGAAAATTTGGAATAAGAAGGTGAACGAGAATTTGAATTTACATCCTTCCAAGCAAGATTCGAAGATCATTCGTCTATTAACGCTCAAGTTTGTGTCCAATGCTAAACCATTTGGTGTAATCATCAATGGTCATAAGAAGAAAGAAAAATAATAAGATCAGTTTAAGTAATATTAGACCTTAAATAATGCTCCTAGTTTAGAAGATTTCGAAATCGATGATAATGAAATTTATGCTTCCCCAAATTACGATTAAAATCCAACTTATTTTCCATACAATGGAAAAGTATCGCAGCTATATTTTTGTGTCACATGTTAAATTCTCACTTTGTAAAATGCAACATGTCAGTAGGTCCAAACTGCTTCAAATAGAAGTATTCCTACTATAAATTCAGCATATTCTAAAAATGTATGAAGAATTTTGATAAGCGTATTCCGATATACATATTGGAAATTCAAGGCTGAGCGTAAAAATCTAATGGCTTTGTTTCCTATAGAGAAATCTAGCTTTTCAATTCACTAGAAATTTTGGCCAGCCATCAATCACTTCGTGTGCGAGTTTTTCACGTGACACCAAAACATCATTTTTATCATTTATTTCGATACCTTCTACACCAGGTCTTTCGTTTAAGTTTTAATGTTAGGTAACTTAAACTTTTCCTTCGGGAATCGATGGAAAACTTTCAGTGGAAATGAAAATGCCGTCTGATATAAACCGAGTTTATTTTCTTACTAAACCAATGAGCGTAACTCAGTCTTCAACTTAAAATATTTTTGAACCGTTTTATCTTGATAGGTTGTAGCAAATTCGTTCTCTTTTAAGATAAACGTGGATATATTCGTAATTTATCCCGCTTTAATGGCAACTGTGATGACAAAAATCGCGTTTTTTGCTCAGAGGGTTGCTCAGTTATGCTCCTAACTTCTTTGTGCTCAATTTGTATATTATTCACACTTTATTACCAATTGTCGGTATGCGCATTTGTATTTTAATTGATTGCCTGTACTTTATATAAACAGCCCAACAGTCTTTTCACAATGGCTTTAATATATATAATTTGTCATCTTTCTATTTAATTCTAGACCTTGTTGTCTCAACTAGTTTTGAAAACCTGTCCATTACCATTATTAAAGAAAATATTTTTAAAAAAGTGAAATCTAGTTATTTCGTCGTACATTTGAAAAACATGATATCTAATTATTATTCCCATTAATTTTAGAAAAGGTGAAAACCAATAATTTTTGACATATTTTGGAAAAGGTAGCAACTAATTCTTAGGGTCAATATTTTGGAAAGATGGCAAAAAATTAGTAATAGGACTACCCGAATGCGAATTACATTTATTTTTAGTTCACAAACCTAACCAAATCTAACCCAACCTTTCCTGTTTTAATGTTAAATTTAACCATTATTGATATACATACTAAATTGAAAAACATAATGTACTAATAAAATAATAATAATGTATCAAAGTTAATTTGGAAATTAACATTTAATGACACATCATATTTGACATATTTATTTGTAATTTACAAACCTAACCTGACCAGTCTTAATGTTATTTGAATCATTAGTGTTATTGTTAAACTACATTGTTAGATAACGATAGTGAGGTCAAAGGCTCAACTAGATAAGCTAATCTTAGACTAGGACTATAAAAGGAAGTATACTGGATAGAGAGAGTCAAGTGTAGAAACTTATGTAGGCTACTAGAATCTTTTAAAAAGTTAATTGAAATAAACATATTTTAAACTCTGCCTTCCATCTCGATTTTTGGTGCCTGCGCTATAAGAGTACTGTATTACAAATTAGACTATTTTTTCTCCCGTATTCATTACGGTAAATTAAAACAAATTTATAGTCTAAAACCTAAACCTATATTTCAAAATCTCGAAATATCCTTTGAACACCGGAAGTTAATTGTAAATCTTGATATCCCCTGCAAATTCCCAAATTTTCATCAAAAATCCGAGAATCTACTCGAAATCTGAAAAACTCCTCAAAATCTGAAAATCTCCTCGAAATCTGAAAATCTCTTCGAAATCTGAAAATCTCCTTCAAAATCAGAAAATCCTGGACAAAACCCCGAAATCTCCTTCAAAATCTGAAAATTTCATTGAAAATCCCGAAATCTTAAAATCTTGGAGTAGATTTCAAGATTTTTGAATTTGAATTTGAGAAATATTTGGAGAGTTTAAAGGAGAAACCTCTGAAATAGTGTTTATTGATGCGGGAGATGAATTTACTTCTGTTAACGCGATAAATGGTGAGTGTGCCGCCGTTTTACTATGGCGGAACAATATCGTGTTAGAAATGGACTTTCTAGGTGTTGTATGTACTATCTTATCGGAGTATGGATGGTCTCTTGACAGTGATTTTAATGTCTCGTCATGTACTGTTAACATTTCATTCCTTATTTCTTCTTCGGTACATGTTTCTGTGGCTCTATCGATAACTTAATACGAGTCTGTCTGAATAGCAATTCCATTACTTTTCAACATCAGAAGATCAGTTTGTATTCCAATTTCCATTGTCTTAACCCCTGTCTCCGATGTACCACTTGAACAGGGATATTCTTCAACATTTGGAATGTTTATCACTCCTCCCTCCACAATTGGTAGGTTTAAAGTTGGTACAGAACCAGATCTCAACAGTACCACTTGTTTATGTGCAGTTCCACCAAACCGAATATTAAAACATTCCGGTGGAAAATGATCCTGGCACACTCTAAAATTATCGCTAAGTTTGTTCCATTCACTATTAGGGGAAGGCTTAGTTTCGCGGCTTATTATTGCTGCTTCAAAGCGTTCTTTCACGGATATTTCAGCGTATTGAATCCTTTTTTTTTTTGCCGTTTCTAAATCATTATTGGGATTAGTAATTCTAAAAAGGCTAGGACCATTTGGTATCTTTCGTGTCTAACACCCTTCTATAATGCATCGATTCATTTGAAGATCGCTAAACTGTAAGCTTCCGATAGAGCAGACGATCAAATTTTGAGACCTCGGGTTGGCTTAGACAACTAACCAATAGGAACCTTTCCCGCTGGACTGCGGGAAAGACTACTTCCAGGGGTAATGGAAACCATCATAGTATTATTATTAAGGCTAATTATAACTTAATTAATTTTCATTTGAAAAAAAAATATCTTCGATCTATGCATTTTAAGCCTTGACGAATGATTTGACACCAAGAAAAACTAACCCGAACTATTCCTTTAAGTTAGTCTATGTTGAATGGCAATAGACAATTGAAGGGAAGACTGAAGGATCAAGATCTGTTGATGTGTTAATTCCTATAGGCGCTTAACACTTGAAATATTTCACTTCCGGCAAAGCCATTACCACGTCGTCATCACAGTTGCATGGCGTGACTACACACTACACAGATCACCCATAACCATCTTTTTACTTATTATCTACGACAATTGTCTTTACCAAAACCCGTGGCCTTTCATAAATGTAGTCAAGTTATCCTAGGCCCAATTATCATAGACTTCATTTGACTTTAAAGACTTCACTAACTGTATTTAATTTCATATGACTTCAAGTGACTTCAATAAAATTTATAAAGTCTTCCAAATGACTTGAATATAATTTATAGACTTCAAATGACTTCAATACAGTTTGTAAAGACTTCAAATGACTTCAATATAATTCTAGGAGAGCGGTCGCTCTCTTAGATAAGACTTGATACTGCCTCTAAAGTATAAGGGTGGTTTTTTCATTGACCGTAACTTTTTTCGTATTGTGTTTGCTGCTTTGAAATTTTTCCAGTGAACTGAAATTCCGACCCTAATTTTGTGGTTAAAATTTCAAAGAGATCCATCTAATAGTTAATTCTATAAAGAAGAAAGTTGTTAAGGGTGGTTTTAGAATCCATAAAATGAATCCGACATTTGGTGAAAAATACTATATTCTTCCATAGAGATAGCATGGGATTTTTTTGAAAAGTGACCTTCTCTAGGAAGGCATATAAAGAAAACTGTTCATTCGTTGCGTTTGGGAACCATCTTAAATGAAAGACAACAGTCCATAGATGTGCCTTCCCCTAGTTTTATTAAGATAAATTAAGTTTAAGTATTGATTTTTATCATTATTAACACGTACTTTGACTTACGTTGTTTTAGGTATTGGAATTACGGCGTTTTACCACTGTTAGAGACACGCATTTTAGCCCTAGTTTTTTATGATGGACTTACGGCGTTTTTGTCGTGATTCACACCGTTACAGGGATATTAAGCAATAAAAACCTGGCGTTTGAGCTCTCGACTAAAACCAAAATTTTGGATTAGGAATTGAACTGGAGGCTAGTTGGGTCTGATTTTTTATTATTTTCGTAAGAAAATGTCTTTAAACATTACTAGAATACTAGAATTACTTTCAAACGTAAAAATCACCAGCTATTAAGCAATTTCGCTAAGCCTCGGTCAAAATAGCGTTATGTTGATGTTATTATATGCAACATCATCTTCGGTTATGTTACGCCTTTTCCAAAATATTGTGGTTTATCTTCATTTACTTCCCAAATAATATAATGCCTTTTCCAAAATATGTTGTTTATCTTCATGTACTTCCCAAATAATGTTACGCCTTTTCCAAAATATTGTGGTTTATCTTCATTTACTTCCCAAATAATATTATGCCTTTTCCAAAATATTGTGGTTTATCTTCATTTACTTCCCAAATAATATTATGCCTTTTCCAAAATATTGTGGTTTATCTTAATTTACTTCCCAAATAATGTTACGCCTTTTCCTTAATTTGCTGTTTATCTTCATTTACTTCCGAAATAATCTACGCATTTTAGCAAAATATCCTTGTTTATTTTTAAAATTGGAGGTTTTTTGAAAAAATTTTCTATCCTGGAATGAGAATTTTGAATGTTTCAGCGGGTGTTTAAAATTTCATAGCTATATTTCCGCCGCGAGTCCTTGTTATTACGTTTACCCCCCCCGAGTAGTTTTTCAAGATTGAGGGTAGAATGCGTTGGTATCTTCTCTTTCAAACGAATTCCCAATGGACCGAAATCCCATTCGACCGAATATCCCGCAATGATTTTAGATTTCCAGCCCAATGGCTATATTCCCGATGGACCGAAATCCCAATCGTCCGAATATGTCCCTAAAAAATACATGAATTAAGGGACCAGTTCCCACGAGAATAAAAGTATAAAAACTTTTAAGCATAGATATCGGAGAGCCTCAGGGTCTTCTATCTATTATACCGCGAGATGGCATTGCGAGCTGGACCAAAACGTGCGCGAAAATGAACATTTTAAATTCCAAGCGCGCGAAAATGAACATTTATAATTCGAAGCGCGGGGGTAAATGAACATTTCAAATTCCAAGCGCGAGAAAATTAACATTTCAAATTGCATAAGCCGAGCTAACAGCGCTCTCGGGACCCGGGTGAGGAAATTCGGCAACTTAAATTGCCAAACGAAAAATGAAAATCGGCGCCGCGCACAGGCCTTGATTAACGTAGGCAACATATTAAGTAACAGATTAAGTAAAGTGAAAAGACAGTTTAGATTGAAAGACATTAAGTTGATTGGATTTTATAAACCGCTTGAATTCGGTTAACCGCTAAAGCAAAATTGGGTGACTTGTTACTGATCAGACTGATTCTTTGGTGTTACGAACGGAAACTAATGTTTTGATTTTTCAATTGGTCGGAACACTAAAAAAAAATTTGCTCTCCAAAATTAAAAGTCAACGGAGTAAGAGAATAGAAGGATGATATGGCTGAAGCTTGGGTTAAGTATATTTTTCTCTCTGTACACATGTGCAAATCTATCTATAATAATAATAATAATGTTTATTGACGGGTAAAAAGAAAGCCAGAGGCTTATTGTGGCCCGACTCAGTTACAAACAAATTGAAAAAAAAAAGTAATAAAAATAATAAATACATAAGAACGGAACAATGAGGTGAACAAAAGAAATAATAATAATAATAATAATAAAAAAAAACAAACAAATAAATTAAAAACCAAAACAAGTGTCAAACAACAGAACAGAGTGAAAAATAAATAAAAAACCAAAACACAAAAAAATACAATGACGCGACTCAGTGGACGAATTTGTCTAACCGGGCCTTGAACGAATGTACGGACGAGTTCCGCTTCACCTCACTAGGGAGACCATTCCACGAGAGAGAGAGTATAGCTGCCAGTATACGGATAAGATATCCGTATAAAGGCGGCATATATATGGAGCCCTAGGCGTTTACCCCACCCCATTTATTGCCCCCTTTTCTATCTATGTCTTTCCTCTAGGTTGTGCCGTGCTTGAGGGGTGGGGGGGGGCATAACCATTGTCATGCCCCCTAGTTGTGGTGGAAGATCTGGTTGATTATTACTATTTGCCAAGTGTGTATCATGCCTGAGGGGGTGGGGGTTGGGAGGAATTGACAACGTCACGTGTCACGTGATGTTGTTGACGGGAAATTTGAATTTATTTTTAGTGTATTGGTATGACGTCATGTGATTTGGTGAAGGCATTCATCGTCCATAGTGTTGTTATTTTGGTGCATCTTTAGGCTATTGTATACATTTAGTGGATGATTTCTTGGTAATTCTATAGGTTCAGTAGACCCTTTCTGCATCTACCCTTCCAGTAATGTTGTTCTTTGTATGATTTTAATTTATCTCCATGTATGATTATGTTATACTAAAGAACTAGATTTAAGTGAGATAAGGTTTACATTACAAAAGGTACAAACTAAACTATGATGATGTTCTAGGTGTACTCGTGTTTTGTATTGTTATTATTAGGTGGATCTTTAGGATATTGTGTACATTTAGGATATGATTTTTATAGGTTCAGTAGGCCCTTTCTACACCATCCTGTAATGCTATTCTCCGTATGATTTTGAGGTCTCTCCGTGTAGGCTTATGTTGTACTAAAGAACTAGTTTTAATTGAGATATGGTTTACATTGAAAAAGGGTACAAATTACACGCGGTTCTAGGTGTAATCATGTTTTGTTTTGTTATTATTAGGTGTATCTTTAGGATATTACGTTCATTTAGGGCATGATTTATATAGGTTCAGTAGGCCCTTTCTACACCATCCTGTAAGGCTGTTCTGTGTATGATTTTAAGGTCTTTCCATGTAGGCTTATGTTATACTAAAGAACTAGTTTTAATTGAGATAAGGTCAACGTAGTTTATTGAAAATTAAGCTACGATGATGTTCTAGGTGTACTCCTTTTGTGTATTGGTTATCAAGTTACTGGGTTAGAACAATTGTACATTTTAGTATCAAAAAAGAAGAAATACGGCAGTTTTTACACAACTTGGTAGCTGGTAGTTAGTTAAAATGAACAAATATTACTAAAAAAAACTCAGAACATAAGGATTACATTAGTTTTAATACGATTTGGTAGTTTATGAGTAGTTAAAATACTGATCCAAACAAAAGTATACTCGAATATAGCTTGACTGTTTCGTATATTTTCTATTTAGCACACATTTTAAGTGACATTTTAACCAAAAAAGAATTACATAATAACATGATTTGTTACAAACCTTGTCAACAACCTTTCTCTCCAGAGTTCGGAAGTGAAATGACTCACTATAGTTTACAAAATTCCCTTTTGGACACCCAACAGGTATATATTATATGACATTAAGGGGGAGGATGAGGTAGAACTTGATTCATAACAAAAGAATTTATCCCCATCTGTTTCTATTTATACGTAAACACGTTCAAACGTGTCTAAAGGGCTTTGGGGGGGGGGTGGCAGTGCCACTAGATTCCTTGCATTGCTATCAATGTAATTTATTTTTATTAATTGGACCACCCACCAGGTTTTATTAAAGGAGGGGGGGTTAAACCTTTATCCCCATCTAGTTTTTATTTATACGTAACCACGCTAAGCCGCGATGGCTTTGGGGGGGGGGGGTCGAACCATTTGTATTGAATCAATGGAATTTATATTTAGAGTGATTTATAACTCACACAAATGTGTTATGTCCAAGTTTATGTCATTGAGGGGGGCGGTGATACATCCTACAAGGGGGTTCAAGCATTTAATTGATTCCAGGTGGTTGCCCCGAGGGCATTATTAGGACAAGTCTCAACAAGTTTAAGATGTTTCCGTTGCGATAACAGAAAGGCAATATATCATTAGACCGAAGCATTAACCTAATACGTACTATATTTATCAAAATTACCAACCTCGTAATCAAAAATTTTTGGAAAACGTAAAACGGTATTGAAAGAAGCATCATTCACAACGCATTTCGTGTTAGAAGTAAAAAACAATCGAAACGTTTTTGATCAACTACGTTACATTTTTTCGAAACGAAATTGATCTTGTAAAATTCTTAAAACCCCATAGGAATACATGGGAAAATGAATAGACCATCGAATCGAAATCAGTCATGTACGTGGCAATTTAGCAACACGAAACGAGTCATTCGAAAAACATTTCAAATGATTAAAAACGTTTCGATAAATTTTAGCTAAATTTATCAAAATTACTCTGTTTCACCAAAAACACATTTGATTTAGCAAAATTCCACAAATCTTTTTCTATTTAAATAAAAATTTATTACCTCTTGACCCCCCCCCCTTCGCAGAAAATAGTATAGCAATGTTTTACTATAACAAAGACTAAGCTAGTTAACCAAACTATTTCTTGGGAAACGTCAATCAATTCGAGCGCGAGTATTAAAATACCAAAGTATATGTTTACAATGCCGAATCATTTACATAGTTTCACACTAGAATTTCACTGCTATTTACACTGTTCTAGGGAAAAACACAGATTTTTAACTAACACCTATAGAAAAGACATACATCCCTATATACTAAAACAGAATATAGCACCAGCGAAAAGTTCAAAGTACAGCACAGAGTGTCATTTAGCTAGAAGGAAATATTGTACGCAACATTTTTCTATAAAAATGCTTATTTGGGTTTCCTAAATTCCCCAAAGAATTAAAGCTAAAGCTAGCTAGCTAATTGGGCCAAGTCATCTTGCGACTTATTGCCACTTATCTAACGCCTTTACAATGCATAGAGGGGTGGTGGCTAGCCCCTATGCCACAGCTAACCGACAGCGCCCTATACTAACTACTGACTTCAGTTAATCCAACTCACTTTGTTTCATTAGTTGCCTTAAAATGACGAAACGAGTCATTTGAAAAACAGTTCACATGACTAAAAACGTTGCGATGATTTTCGCAATATTTATCAAAATGATTCGATGAAAAGCATATTTTCATTTAGTTCAGAATCATTAATTTCAATACATAACTAGATGGTGTTGCAGACTTAAGGAATTTAATTTTCTATACCTCAAAACTAACTTTACTCTTATCGTTGCAATTTATTTATTTATTTAATAAGGCTCGAGGGATAGGGTCGTGAAGCCGGCAGGGCTTGGGTACGACCCTCCTCCATGGCACAAGAGTCTAGATACAATACGAGAGTATATACGAACGGGGGAATATTACAAACAGAAACGTACAAACGAACTAACAAAAGAGAGAAATCTTACGAAATGGTTAAGTTTAAACATTCAGTCACGTCATTAAAAATGTTCCTTACTAATAAATTTGAATATCATGAAAAATATGGGTTTTTACACCAATATTTACAAAATTTGACGCCATCTTTGATTAAATTTAATATAACACTATTATTAGGGTCGCTTATTATTGAGATGTTCAGACTTTAGGGTGGTGCTTCCCTCGATTGTTGTCTGATGCTCATAGATTTTTTTTAGTTACATTGGAATTTATTGTCCTTTCTTTAATTTAACCACCCACTTGGTTTTATGAGGGTTAGGGGGAAGAGGTCGAACTTGATCCATAACAAAAGGATTTATCCCCATCCGTTTTTATTTTTACTATAAAGACGTGTCTTAATGGGTTTAGGGGCATGGCCGAACCATTTGTATTGTTATGAATGGAATTTATTTTGTGATTTATTGCTGTGATAGTTGGTGACTCTTCATGCCACGAAACATTTAATTCTAGGTGTTTGCCTTGAAGGCCTTATCCTGACAAGTTTGAAAGGCCTTTTTGATGGGTTAACCGAAACCATGAAAATATATGAGTATTTTTCCAGAACTATAGACTAGGAGACTAATTTCGTTCTTTTTTAAAGGAAATAACGCTCTTTTATCATCTTTAACGTAGCAAATAATGTAACAAAGCTATCCTAAATACCCCATTTTACCTTCAATCTGTCAGTTAAATCAAAAACTTTCAGTGCTTACATCTCAAGTAAACGCTGTATCAATCTAGGATTAATCAAAACACTTGTTAAAAAACAGTACATTTTTTAACCTTTTTATCGCAAACAATACAATATATTGTGATTTTCCCGCTCGATGAAGTCTCTTAAGCCGATCTTAAATACTGGTTGGGGGTTCAACATTGTTAACAAGTTGGGTAGAGTAAAACAGTCCTTGCCTTTACAGAACTTGGCGAGATTAAGAATACTTTGGTAGAAAAATCATGCTCAAATCCTTGTTTGTTTCAGTCATTCTCACAAAGTCTCTGATTTTTTAGTGAGGTTAACAGGTTTATTTAATTAGGGTTTACAAATAAACGTTAGAAGACGAAACGTTGTGTGCCTTTTTTATTACTGAATGATAAGAGAAATCCCTTGACTCTATCGTCCCCATGATACGAGTTAACATTTTTAAAATTAAGTGCTTCAAAGTCTTAATCCCTCGTTAGACGGACAGTGACGTTTTTCAGACAAAACCATAATTTTATTTTGGAATACTGGAATTATTTGTCCATATAGGACCAAATTGCTCTGGGTTTAGCTTTCTTTATTTACAAACCTTTCACAATCAATTGTGTCCTTTTTAAAGGTATTACAGTTCTATCACTATACTAGCCAGTAGCGAAAATTATCATTGTACTATGAAATTAACCCAGTCAATAGCATTTCGGAGTTATACGCCTTTTGTTATGCGAGTTTTGTATACACATCGGTGCAGAAAGGATTTAATATTCTAATCCCGCGAAAGACGCCTAATGTTTGCTATTCGACTTGTTTTGAGAATTTCATTCCGTTGATAAACCTTTTCATAACGAATACTAGCTCAGGAGCCACTGTCTCTTCTTCAAAAGTTTAGAAATTTAGCCTCTTAAGGAATTAAATATGTTATATTTAAATGTTTAGTTGCTAACGGGCTGATGAAATATTTTATTACCTATTCCGTAAACACGTTCAGGCAAGGGCTTTAGGAGGTGGTTGACCAGTGCTATTGCATTGTTATCATTGGAATTTATTTTGTGATTTATTTATTTTTTAATTGAGTAGGCCTACTTCTAGCCTACACAATCATACTGTGATTCATGACCGTAAGAAACTATCTGGTCATAGGTTAGCATTTTTTTTGAAAAGTGTACAATGTGAAGATAACAAAGGATATTTTCACAATTGAGAATCACTAGAAACGTTTTACGCACCATGTTTTTTTTATTTATTGCCCCAATAAAATTGTCCCTTATTTGCGGTGTTTGTAACAAAAATCTATTTATAGGCCACTCTCTTGTTGACAAGTTATTTGGCATAAAGCAAAGCCAGCGTTCTTTTGTTATAAAAATCGGTAAACTTTTAACAGACATGGGTCTGAAATGCATTGTGAGAAAACATCTGGAGACTGGTAAACAATAAATCAGGACATTGTTAAATGATTGGGGAATGTGGGCGTGTCTATTAAGAAATTTCGTTAGCTTAAGGTAGCATTTTTTTGAAAAATGTACAATGATTTTATGACCCATTAGAGAAATTCGGAACGTTATTATTTAACAGACTTTAAGATAACAAAGGATATTGTCACAATTGAGAATCACTAAAAACGTTTTACACCCTGTTTTTTATTTATTTTCCCAATAAAGTATTGTCTCTTATTTGCAGTGTTTATAACAAAATTCTATTTATAGGCCACTCTTTTGTTGACAATTTATTTGACAAAAAGCAAATCCAACGTTCTTTAGATATAAATTCGGTAAACTGCTAACAGGCCTGGGTCCGAAATGCATTGTGAGATAAAATCTGGTGACTGTTAAGCAATAAATCAGGTTATTGTTAAATTATTGAGGAATGTGGGCGTGTTTATTAAGAAATTTAGTATAAAAGCGGCTTAGGAAATGATCAAAATACACAGTCGATCTTCAAGCACCGAAAGATAAACATGGATCCTGAAACTCTCCGTACAACTTTGAACGAACTGAATATAAATAGACCTTGGCCGTTACGTTTGATATACGAGTTTTATTTCTTCCTATGCGACTATCTGCGAATAGATCCGTTGTACGGACCTCAGACTCTACCACATTTCGTAGTACGTGGTGGCTTAAATGCTATTCGAGCTTGCCTCGACTTACTCGATTATATGCAAACAGTTGCACGAGTACCAGAGGACTGTACCACCATAGAAGAATTGGAAAACTTAAGGAATCTAATTCCGAGTCCTTTAAGAACTGAATACGTAGATCGCCTAGCGAGACGACAAGAGGAAATTGAGCTGGGTATACACGAAGAAGCTCAAATCGCCGACTTCAACAGCTCACAATATGACAAAGAGGTAGCCGCATTTTTAGACGGAAAAGATCAAGGACCACCCGCAGAGGAGATACTATTGAACGATACCTTACCGAGGGAGAACGGTTCTGAAGAGACGAATTTTGACGAAGAAATTGATGTACAATGGGGAGGAGGAGAAACGGACCAGCCCATACCTATTGACAACGTACCTTCTTGCGAGATACTGGGTCAAAGTGAGAGATTTTACGAACATTTTAACATGTATGGTAGAGAGGTAGTTCTTAGAATTACTGAAGATCCTGTCGCTAGTGTATGTACCGTAACCAAATTCGTCCTTAGTAAGTATAGGCCTACAGACCACGTCCAAATTACTTTAAAGAGTGCGGCAAATATTTGTAGGTCCGAACTAGAATTATCTTTTAGAAGAGCAGATCAAGTCGACCCCAATATTCTTTTTGAACAGCTTAGTGTTATGCTCTATGATGACGAAATGGAATCATTTTTCCTAGGTCCTATTAAACTGATTTTTAGCATTGTAAGAATACCGGTGGGTAAAGGGCGTTCTGTAGCCCGAGGGATTAAACCTTTTAATCTATTCTGTAAAGATAGACGAGGTATTGTACGCATAGTCAATTCAGATCATCTCTGTCAAGCCAGAGCCCTTTGTGTAGCTGTTTCTCATCGTGACTACATGAACAACAAAAACAACAAAGCGTTGAAAACCCATTACGAATCAATATCTAAAGCTATAGATGCAGGAGTAAGAGTTAGTGAGTGTGGGACGGCTGAGTCTTTTGAAAGGTTCAAAATTTATTTAAATCAATATTCGATTTTCGTCTACAAATTCGAAAATAGCGTCCCTATCTTGATTTTAGGCGAAAACGATCCCGATGATACTAGGCCCCGCCTCTTTTTATTGAATGAAAATAACCATTATAACGTTATTAAAAATTTAAAACCCCTCTTCAACCACGACCGATTCTGTGAAAAGTGCCTTATCCCTTATTGGCGAATACAATCGCATAAATGTAATGACTTTTGCTTTAGTTGCATGAGACCCACTATCTGCCAAGGCCCCAAGATAGCTTGTGAGTCTTGTTTACGAAAATTCTTAGGCGATGAATGCTATCAAAGCCACTTAGCATCTTCAAGCAATAAAAAGCCGCTATGTGAGTGTCTTTTTCACTGTAAAGACTGTTTAAATATTATTGATTTTTCCCGAAGAACCGAGATGCATACGTGTGACGAGATATTTTGCCAGGTCTGTAAGAAATATCAGCCGAGCAATCACGTGTGTTATATCCAGGTTATCACAGACAAACCGCTGAAAGTTCCCTCCGTTAAGAAACCTAGACCTAATCAGCCAAACCTTATGTACATTTTCTTTGATATAGAATGCGTGCAAACGAAGGTATGTCAGGAAAGATTAGGAGCCTACGAACACCAGGCTATCCTGTTAGTCAGTATAACCGTGTGCGAGCATTGTATAGATGACACGTCCCTAAATTTTAACTGTAATATGTGTAGTCAGTTTGGTAAGCGTATACAACAATTTTCAGGCGGAAATCCAATAGCTTTATTTTTAGATTATTTAATGCAATTGCATGCCGTTAAGAACGTCATTATACTGTCTCACTATGGCAGTAATTATGATAATCAACTACTAATTAGAGAAATCATAAATGGAGATGAAAAATTCGTTCCGTCTTTGAAAATTAACGGAACTCGAATTTTAGAAATGAAATTGTTTAACTTACTATTCTTGGACTCCTATAATTTCATCCCTGTAGCCTTAGCAAAGTTTCCCGCCACTTTCGGTATACCCAATACTGCCAAAGGGTATTTTCCACATTTTTTATTCAATGTAATAGAACACAATTTTGATGTAAATAGACAGATTGAAACCAACTATGTTATAGAAACTAATCTACCACCTATCGAAGCTTATGGTTGTCAATATTTTACAAGGAAAAATTTAGATATCTTCTTAAAATGGCATAGCTCCGAAGATAGTAAAGGTAAAGGTTTCGACTTCTTGAAGGAACTGAATTATTATTGTGAGAACGATACGGTTTTACTATTCCTAGGTTGTTTAACTTTTCGTACACTACTCTTTAAAGTAACGGGTGTAGATCCATTTAATTGTGGCGCAATTACTCTTCCCGGCGTTTGCTCTCACGTGTTTCGCCGAAATTATCTTAAACCCGATACTATAGGTATCATACCGGCTAATTACTACAGACTTAGCGAAAATCAGTCTATAGGGGCTATAGAATGGTTAGAGTGGACCGCCCAAAAAAGAAATATATCTATCCAATCCTCCTTTAGAGGGAGAGAAACCAGAATACAAAAACTTAGAGTAGACGGATTTTGTGAAATCAACAAGGAAATATTCGAATACTGGGGGTGTTTTTATCATGGGTGTAAAATACACTTTCCTCTAAACAGAAACAAGCCGTTGCATGGAGACCCTGCTCAGACTTTGAATTCTAGATATATTAGTAGCATGAACATGTTAGCCAAATTTGAATCCCTCAATTATAAAGTGAATGTCAAGTGGGAATGTGACTGGCAGAAAGAAAAAGTAAATAAACCCGAAATAATAGAGTTTTTAAAATGTAACGATATACGGCAAAAAATAGTGAAAAGATTAGACCCCCGTGATGCATTCTTCGGGGGGAGATGTTGCGCAACGAAACTATACCATAAAACAACAGGATCAGAGCGCATTCATTACGTCGATTTCACAAGTTTATACCCTTTCATTAACAAAACCTCCAAGATACCTATAGGACATCCTGAAATCATATTAGATAACTTTCCTGACATATTTTCGTTTGATGGTCTTCTAAAGTGTGACGTATTACCGGCCCAAAACCTGATTCATCCCGTTCTACCCGCTCGTATTAATGGAAAATTAACATTTCCGTTATGCTACACATGTTGTAAAACCCAGTTTCAAGGCGATTGCTAACATATTCCTGAAAAAAGAGAATTGAGAGGCACATGGGTAGTCGACGAGTTACGTCATGCAGTAGAGAATGGTTACACAATCACACGAATGTACGAGGCTTGGTCATACAAAGTGACACAGTACGACCCCAAAACAGAACAGGGAGGACTGTTTAAAGATTATGTTAATACCTTTTTAGAGTATAAAACCCTAGCTAGCGGCTTTCCAGCAGATTGCCAGACTCAAGAAGATAAGGAGAACTATGTCAAAAGCTTCAAAGACGAAGAGGGTGTAGAACTGGGTATCACTAAAGTAGAGAAAAATGAAGGTCTCAGATGTCTTAGCAAACTTATGCTTAACTCTTTTTGGGGTAAATTTGGCCAAAAAACAAGACACACCTCTACCGAAATAATCAAAGATGCCCACAAATTATACGCACTAATATTAAATCCTGATATAGAGGTTAAAAGTCTATTAACAATTAACGAAAACACAGTACTCGTAAAATACGAACACATTCTCGAAAACGAGATCATACACAAACATACAAACGTAGTTATCGCTTGTTACACAACAGCTATGGCGCGATTACATTTACTAAAACATCTTGAAAAGGTCGGTGACCTTTGTTTTTATTATGACACTGATAGTTTAGTCTACCTCTCACCAGACGGCGCTCATTTGCTACCCACAGGCGATTATTTGGGGCAACTTAAAAATGAGTTAGAATCTTATGGACAAGATGCGTATATTTGTGAATGGGGGAGTGCTGGACCAAAGAACTATTCTATGGACATTCTCGACCCTAAAACAGGCACTAAAACCAACATTATTAAAGTTAAAGGATTTTATTTAAACGCCTCTACTGAAAATTATATAAATTTTGAAACAATGAAGAATCTACTGGGGGTAAACAATGAAGGTGAACCTCTACTGAACTCGGTTCAAGTTCCTATTGGCCCACAAATCAGACGTCTTCCAGATCATACTCTGATCACTATCACTCAGACTAAAACATATCAGGTCGTAGTGGATAAAGTTAGAATACTTCCTGATTATAAAACTGCCCCATACGGTTATATTAACTAGAATCATTGACTTTTTTAACATAAGTTACTTGTATAAATTTTAGACACCCAGTATCAGTATTTTAATTAATATTTAAAGTATAATTTTTGGTAATATTTTTGTATTTCAACTATTAACATGTAACAACATTTTAACGAATACGCAGCGATTTTAGTAATATTTGTGCATTTAGTAAGCTTTTTTTTAATTAGTATATATTAGCACTTTAGTTTAAAAATTAGTATTGAATTGTTTTGTATAAGTGTAATTTTTTTTTATGATAATTATCGTAACGTTTTTTAGTAATATTTTCATATTTTTATCCTTAATCGTATATCAGTATTTTAGCGTGTATAGCGCGTCAGAAAAAATATATTTTTTCGTCAATCCTATGAGCATTTTAGTTTAATAACTACCTAATTGTGCTTATTCGCCGTGTATTCTATGTAATTCGTATTTTCTGATGTTTTATTAGTATTATTTTGCATTTTTGTAAATTTGTTTCTTATTTAAAACCATTGTAATTCGTATTTTCTAAGGATGTTCTTTAGTAATGATTGCCCATTTTAACTGTATATCAATATTTTAGCGCGTAGGAAAATATATAATTTTTAGTCAATCCTATATGTTTGTTTAGTTTAATAACTACCTAATTGTGCTTATTCTATGTAATTAGTATTTTCAGATGTTTTATTAGTAATATTTTGCATTTTAGTAAATTTGTTTGTTATCAAAACTAGCGTAAATCGCCGTTTCTGACTTTTTAACAGTATTTCTTCATTTTAACTACTTACCAAATACCAAATTGTGTAAAAACTGTCGTAATTCCCCTTTTATGATATTAAAATGCACTATTGTTCTAAACTTGTATTTCGTTTACTAACTATAACACCCTATTGTAGTACCGCGTCGTAGCTTAATTTTCAATAAAGTTCTTTAGTATAACATAAGCCTACATGGAAAGACCTTAAAATCATACACAGAACAGCATTACAGGATGGTGTAGAAAGGGCCTACTGAACCTATATAAATCATGCCCTAAATGAACGTAATATCCTAAAGATACACCTAATAATAACAAAACAAAACATGATTACACCTAGAACCGCGTGTAATTTGTACCCTTTTTCAATGTAAACCATATCTCAATTAAAACTAGTTCTTTAGTACAACATAAGCCTACACGGAGAGACCTCAAAATCATACGGAGAATAGCATTACAGGATGGTGTAGAAAGGGTTTACTTGAACTTATAGAATTACCAATAAATCATATCCTAAATGTACACAATATCCTAAAGATACACCTAATAATAACAATACAAAACACGAGTACACCTAGAATATCATCATAGTTTAGTTTGTACCTTTTCATTCACTAAATGTATACAATAGCCTAAAGATGCACCAAAATAACAACACTATGGACGATGAATGCCTTCACCAAGTCACATGACGTCATACCAATACACTAAAAATAAATTCAAATTTTCCGTCAACAACATCACGTGACACGTGACGTTGCCAATTCCTCCCAACCCCCCACCCCCTCAGGCATGATACACACTTGGCAAATAGTAATAATCAACCAGATCTTCCGCCACAACTAGGGGGCATGACAATGGTTATGCCCCCCACCCCTCAAGCACGGCACAACCTAGAGGAAAGACATAGATAGAAAAGGGGGCAATAAATGGGGTGGGGGTAAACGCCTAGGGCTCCATATATATGCCGCCTTTATACGGATATCTTATCCGTATACTGGCAGCTATACTCTCTCTCACGAGTTAATTACCCGTTGCGTGAAAAAGACACGCCGAGGTAGGGACGTACAGCGGAACTTGGAAAGAGTGGGCGCTCTCCTCCCAGTCCAGCGAACGGTAAAGAACGCGGTGGCATCCACGTCGTAGTGGCCATGGACCAATTTGAAGGTTTCCACCAAATCCTGACGCAGCCGCCTATCAGCTAGGGACATAAGGCCCAGCCGTCTGAGGCGCTCCGGATAGGGCAAAGTTCGTAGGCCAGAAACAAGTTTTGTGGCCCTGCGCTGGACCCGTTCAACATTCTCAATGTCCCTGACCAGGTGGGGAGACCATATGCTTGAACAGTAGTCAAGATGAGGGCGGATGTAAGTTTTATATAGGACGCCGAATGACCTGACGCTAAAATGCGAAAAGGAGCGTTTTAAAATGTAAAGAGCACGGGAGCCACGGGCCGCCGCTACCCTACTATGGGTATCCCCCACCATACCACCAGCCAACATAACCCCGAGGTCCCTCACAACAGACTGAGCCGCAATTGGCCTACCCGCCAAACGGTACTGAAAGCGAGGGTTATTTTTTCCGCAATGCAGGACCACGGATTTGGTGGGGTTGAAACTCATGCCGTTCGAGCTGGCCCACACCTCGAGAGCATCCACGTCCCGCTGCAGTGCGAGAGAGTCAGCGGTCGTGCGAATGCCGCGTCCAACCTTGGAATCGTCCGCAAACAGGCTCACAAACGAGTGTCGGATAGCACGCGGGAGGTCGTTGATGTAAACAATAAAGAGCGTGGGCCCCAGTACCGAACCCTGAGGCACATCACTGGCCACTTCACATCACGAGGAGTAAACACCCCGAACAGCCACGCGCTGAAGCCGATGGCGGAGAAAGGCCGCAATCCAGGTCACAAGCGTGAAGGGCACGCCAAGCCATTCTAGTTTCCGAAGTAACAACGAATGCGGAACCGTGTCAAAAGCTTTGCGCAAATCAAGGTAGATTAAGTCGACCGAGGCTCCCGAATCGAGGCAACGGGAGGCGTTCTCAAGGGTGCTCAACAAGTTTGTGAAACACGACCGTTTCATCAAAAAACCGTGTTGGTCAGGCGTAAAGAAATCCCGGGCTGTTAGGAGGGAGACAAGAGCATCCCGGACATAGAGCTCCAATTGTTTACACGGTAAACAGGTCAAGCTAATGCCCCGAAAATTCGCGACCGAGCAGGAAGAGGGTGACTTCTTGATAGCCGTAATGTTTGCCCTCCTCCAAATAGCAGGAACGACACCCGACAAAATTGACCGTTGAAACAGGGGCGCAGCCAAAATCGTGGCACCCTCGCGCAAGAGCCGTGGATGAAGATCATCCGGGCCAGGAGATTTGTCGAGCCGCAAACGGCGCAAGTAGCGGCGAACTTCCACATAGGACAAACCCAAATCTGAGGGCTCCATTTCGACTTGGAGCGCGGTCTCGTCAGAAGCGACGCGGGACATAAAGTCCCCAAGATAAACCGCCTCCTCGTGGGGTTCCGGATTAAAGACCGACTGAAAATAAATGTTGAGGGCCTCAACAATCTCAGCGGGGTCCCGAAGCGTAACGCCAGCAGGGTCGTTGACAACCGACAGATGAGCTCTGGGGTTCAGCGAACGCGAGACGTGGGAGTAAAGAGCCTTGGGATTGACGGGAATCTCAGCGACTAGTCAAGATTCATACCGGAACTTAGCGGAACGTATATGACGCGTAAGATCATTACGCGCGCGTGCAAACACATGACGATGTGCCGTAATCGGTGATGAACGGTAGCGCCGGAAGGCAACGCGCTTTGCCCAAATTAACTTCTCTGTACCGGCGGACCACCAAGGCTCACGACAAAGGCCAGAGCGTGTGGGCACCCGACCAACAATGAGGGGAACACTATCCGCCCGAGCAGCAAGAACATGAGCCACGAAGAGCTCAACCATGTCATTTACGGTGGGAGCCAGGCGCACACGATCCCAGTCCTTGGTAAGTAGAGCGGCCCGAAAAAGCTCGTAGTCACCGCGACCATACGCGAAACGGTCAGGGGGAGGGCATGGAGCCGGCAAAGCACTGTCGATTGGGAACGAAAAGGTTAGGACATCATGGTCCGCCTTACCCAAAGGGGGTAAATGGGTAAGCCCATGCACCACATCCCAGTCAAATGTAAGGACTAAATCCAGAAGTGACGGCACATGCTCGCCACGGCTGCGAGTGGGGAGACTGACGTGTTGCCGTAAACGGCAGCCAGTGACAACCGTGAGCAGACGAGACTCCACGGATCGTACACCCAACGAAGTCGTGCAGGTAGGCCAATGAATCGACGGCGAGTTAAAGTCCCCCAAAATAAGCAGGCGGTCCGCCAACCGGGCAGCCCTCTCAATCGTCGCTAGTAAGATCTTCAAGAAGTCCAAGGACGCAGAAGGACTGCGATAAACACATATGACAATAAACAGTGTGTCGCCAACTTTAAACTGACAGGCCAAAACATTAGGCGATGTAAGGGAACGGTTGAGGGACGCGGCAAGAGGGGTTTTACAGTACAAAACACATCCACCTCTGACGGTAACATCTGAGAAGGATGGTTGTAGCCATGGTACTTAGTGTAGGCTATGAAACTCTTTTGAAAGGGGGTTCGCAGAGATTTTGGTCAGAAAGTTTGTTCACAACTTAATATTGCCTCGAAGCGTTGGGGCCCCCAATTCACGCGGGGCCCTGGCCCTTGCCTTAAGATGGCACTGGTTGCGGTCGGTTTTATTATTAAGCCTCATTAGAGATAGATTTAATATTAGAGGTAGGAATAGAGAACGGTTAGCGTTTAATTCAGTCCGAATCAGAGCCCAGTATAGAGCCCCTCCCTCCAACACGTAATAAAAAGTTTAAAATTTCAGATTGGCTCACTTAAACTAGGTTTTTATGACGTTGCTGACTGGGACGGCGAAAAATACGTAATTTCTTTTTACCTCTGTCGCTATAACCCGCCTCTTCTTTCATATCCCACCGTCCCGAGGAAGGGGGTCCGGGACTTTAACGCGCGCCCAGATTACTCTGATCCCTATTTCTGCTTCTAAAATAAAAATCTTTCAATGGCCTGATATTTGCGCTAAACGCGGGAGGCTATAGGCAACCCCAGGCTTCGTTGCGTAGCGAACGTTCCTAGCATATCATGGCCCAAATAAAATTATTGAGATTTTCACTAGGCTGCAATGAGTCGGGCTGAAGACCTAGACGTAATTTTTATGAGTTCTAAATATTATGATATCATGGCCCAAATAACAATATTTCCAAACCGCTTCTCCTCGTCAAAAGACGCGAGTTTTCTCTTAAAGGGAGAGGGAAGTGGAAATTAAAGTGTTTTTTTTTATATGGATTCTTCTACTAATCATGAGACCAGTATGCTGTATGCATAATGAAAAATTCAGGAAATACCTCCCATTGATTTTAATATTCAAATTAGGTTAAGATTTTAAGAATAATTTCATAAAAGGAACTCCGACCAATCGCGTAACGCCGTGCCTTTTTGTTAATAAAATTCTCGTGGCACGCTCCATGACTCGCGCCACAATTGTGACATCGCGCAAATTTTTTCAAGTCTCGCGAAAAATTTATTCAATCGTTCGTTGTTATTTCCTGGATGTTTCACTATGCAGATTGGTCTTATAGAAGAATCAATAAAAAATTACTTTATTTTCCACTTCACCATCCCTTTAATGAACGTCTGATTTGTTTCAAAGTATTGCGCCACAAGACCAATCATATATATACGCATAAAGTGCCATAACATCTAACAAGCATTATTACGACAAAGATTCGATACTCGATTATGAATTATCGCCACTCTAAAAAAGTTTGCCATATTTTTAATAAAGGTTGATTACTCGTGACCTATTCATCCGAATTGAATTTGGTGAAAACTTTTCAAATATGAATCGACCCCAAGGAATCCGAAAATCGCATTTATATCCTCGAGAATCCAATATTTTCAAAGTTGATAATTTTGACATTTCTGGTTTCCGGTATAAGTATGCAAAGGAAACTGTGGAACGGATAAAATATGAAAGAGGAATGCAAAACTTTTATAACGCACTTTATTCCAGAGCGCTAGCTTGAATAGTTTTTGAAATATAGTAAAATATGTGCGAAAAACGCAACGCGCAAAGACTTCTGTACATTAATCAAAAATGTCTTGAATTAGAATCAAGTCCTAAAAAGTATCGATAAGACTGAGGTTATCACTTGACTGAAGGATCAGATATTAACTTTTCTTTTTAATTGAAACTTAAAGGCATGCTTAAGAAAAAACAACGTTCCATTACCGTTTTCCGTTGAAATAACTTATTTTACAGGTAATCAATTTCAAAAATTTACTTATCTCGGGTTTTCGGGCACATTCCATTCCCCCAAAACATTTTATCATTACATTAATCACTTTTGAGAGAGTACGTGTATGACATTCCCTCATTTGTGCCCGGCATGCTTCGCAGTGGATACGTTTTAAAACAATGGCGGAAAATTAAGTAGGGACAGTTAGATTTTTACTCGTGGTTATGAAAAATGATGTAATGTCTAGTGTACTTCAGTCAACAGTCATACTGTTCATTCTCATAGCCCAGGACATGATTAATGCTGCTCACTATTTCTCTCTCTAGTTTCAAACAATGGTTAGAGACCATTCAGTGCCGCAGGTCGCACATGAATATATTTCAACTACAGTTTACATCAATTCTCTGTGGTCGTACTATTAGCGGGTTAAGCACTAATTTGTTCAGAACATGTCTCGAAAGTGTGCTTGTTGTAAGTTTTTAAAGCAGTGTTGCCAATGTGTGGGTAATTTCCCACATCGTGGGAGATTTAGGTTTGGTTTTAGGCTCTGTGGGGAAAAAGTAATATTTTTCCGAAATCAATCAAATGTCGGAATTTTCCTGTTCAAGGGTTAATAGTGCGAAATTTTCAAAAATGCACTAATTTTAACTGCACAGTTAAAATTAGTGCATTTTCGAAAATTTTATCCGGTTTAATAATTTCAAGCGACATTTTGAAATAAATTCGGTGATTTTAAGTTTGGCACTGAAAAAAAAGAAGCATATTTTGAGAATTTTAAAGCTTTATAGCATTTGTACATATTGTCAAAGCCATGCGGAGTGATATTCCATATTAAACTTAGTATGATAAAATAGTCCAGATAAATATGACTGTAAAAAAGGGGGTGTGGGAAATGCGGCAAATTTTTAAAATGGAAGTGGGAAAATCCACTTTCTAACATTAGCAACACTGATTTGAAGGTTTTGCTCATGGCTAAACAGACCGCTCATTCAGTTTTCTATTGTTTTAAAGCTTATTTTGACACGTTATCTCTCAAAAGTAATGTAATGATAAAATGTTTTGGGGGAATGGAATTGTGCCCGAAAACCCGAGATAAGTAAATTTTTGAAATTGATTACCTGTAAAATAAGTTATTTCAACGGAAAACGGTAATGGAACGTTGTTTTTTCTTAAGCATGCCTTTAAGTTTCAATTAAAAAGAAAAGTTAATATCTGATCCTTCAGTCAAGTGATAACCTCAGTCTTATCGATACTTTTTAGGACTTGATTCTAATCAAGACATTTTTGATTAATTTATAAAGACTTCAAGTGACTTCAATAGAATGTATAGACTAAAACCGATTTCTATTTTTTCTCGAGACTTCATTAAATTGTAATAAATAAAAAGTATATGTATACTTCGCTATTAAGTGCTAAGTTGCAGAGCAACCGAAAGCGAGTATCGATGCCAAATTATATGGCGCAGATACAAGCCCGAATAGTACTGGTCCATTCGATTGCCGCCTACTTCTCAAGAATTCTGCGGCGTTTAACGCGGGAAAGATATGATCACGTGATCGGCTGCCATTAAGCAGCCATTTACGGAGAGAAGATTTTGCTAACTCGATCACGTCCGTGAACGCGTGAACAATGGTTTTTGTAACTGATTATCGCCTGATTCATACTCAGATAACTAGAAGGCACAATTTTTAAATTGGCAGCCTCTATGCCATATTTTAATCATCATATTATTTTCATCCACATTTAGAAATAAGGTTCCCAATTTAGTTAAATAGTAGTTTAAATTAAGCCAATTAAACTGCGCCACAAATAAAAATATATCGTTTACGAATATTCATTGAAAACGGAATAAGTCCAAAAAGGCCAAAAATACAGGGGAAAAGTGTTTAGCACGAGGGTCTGGTACAGGGTCATAATGTTTTAAAAAACTAAGGGGGCCAATGGACAGTTTGATCAATAAATTTTACAAAGTTTTGATAGCTTAACTATGGAGGAGCGACACTATGTTTGCACACTCCAGTCTTAATGTCCTATAAATTTTCCAGTCAAACAGAGGGTCACTGGACACGTGTCCTATAAGAACTTTTTCGTATTTCCGGCCCTGGTCTGGTAGCATTGCACCTCCGAAAACTGCCGAACCACGGTAGAGTAGGCGTTACTCCAAGACTATTGAAAATAATACTTTTAGAAGAGGAAATTAAAAAAAAATAATGATAATAAATAAAACCAAGCAAACCTCAAACAAGTGGTTTCCCCCTAGCATGTAGTTGTTGTGTAGCTATAAAGCTCTGTTTCATATCGATATTTCAAAAACATCTTTAGAAATTAATATTTCAGTTGCGGTGTTTACGTTTCAATTTACATATACTAGAAATAGTCTAAACGAAGATTAAATTTTAGCTAGATTCAATGGAAAATAATGCTTAATTTTAATCCTCTCTTTGCGTTAAATCGGTTCAGATCGGATTCATAATTGAAGACACTCTATGCCCAAAGTCAATAATGGCGTTGTGTCGTGTCCTCTTTGAGGTCTTAAAGGTTCAGTGTGAGCCGAATATTAAATACAAATTAATATTTAAAATATAATAATATTAGGTCTTAAATAGGACAATAGATGATATACAGTAGAGGAGTAGACACTAAATTTTACCAATGCTTAAAGAAATATCTTGCCAAATTTGTATTATTCACTTTGGTTAATTTTCATTGCCTGATTGACTTCTGTGTGAGAAGTTTAATTATCTGCTTTACTGTATATCTTTTATGGAGGCAGTGAGTGATATTTAGATAAAGTTCACCAAGAAACAGAGTACCGTATTCCAAAAAAATAAAGAGAACTGAAGTCATCAAGTGTCTGATCTTCTATTATATTATATCCTCTATGATAGAACCAAGAGTCATGGCAGCAATTAGATCGCCTCGGTTACAGGTCTGATCGGGCTAGCTTCCATTCTTAGTTGTATCAGAAGTGAGATGAGACCAGAAGTACTGAGCTAACCAAATTCTTCACTTGGCGAAAGTGAATATTCTTGATAACACACGAACGGTTGGCCCTCTGGTAGCGGTTTCTGAATTTTCCCTCCAAAACGTGAGACGCTCGTGGCGGTAGACGGCCGAACTAGATTCCAGCACCCGCGTCCGTGATCCGCGGCTTTAGGTTGAGGGGAAGGGGGTAGGAAATGTTTTTGGAACTCGACCAATTTTTTTCTCTCTAGTTTTAGCGCGTGGGAAGCGGCATAAAATCCTCAAATTTGTTCACTAGTGCCAGGATCTACTATCAATGCTAGATCCCTTCACTTCTAGTCTCATCTCACTTCTGGTTGTATGTTCTCTTTTTGAACGGCTAGAGACAATTTGTTAGTCTTTCATCTCGAAGCCGAAAACCAATTGCTGCTCTATATTTATTATAAAATACAAAATGTTCTCAACAACTGCATTTAAAAACACAAACCAGCCTTTATAAAAAGTGTCTTTTTATCCTGAAAATGACTCTCTTTCGAGCCACATCTCCCGTATTTCCATCCCCAACGCCAACCCTAAAACCAGTGTTCAAAATCAAATATTTCGACTATATCCACTTTCCAATAACTCGGCTTCCATACATCTGTCCATCAAACATTCAAATTAGACAAAAAGTTGAGAATTGCCACAATACTGTATAAAACAGTGAGTTTTTTCATAGCTAGAGCCAATGTTATTTATTTCCCAGAACTATCAACAGCATAACCAGTCATCCGAAGAACTTTTTTTGCCTGTCCAAAGCCACGAAAGGCGCTGTAAACACACATGATGGCGCCAGTGTATTTTCTTTCACAATATGAACTCGAAGGTGATAGCGGATTTCCCCTCAATTTGACTCTAACCATACTTTTTTTCGTGTACCCTCCACCTGTGAAGACATATGAGAACGACAGTCAAGATAGAAGAGGGCACAGGCCGTACAGCCGGATATCGCTCTCACGCGCACCTACTTCGGCGTACAGTCGAGGAGTCAGACGTCTCATTATTCAGAAATGGTAAATGCGAAAAGACGGTTAGAGGTTCACACCAGAGATCGGCGTGGTAACTTCAGCTTAATTTACGTAGTTTTTTTAATTATTTATATTAATGATTTCTTATAAAAAGTGTTACTATCTCAAATGGGCCGTTTACGAAGAGTGTGGGAGTCGTGAGCACTTGATGGTAAATTAACTTCTTGTGATTGATTTAATAATAATTTATGATTATAGAACTATATGGGTAATGTAAAATAAGCTGTACTTCGAAACAGATCATTAGATATTTAGCTTTAATGATGATGAAACGAACGTTTTTTAACTTATTTTCAGCTAAGAAGTTTCTTAATTTGCACTCAAAATCTTCATTATAAAAATAATTAAGGAAACACTACCAGTCTATCAAGCAAAGAGAGGACCGAAAATGTTCAGTTGGGCTCAAAATTATTGATGGAATTTTCAAAAAATATATAAAAATGAATAGGTTTTGGCAGAAGTAATATAAGAAACCTCCCTACGGGAGGGAAGTATACAAGACGCCATAGGCATAACGTTAAAACACGCGAGACATCCTCGAACCACCAAATACCATATTCAAACTCTATTGCTCATGGACAAGGTACGGTAGATCTTAGTCCTTTGATATGGTCGTTGGAAAGGGAAAGAGGAAAAAGAGCTTCAAACTAGTGTAGTCTGCTTAGCTGTCTGTTGTAAAGAAATAGAAGAATCTTCTAAGAAGATTCTTGATTTTGCTAATAAATATTCACATACGGTTATTTCGAAACGAAAATCTAGTTTGTTGTGAAGCCAAGAAGAAGATGAAAATTATGAATACAAGAAAAAAATTTCGAGATAGATAATAACACCATTTTAAAATCTATCTATGTATAGTGTTAGTGATATACCTTGGCAAGGTAAATCAAATTTTATGCAAATACCTATGAAAATCCTATAATCGAGTCACTGCCTGTTTATTAATGATTGATTATCATCAAAATCTAAAAATGCTGCATGAATTATTTCATTGGAAGAGTTTAAAATTAAAATGAGTCTGTGAAATTGCCTTAACTTAAGCAGCCGACGCAATCGCGAGATCAGAGAATGTATTCCTACGCTCTACGCGGCACGGCCCTATTTTTTAAACTTTGTTTACGGCCGTATAAGTGCGCGGGGACATTCGCGGTACGAGGATGTATCGGGAAAGATTCGCCTTTGTATACTTTCCTCCCGAAGGGAGGTTTCTTATATTACTTTTGGTTTTGGTCTTTTATAGAACAAAGTGTCATAACGACAACTATATCGCGTTACTTAAAGGTCTAATTGTAATCGGGTTCTAGCTTCGCAGATTCCATTCTTTTAAAGAACATTCTCTTTTAATGCGGGTAGAGATAATACAGCTTTAGTATGGACAGTCATAATGTTAAACCAAGAATATAGTTGAGATATAACTAGGGGACATAATTGTGAATACAACTTTGAATAATTCATTCATTTCAATGCTTGTAGTTATTTATCACTTAAAGAGCAATAATTGCATATCTAGGTAATAAGTTTCTAGATAGCTTTCTCGACTCGGAGAGGTACTGTTTTGGTTTCGTAACGGTTCTCTCAAAGTTTGTACGCTGCTGCGTATAATTATTTTTACTTGCATCATTCGATCGTGATCTGCAGCTGTTAACAGCACGTACGGTCACACCGACGTGTTCTAGTAATAAATGCTTCGTTTCTAACCTCGGACACTTGATTCCGAAAGCGGACTGGTCCAAAAAATATCACATGCTTCAAGGTTTATTTCCGGTTTGTTAAAATTTCACTCTCTAAAACTGGATACTACTCACTTTCTCATGAAAAATCTATCAAAAATAAAACCCGCGATTAAGGGGTTCCACAAGTCGGCTGTGCACTCGTTTGCATGAAGCTCTAGAAAGGAGGTTATACACATGCGTTAAGGGTCACATTACGTGCTGAAAAACCTTTAAGTTCTTTAAAGGTAGTCTCAATAACTAATGTTATTTTATAGTAACTACAACCCACAATGTTCAGATATTACTTACAGTATCGTAATTCATTAAACAGATAGGCCTTCAAACCGTTTGATAAAACGTTTCTATATTTACTTTTGAGTGAAAGATGGCGCTTTTATCTTGAAGCATATGCCCAAAATTCGTAATGCTAGTCTGCAAATGATAACGGTTCATTTTACTGGGAACTGCGTATATATGGGGACAGCATACCTAGTTGACATGAACAAACTAATATTTTGAAACTTTAAATAAATTTGATATACTTTTCAAATTTCTTGAGCTGCCTACTATTTGTAACATGAGGTTTTCTCAGTGAAAAGGGAATAGTTCCCGTCCATTTAATAAATTCTTCGTCCATGCACTAACTGTTACTGCATCAAGGACGAATTTCTCTGGCTTATGTTGCTAGGCGTGTACCTTTTTAGTCACAATGCTAGTTATGGCTTACGTGGTTATATAAACAGGCTGGTTTTACACGAAATATTCTAAAAATTGCATAAAACGTTATCAACTGGTTTCCTTTTGATCGTTCTGTTTGGATCAAGAAGTACACATTCGATCTAATTTAAAAATAATTTTAAATTAATTTACGCAACGATAACTGTTTTTCCCACAGAATTTTACGTTGTGAAATATCTGGAATAGTTAACAAGTTCTCTGATTAAATGAACTCGTCACTATCATCTTCTACCAATGAAACTCTTCGAGCTGGAATCGGCACGGTATGAATTATTTAAACTGGGCCACTTTTATGTTATTAGGAAACTAGCTGTTACTCGCGTGAAATAAGAACTTCCATCAAAATGATATAAAGAATGGGTAGATTTTATTGCTGACTAATATTTGTGTAGCACCCTAGGAGCGAAGGCACTCGGCGTTGCCCGTCAGCCCCTAGGGACATTTTTTATTACTTTTCAAGCGGACATTCCATAAAAAAGGGTTTTTAAGTTTTTGGCCGCCATTTAAAAAGATGGTAACAAATCGAATCCAAAGACCATTCAGCCCGTCTATAGGTTAAAGGAAACCAGTGTACTAAATATTTTTGAAAGCGATTGAAAAGCGCGGACTTTGTTGCATAGAGAAGATTTTTTACATTTCTGGGCGCCATTTTTTAAGATGGCGGCGGATTGGAAAAATCTTTCTTAGTACGCGCCTACTACTTATGAGTAACGTTGCTGGAAATTTTCAGACTTGTAGGGCAAGCGGTTTGGGCTGGGCGTTGATTATCAGTCAGTCTGTCAGTCAGGACTTTGATTTATATAGATATAGATGAATGGAACAACTAATCGGAAAACTGCACTTAAGAGATTAGAGCTAGCCTAGCGATTTAAAGGCCAAACGTTTACCCCTTTCCTTCCTCCGCGATGGGTGGGGGTGACGCGTTGAGAGGGGGACTTTATCGCATGTTGAGCCACCTGGGGTGAATTTGTTGATGATTACGTCACATCTTACGTGACAAATTTTTAGTACCTGTAAATATAGGCTTATGAAGCGTCAAGTTCTTATCACCAAACAAATGACAAAAATGTTTGAAAATGCTCGAAGGAGGTACAAAAGTCACGTGGCCACGTAATTTTTAATAAATTTTTTAAAGGAACCAGTGGTTTTACACAAAGGACATTAATCAATCAAGTTGCACATTTCTATTTATTCCTTCCATGTAGGCGTCGAACAAATGAATGTTACTAAGAACTTACCTTCATATTAACAGAAGTAAAATAACACATACGAAGTTATTTTCTGTGATAGTTTCAATAGGAGCCTTCTGATAAGGAAACATTTATGTTGAAGGGCTGAAATTGTCTACCCCCTTTCCAAAGTTTTTTTCTCTCTAGAGAATCTCGAACTAGGGGGAAGGGCATGGAACGTCTTTTCGGCCAAAATTATAGCTGGTTGTGGTCTAGATGGCGGGTTGTGCTCTGGATGGCGTTTTGTGCTCTGGATGGCGGGTTGTGCTCTGGATGGCGGGTTGTGGCCTAGATGGCGGGTTGTGGCCTAGATGGACTTAGTTTTTTCTCTTTGAAAAATGTTATCCTTCAGACTGAAGCGGCGTTTATTGTAGGATTTCTTTTTCAGTTTCAATAAATCGATGGTTAAATGTAAAAAATCATTACATAATGACTGATAAATTGGTTTTGCATGAAATATTACCGCGTGAAGCGAGGGGTTGGACACTTTTCAAAAGCTCGTACATTTTGGTCGAAAACCCAAAATACCTAAATATTTTCCATGAGGAAATTAAGAATGAAATCTTAAACTTAGTCCAAAAAATCCCTCAAATATTCAAAATCCATAACAAAAAAACGCCATTTGTCCGGCCCTACGGCGTGAAGTCATTACTTTAAATTATACAGAAAATTAATTTAGATTTTGATTAAAATTTGAAAATAGAAATGTCACAAATTTCCAAAAATGTTATTTTAAGTGAGAGTTCAATTAATATACATCGGAGAACATAATAACAGGGGCTGTGGAAACCCTCTTAAAGGGATAGTTCCATGTTTAGCCAAGAAGCACAAATTATTAACGCGGTTTTATATAGAAAATTACCCGTTTAAACATGAGGAAAAACTAAAATTTAAAAAAAAAACGTTTAAAAAGAGATAATTGGGTTTAAATATTTGAATCTGTAACGGCTAACTTTAAACCGTCCGCCATATTTTACCCGTATCTACGTCGATGCGGTACATAAATTTCATTGGTGCTCTTAGAAACAGTAGGTTCTATTTATAGTATCATGGAAGAAAGTACTAAACTACTAAGAGGGAATCTTGTCGTCTGCTACATTGGGAGAAATTAATAAAAAAAATGTCAAGCTCAGGTTTTATTTTTAGCTTACCCCGTATTTAGCGGCTCAATATTAACAAATAGCTAACCGAATGAAAAGGCTACTAATACAATTATCGCGATTAATCCGTTTAGAAAAACACTTAAAAACGAAGTCTTAGGAAACTAGCACAGAAAGTGTTATGTTTGTAAAACTAAAGTATAGATGGCGCCAGCCTCTCCATAGGAAGGGTCTTTAATCTAGCTCTTTTTATGTTCTCTGACTGAGAAGCCATTATGTTCAAAGGATAGTCTAAAATATGGAGGCTACTGCAGTAGGAAAACCCCTAGGATAAGAAGAGAAGAGAAGGAAGGTAGGGGCTTGGTGCAAAATAAAAACGTCAAAATGACGTAAAACACTAGTTCGGCGATATTCCGCTTGGGGATCCACGATCTCTTAAATTTGAACTTCATTTGCGATTAATTAGGTAAAAAATTATAAAATATATTTTAATATATCCCTTTAAGTCTCTCCAACTAGAGAAATTAAGTCCATCTAGACCACAACCCGCTATCTAGACTACAACCTGCCATGTAGACCACAACTCGGTAGCTTGGCCACATCCCGCCATCTAGACAACAACCAGCTATAATTTTCGCCGAAACAGCGTTCGTTAGAAGGGCATACCGGGATATAAGGGCGCGTCAAAAATTATTTTAGCCAATCGTGATTCGTGACATATCGAAACATTTAGCGTACGAATCGTCTGCAAAACAAATACGCTATAATTTCATAACGGATCAACATGAAGTCTTCTTCAAAGAAACTCATTTCTGTAGCTACTTAGTGTAACCGGGAAATTGTGAAAATTGCAAGAGACAAGGGGCTACAAACTGTAAAATTAAAGAATGTTGAAACCAAACAGACTAGCAGCCAGACCTCGGTTAAATTCCTCCACAACCAAAATAAAAAGCCCAGGGTTAAAGACGTTGCAATTCCAAGTAGGGCTGTGCGAGCCTTGAATTTTTGGTTTCAAGTCGAGTCTCGAAAATTGAAATTTTCCCTTATCGAGTATCGAGCCGAGTCTCGAGTACTCGAATCGACTATCGAATAGTTGGAAAATTTGATTCGAATATTTATCGAGTAATTGGGAATTGGTTTTCTAGTATTTCCACACTTTCTGTTAAGTGATCGCTGTCATAATAGACATTAAGTGTAATTTTGATCATCGACCACTACTTCAAACAATTCCCAGACTATATAAGTCTTCTTCCCTTTAAATTTAACAAACTAATTTCTCATGAATATCCTCTTCGGAATATAATTCCTCACCGAAGTCCAGGGCGCCAACTGGTCCTATAATTCCTATAAAATCCTATATTTTGGAAAGTGTCCTATTTTATCCTATATTTTCACAAATTGTCCTATAAAGTCCTATATTTTGAGAATTTTGAAGTAATTAATTATAATCCCTTAAGAAAAACCTCAGAAAATGTCTTGTCTGAGATTTTAGCAGAGCCCCAAATTTGCGGAGCTCGCTTCGCTCGCTCCGGTTATTTATGATTTACTTAATGTTAAATTTAAACAAATTAATTGGCTAATTTTTATAACAATAACAACTCGTGAAAAAATTATTCGACTGAATTTAGACTGGTTTTCATATATGTTCGCCTTGTACGTTATTGCAAATGGTCAGGGAAAATTGTGGAACTTAGTCAGCGAAAACCTGGAAAAGTCAGGGAATTTCATTCCAAAAATTACGAACCCCGTAAAGGCCCAAATTCTAGTTCAGTGGATTTTTTAAAAAACAGTAAACATGATACGAAAATAGTTACTTTTAATCAGAAAACCTTCCTTATACATTTGAGCCAGTATCAAGTCTTACCTACCGCTCCCTTAGAATTAGAATATAAACAAAAGAAAGTCAGAAATAATATCCTATTTTGTCGAAAAAATTGAAAAGAGTAATAGGTTCCTAACTGTCTGTTTGTGATATTTTCACAGAATAGATATCATTTTGTTTTACCAGTGGTCCCTTTTTGGTTCCTACTTTTAAAATTTAGGTCCTTATTTTACCCTATTTTTATCGTGAAAAGTCCCTTTTTTCCCCTATTTATTTTTGAGGTTTTGGTGGGAGCCCTGTATGTGATATAGTTGGTGATATTTTTTTTAGCAGTGCAAAGGCATTGTATACTATTTTAATTGAAAAATTAAGCAGTATTTCATTAAAAATGGTCGGTTCTGGTTATATACTAGTCATTTAAGAGTCCTATATTATCCTATAATTTCATGAATCTGGTCCTATAAAATCCTATAGTTTCGCCTGGCGAATCCTATTTTTCCTATTAAAAATTTCTCTGCAAGAGTTGGCGCCCTGGAAGTCACTTCTGACCATTGTTATACTTTGCGCAAAGTCTCAAACGAATTTTACTAAGATTAACTTAAAAAAAAATAAATAAAATAAAAGTCAACTGCATTTTATTACTTTTACCAAAAGGAGATGATCTAAAAGGACATAGCTTTCCAGCTAACGAATGAGGGTACTGTGCGTCAGGTTCTCTCTAATGAACGTCTCATCTCGAGTGTTCCTAAAACTTGATATCCCAAGGCTAGGCCGAATGTATTTACTGTAAAGTAAATGGTAGTTGAACACCCAAAGTTTTTACCTCTCCGAGTGACGTATGTCACGGAGAGGCTCTAATTTCGACGTGTCTGTCTGTCTGTGTGTGTGTCAGTCTGTTGTTATTGACTTACACCCCAGGGGACCGCGTTCGCAGTTTTCAAATCGGAGCAAACGTTTTCCCAAATTCCGGACTGGAAATTTGGATTCCACTTACAATGCCTATTACCATGAATTTATTTATTAACATGAATATATATCTGCATTGACTAGTTAAACTACATATTCGGGGATGGGAGGGGCTTAGTTTGCCTGACGTCAGAGAATTTCCGCCGGTTTGTTTTAAAAGCTAATGCTCTTGTCATGCGAAAGGTTAATTATGCTTGTAAATTGATCAACTACCGCATTAATTTACCTCCAACAGCAAAAAAACCAGCATCATCAATTCTCACGACTTCAAATGTCAGTAGTTTATTTTCAACCGTTACGTTACATTAATTTTCTTAATGGCCAAGGCTTAACACTTTACCAATAGTTTTTAGTTTCAGGAAAAACATTGCAGGCACTTTTTATAATTTCCTTTAAAAGATCAATATCACTTTCGGATATCGTGTTGATATATTTATTCACGTATCGGCGATCATTTTTAATATTCAGTTGACGCAGTTTGATAAACCTAACCGAAAATTGTATCCCTCATACAATTTTGTTAAACTGGTCGTCTGCTGTTCGAACTTCCAGGTGTCTCGATTTTGATTGGCTACCGCGATGACGTTAAACGCGTATGTAATAGAAAGGTCCCTCCCATCCCTGAATAACATGATAGAAAGGCTAATGATACACATGTATATTCATGTTAATAAATAAATTCATGCTATTACTCCATAGTCTGTCCAACACCCCTACCATCCGGTCTTTTGTCCATCCCACACGGACACCAATCTGTACTTACTGGCTTCTAAACAACACCATCACCGGGTCTTTGTGTCCATCCCACATGAACACCAGTCTGTACATACTGGCTTCTAAACACCACCATCACCTGGACCTTTTGTCCATCCCACATGGACACCAGTCTACGTACTGGCCTCTAAACACCACCATCTTCTGGTCTTTTTGTCCATCCCACATGGACACCAGTCTCTATATACTAGCTTCTAAACACCACCATCTTCTGGTCTTTTTGTCCATCCCACATGGACACCAGTCTGTACATACTGGCTTCTATCTCCATCACCATCGTTAAGGTTAAGACATACGCGGCGATCGGCTATGGTTACGATAAACGTCTAGCCTCCCAATGGCGGGGCTTCCACCAAAGGTTCACGCAATTGCGCTGTTCTTACCTAAAGCTGCGATTCGAAACCTTTATATACTACCTATTTGAGTAAGGCGAAGCAATAGGCGTATGCTTCATTTCAAACGTCAATATTAGTCAAGTCTGTCGAGAATGATTAATTATTCTTCTTTAAAATGATGTAACGCTCAATAAGGCGAATAACTAACGAAGAAAATGTTTAATATTAATTATATTTATTTTAGTATTTAAGATAATCTTGTTTCTCAAATCAAAATTAATACGAAAAGGGTTAAAAGCAGTATTTGTTACCTCTCCGAGTGACGTATGTCACGGAGAGGTTCTAAAATCGACAGGCATGTCTGTGTGTCTGTGTGTGTGTGTGTGTGTGTGTCTGTCTGTCTGTTGTTACCTCTCCGAGTGACGTATGTCACGGAGAGGTTCTGTAACGATCGTGTGTGTCTGTTTGTTTGTTTGTTTGTTTGTTTGTTTGTGTGTGTGTTTGTGTGTCTGTTGTTACACCCACGTGACCGCGTTCGCAATTTCCAAATCGGAGCAAACGTGTTCGCCATTTCCGAACTGCATTCACAGTCACGGAAATAGCTCCTCTACTTGAGTTCTCACACCACCATCTTCTGGTGTTTGTCCATTCCACACGGACACCAAACTGTACATACGGGCTTCTAATCACCATTATCTTCTGGTCCTCGTCCATTCCACTTGGACACCAGTCTGTACATACTAGCTTCTAATCACCACCATCTTCTGGTCTTCGTCCATTCCACTTGGACACCAGTCTGTACATACTGGCTTCTAATCACCACCATCTTCTGGTCTTCGTCCATCCCACTTGGACACCAGTCTGTACACCTGGCTTCTACACCACCATCTTCTGGTCTTGGTTTTTGTCCATCCCACATGGACACCAGTCTGCACACCTGGCTTCTACTCCATCGTCCTCGTTGAGTTTAAGACATTCGCGGCGATCAGCTAGGGTTACGAGAAACGTCTAGCCTCCCTAGGGTGGGTTGTCCACGATAGGTTTTCGCAATTGCGGTTGTTCTTGCTTTTAGCTGTAGTTCGACACCCTTATATACTACCTATTTGATTAAGGCGAAGCAACCGGCGTATGCTTCATTTCAAACGCCAATATTAGTCAAGTCTCTCAAGAATGTTTAATTGTTCTTTTTTAAAACGATGTAAGGTTCAATAAGGCGAATAACTAACGAAGAAAATATTAAATATTAATTATATTTATTTTAATATTTAAGATAATCTTGTTTCTCAATTCAAAATTAATACGGAAAGAGTTAAAAAGCAGTCTATGTTTTTGTCTGTGTGTGTCCGTCCGTTGTTACAGTAGTGCGCTGCGTTAGAAGTTCGTTTTGTTTTGATGTGTATAGAAATCCTACTGAACCATAATATTCCCTTTATCCTTAATATAAAGTGAAAATGTGGAAATATTTTTCGTAATTATGATGCATTTAGTACTTTTGTAGCTTTAAAGCTCTATTTCATTTTGATATTCCAAAGATTTTTTTTAATATTATTATTTAAAATGGATGTTTATATATTACTTAAGCTATACTACATCTGTTTATAGCATAATCCTTTCTAAAGTGAATACAAGCATAACGTTACTATGTTGGTCAAATGAACTTTTATTAGTCAATAGGCCTAGTGAACCAAAAAGTAAACGCTTGAGTTTGGTTTTCGTTTCTGTAATGCAGAGACATTAACGGTTCAGAGTGAGCCGAAAATTAAATACACTTATAAATAATTAGGCTTAGATTTTATGGTCATGGTGGAAATCTGGGCCGCGTTCAGCAGAGCTCAGCGCTGTTAGCAGTGTCCTACATAACGGGATTTTGTTTTTGAATTTTGACGTCACGGCGCATAGCGCTGAGCTAGCGCGGTCTTCAAAGAAAATAGTCGGCTTTTTGGATAACGTGACGTAAAACGCGTAGTTCTCAGCTTGGCGAAAAGACCATGGAGGAGTTAATACAAATAGCTCTATGGGACTATAGCTATTTAATTGGCGTGAAACCAGTTGATCACGCGAGAATTTTAAGAGATATGTTAGTTTAATTATAAAAGTTGTTAGCTATCTCTATAAAAATGTTATCATATAATTTTTGTTAAGCCTTGGTACCTTGCACGCTTTATTGCGCTAGCGTCATTTATAAAACGCCGATGACCGGAGAAAAGCTATGACGACAGACCTCACCGGTAAACATTTCCAAAATCCGCTGTCTTTTTTGGTGAGCTCTGCTGAACGCAGCCCAGACCAGTGAAAGGTCTGATCGTAATCGGATAATAGCTTCGTGTTTTCATGCTTTTTATGGTACGCATTTACTTTCAGTGTGTGTAGCCACAAATAAGCTTTGGTGTTATGTAACGTTAACAGTCATGTTGACAAACTAAGAAAATCGTTGAGATGAAACGAGAGGATAGTGTTTACATGGCAACCCTGTTGTGAATATGGCTTTGAACATAGAGGGCATACAGTTGAGGAGTAGAAAATCGGGCCTTTACAAACACGTAAAGGTAATATCCCTCCAAAGTTTTATCTCTTCATTTCCCGTTTTTACCCCATCGGATGATTTTAATGTGTACAAGTATATCATTATTGGATGTAAAATGTCGTCTGATTTACAGTATATTTGCTATGCTTTGTATACTGCTTTAATATTTCATAAATTTTAACTTAAGAAACATTTCCATATCTGGGTAAATAAGTTTGTAAGTAGTCGTCTTGACTCGGAGAGGTAATATTTTGGTTTTCCCAACTTGTTATTGACTTACATCCCAGGGGAGCGCGTTCGCAGTTTCCGAATCGAAGCAAATGTGTTCGCTATTTCCGGACCGCATTCACAGTTTCCGGAAAATTCAAAAGTTCAGGCTATCCACAATTCAACTGGCCACTATTACTTCATCTGACAAGTCAATTGTCCATTCCACATGCACACCAATCTGTATTCATTGGCTTCTTACACCACCATCTTCTGGTCTTTGTTTTTGTCCATCGCACATGGACACCAGTCTGTACTTACTGGCTTCTAACACCACCATCTTCTGGTCATTGTCCATCCCACATGGACACCAGTTTGTACACACTGGCTTCTAACACCACCATCTTCTGGTCTTTGTTTTTGTCCATCCCACATGGACACCAGTCTGTACTTACTGGCTTCTAACACCACCATCTTCTGGTCATTGTCCATCCCACATGGACACCAGTTTGTACACACTGGCTTCTAACACCACCATCTTCTGGTCTTTGTTTTTGTCCATCCCACATGGACACCAGTCTGTACACCTGGCTTCTACACCACCATCCTTTGGTCTTTGTTTTTGTCCATCCCACATGGACACCAGTCTGCACACCTGGCTTCTACTCCAACATCATCCTTAAGGTTAAGACATACGCGGCGAATAGCTAGGGTTACGAGAAACGTCTAGCCTCCCTAAGGTGGGGTGTCCACCAAAGGTTTTCGCAATTGCGGTTGTTCTTGCTTTTAACTGTAGTTCGACACCGTTATATACTACCTATTTTAGTAAGGCGAAGCAACCGGCGTATGCTTCATTTCAAACGCCAATATTAGTCAAGTCTCTCAAGAATGTTTAATTGTTCTTTTTTAAAACGATGTAACGTTCAATAAGGCGAATAACTAACGAAGAAAATGTTAAATATTAATTATATTTATTTTAATATTTAAGATAATCTTGTTTCTCAATTCAAAATTAATACGGAAAGAGTTAAAAAGCAGCCTATGTTTTTGTCTGTGTGTGTCCGTCCGTTGTTACAGTAGTGCGCTGCGTTAGAAGTTCGTTTTGTTTTGATGTGTAAAGAAATCCTACAGAACCATAATATTCCCTTTATCCTTAATATAAAGTGAATATGTGGAAATATTTTTCGTAATTATGATGCATTTAGTACTTTTGTAGCTTTAAAGCTCTATTTCATTTTGATATTCCAAAGATTGTTTTAAATATTATTATTTAAAATGGATGTTTATATATTACTTAAGCTATACTAGATCTGTTTATAGCATAATCCTTTCTAAAGTGAATACAAGCGCAACGCTACTATGTTGGTCAAATGAACTTTTATTTGTGAATAGGCCTAGTGAACCAAAAAGTAAACGCTTGGTTTTCGTTTCTGAAATGCAGAGACATTAACGGTTCGGAGTGAGCCGAAAGTTAAATACACTTTTAAATAATTAGGCTTAAATTTTATAATCATGGTGGAAAACTGGGCCGCGTTCAGCAGAGCCCATCGCTGTGAACAGTGTCCTACATAACGGGATTGTATTTATGAATTTAGACGTCATGGTGCTCAGCGCTGAGCTAGCGCGGTCGTCAAAGAAAATAGTCAGCTTTTTGGATAACGTGACGTAAAACGCGTAGTTCTCAGCTTGGCGAAAAAACCATGGAGGAATTAATACAAATAGCTTGATGATTCTGATGGGACTATAGCTATTTAATTAGCGTGAAATCAGTTGATCACGCGAGAATTTTAAGAGACATGTTAGTTTCTAATTTTAATTATAAAAGTTGTTATTTATCTCTATAAATATTTTATCATACAATTTTTGTTAAGCCTTGGTACCTTGCACGCTTTTTTGCGCTAGCGTCATTTATAAAACGCGGATGACCGGAGAAAAGCTATGACGACAGAGCTCACCGGTAAACATTTCCAAAATCCGCTGTCTTTTTTGGTGAGCTCTGCTGAACGCAGCCCAGACCAGTGAAAGGTCTGATCGTAATCGGATTATAGCTTCGTGTTTTCATGCTTTTTATGATGCGCATTTTCTTTCAGTGTGTGTAGCCACAAATAAGCTTTGGTGCTATGTAACGTTAACAGTCATGTTGACAAAACTAAGAAAATCGTTGAGGTGAAACGAGAGGATAGTGTTTACATGGCAACCCTGTTGTGAATATGGCTTTGAACATAGAGGGCATACAGTTGAGGAGTAGAAAATTGGGCCTTTACAAACACGTAAAGGTAATATCCCTCCAAAGTTTTATCTCTTCATTTCCCGTTTTTCCCCCATCGGATGATTTTAATGTGTACAAGTATATCATTATTGGATGTAAAATGTCGTCTGATTTACAGTATATTTGCTATGCTTTGTATACTGCTTTAATATTTCATAAATTTTAACTTAAGAAACATTTCCATATCTGTGTAAATAAGTTTGTAAGTAGTCGTCTTGACTCGGAGAGGTAATATTTTGGTTTTCCCAACTTGTGATTGTCTGTGTGTGTCCGTCCGTTGTTTCACTATTGCGCTGAGTTAGCAGTTTGCCTTGTGTTTATGTGTAAAGAAATCCTACCAAAGCTTAATATTCCCTTTTTCCATAATATAAAGTGAACATGTTGAAATATTTTTCGTAATTACGATGCCTTTAGTTGTATTATAGCTATAAAGCTCTGTTTCATTTTGATATTCCAAGGATATTTTTTAATTTTATTATTTGAAATGGCTGTTTATATATTACTTAAGCTATACTACAGCTTATATAGAACAATCCTTTGCTTTAGTGATTATTAGAAGAACGCTTAAGCTTAGACTTTGGGTATTATCCGTAATAGGCCTATTGTTCTAAAGGACTCAGTAAACTATTGAGGCCCTAGGTGAAATAAACTATGGGTGTTTATTTTCGTGTCTGAAATGAAGAGACATTAACGGTTCAGAGTGAGCCGAAAGTTAAATACACGTCTAAATAATAAGGATCAGATTTTTTAATAGAAGAAAGCATCATGGTGGCAATTATATGGTGAAAGGGCTAATCGGGTTGTAGCTACGGAGTTTACATTCTTGTTAAGGTGCGCATTAACTTTCATTGGGTCTAACCACAAGTCCAGTTTTTGTGATAGTTTGAACGTTAACACTCAAGAGTATCGTTGAGGTGAATCGAGACAATGGTGTTTATGCTGCAAACCAGTTGTGAATGTAGCTATGAGAATATAGGGTTAACAGTTGAGGCGTAAACAATTGGGGCTTTTTAAACAGAATTTTTTTTCCACTGACTGATTTCCATGTGTCCAAGACATACCTTTATCGGAATTAAAATGTCGTCTACTTTACTGTATATTCGCTATGCTTGGGATACTGCTATAGTAATTCGTAAATTTTTACTTCAAAAAATGAGAAATAATTCTATATCTAGGTTAATAATTTTTGTAATAGTAGTCCTACTCTTGACTCGGAGAGGTGAAATTTTGGTTTTTCCAACTTGTTCTCTACTAACATTTTTTCTCGGCGCCAACTAACATCAGCCGCGGAAAGCTGGGTCTCACTAAAAAAATTCCACCCCCCATAAAAAATGTACGAAACTTTTGGATTGGAGGTTGGGTCCGCTTGTGGTGAGTTACTCAGCCAATAGAGATACGGATATCTTATAAGACGATCGGAGTTTACGTTATGGTGGAGCAAGTTACGAATAACGAATTGGGTGTAAATGTATTAATTTAGAAATTGATAAAAGGCTATCAAAACAAACTCAGAGTATTTCCGTGCCAGAAAAATATAATTCCGTCGGCTTTCTTTAAAAACGTTTGCACTCCACACGATACACCGTTGCCATAAAAAACGCAAACACCGTGCACTTGGATGAACCCTCCATGCTTGAACTTACTCGGATAAAAAAATAACCAAGCCTGTTTTACTTCACTCTCCACCGCTGTGGAGCGCTGCTTCAAAAGCTCGTTCTCGGTCGTAGCCATTGAGTACAGAACATATATCCTTCTAGAGTTCTATTTGGATATCGGGTTTTCGCGCTCGCGCGACCATCGTTTTTGAAATTATGGGACGGACGGATAACTTTATCATTAGGTGGTGGCGCCATCTATTTCACTTAAAAACACATATTTGTTACTATGGCGTCTGCTATAATTTCTTAATATAGATAGGAAATGTTTAGAAACCGCTATGATAATGGAAGTAAATTGCTAGATTCGAGTAAAAACAGAGAAGGTACTGCATTAACCGATATAGTATATGTATTTTTGAGCTTTCGTGATAGTCAACTTGACAAAAATGATAACGGCAAATGTCTTTTTTTTTTAAGTCCATTCAGTTCCATTAATGGTTTGACACCATTGTTTTGGTAATTCCGAATATTTTGTAGGTAATCTTAATCTTAAAGTTCAAAAAGGGTTGAACTATCTCAATATTTATTAATTTTCTAACGTATATACTTATGTCACAAAACATTTTGATTTCTACCAGTGTTGACATCCTTTTATACTGAGCATTTTCGACCCATTTTAAAATTTAATACATTTTCACGTTATGTGTTACTTTAATAACTAATAACATATAATTCCCAAGTAAAAACACGTATTTAATAAGAAATTGATCAATATTCCATTTATTAAATAGGAAATTTTATTTATTAGGCTCCACTTACTGTTTTTCAAGTACCTAACTTTCATATTTCGCGCTTTACTTCTTCCTAAGCCTAATTTTCAAACTCAAGCTGCAGCGATTTTGCGGGGCGCTTTCCCGCAAAAATCGTGGGAAATTCTTTTAAGCTTCCCACGTAAGGCGACTAACGACTAATGATAAAGTAACGAAATTCGACGAATCCGAGTACGCGAGGTGGAAATTCAACAAAAACTCTAGAAATACATATATTATAACTCAATGGTCGTGGCCGATATTTTAGAAATTTTATCTCTCAATTCACGCGAGCTCCGTTGGGAACTTTAAAAAGCTTAACGTCAGAACTTTCAGAACCAGAGGCTACGGCAAAAAATCTTACATAGGAACTTGAAGTAAGATTATTTTACTTGTGGTTTAGTTCATACAGAAAGAAAGAAATGTTCTACTATTATTCCTTTCCGTTAAGTAGAAGTAAAACAGATACTAAACGTGGATAATACTTTGGGATGATATATGTAGATCCTGCTTTAAATATAAAAATTTCCCTGGAATTAAATGCAATTCTGATTTAGCATCTGGCCCAAAGGGCAAAATGTTTTAGGAAACATTTCATAGAGTTCAATCCACTTTTTGCCAAGTTTTCTACTCGTCTGATAAACCATCCAAAGTAGGACAATGTTCCTATAGCTTCAAAAGCGCTATACCTCTCTCTCTTCACTAAATTATTGGCGCTACGTATGAATGAAGTCATCAGCTCTGTTGTAGGGCCAAGTCAGACTTATTCAATACCTGGCAGATCAATCTTTCAAACTTTGGCATCCCTCAGAGATCTACTATACCTAGCCAATAAATCTAATGAAACCCTAGCTATAATTAACATTGACTTTGAGAAAGCCTTCGATAAGGTAGATCATGATTACCTATTCGAAATGCTACGACGCTTTGGTTTTCCACCCTCTTTTATTGCCATGATAAAGGCCATCTATACAGGTGCCTTTTTTAGACTCAGAGTTAATAACTCGCTCTCAGCACCAATCTCTTTTAGTCGTGGGATCCGTCAAGGTTGCCCATTATCTGGTCTCCTTTTCTCCCTCTCAATAGAACCTCTTCTTGCACATATTCGGCATAAGCTTTCGGGCAGTGCTGTCCAAGGCCACAGGAAGTATAAATGCGCATCGTACGCGGATGATTTAAACATCTTTATCCGGTCAGACTTAGATTTTCAGGTATTACGCTCCGCTCTAGACCTTTATTGTAAAATCTCAGGTGCTTCTGTTAACTATGCTAAATCCTTTGGTTTGTGGTGCGGCGCGTGGCGCACTCGCTTAGATTGTCCGTTTAATATCCCTTGGCGCGCCGAGGGTGGAAAATTCCTGGGTGTTCATCTCGGTAATGAACGTTCTTATGAAGATAGAAATTGGCCGGAACTTTTGACGCGTCTTCAACGCACACTAGGACGGTGGTACCGTCTTAGACAATTATGCTCGGTTTATGGCAGGGTCCTTATTATTAATCAGCTGGCCTCCTCTGTTTTGTGGCATCGCTTAAAAGTTCTTGACCCCCCTTCTGAGTTTGTTCGAGATGCACAAAGTCGCCTTTCCCGGTTCATGTGGGATGGTGTTCATTGGGTATCCTTTAAAACCCTTACTCTTGACAAACGTTTTGGTGGACTAGGTCTGGTGGATGTAGCCACTAAAATGAAAGCTTTTCGGTTGGCTCAAGCAGCTAATATACTTGAAGGAAATCCCAACGATTCCCCTCATATTGACATTGCGCACTCACTACTTCGACTTAGTTTTCCCAATTTTACTACGATACGTACCCTTTTCATGATGGAACCTCTAACACCCTGCTCCATCCCGGTATATAACACATGTCTAACTACGTGGCAACTCTCACCATTGACCATTTCCCTCGACCTATGTCTTCGGGAAACGGTTTTCTCTTTTCCGATTTTTGACAATCGCTTTATTCGGGATAGGGATGGTGAAACGCTAAGCGGAATTCTACATTCCCGTTTTACCCTTAGTGGTATAAGCTCGATTGGTGACCTGATTCACCATCGTTCACTCCGTTGGAAGAACTTTGGTGAAGTTATTCAATCTGATCGACCCTCTCGTTTTCTTCTTAAAACGTTTGACACTCTTAAAGAATCAATTACGTTTTATCATTACCTCATATGTTTAATGAGTACGGCATTGTTCATGGACACATTTTTGGGGGCTCTAGTGACCCAGTTTTTAATCTTAAACCCGACCTTCGTTTTAGCCGACATGTTGTCCCGCTAATAGATTTCACCGTCACAAAAACAATCTACCAATCTATGATTCATCATAAAATTGACCCCCCTACACCGTTTGCAGCACTTCCCTTGGTAACACGCTTACCACGTTTTAACATATTTGGTGTATGGCAACCGTCACGTCGTTCGAAGTTTACCACTCGAATGGAAAACTCCCTTCAATGGCGCCTAATGCATGGTAGTTTACCTTGCCCTTCGCGTATGTACCATGTCCATACTGATTACGTCACGCCCTCATGCCCGTTCTGCCCATGTGTTGGGTCTTTAGATCACATGTATCTTACTTGCCCGCTTTATGAGACAGTCTCCTCTCGCGTCCTCTTTTGGGTTCACGAGGTCCGACATCACGCTCACGATGACGCTGATGTCTGGTTCCTTCCCTTAGGCAAGAAACATGACTTTTGTAACCTTGCTTTTATTTTACTGAAACGCGTTTTTTACGAATTCTATAGCACCATCCCGCACAATACCCTGAACCCCTTAGACTTTGAAATAATTGTTGACCGCCTTGTTTCCAGGCATCGTCGCCTTACCATTGCTAGAGTTTCTGCTCTACGCTCTGGAGGTGACGATCCTGAATTTCTAAACATCCATGGAATTTCACGTGGGATTTTTCGGTCCGCCAGTACCCTTCCCCCGTAGTAACATTTTTACCCCTTTTCTTTTGTTTAAACAACCGACAACCCCTTAGTTTTAATTGCTTAATTTAAATTGGTTATTTTGATTGGTTAATTTGTAACTCATTGTAATTTATAACATTGTAATTATCATCATCATATTGTCATACTGACATATTAAATGATCTCCTTTTAAAAACAAAAAACTCTCTCTCTCTCTCTCTCTCTCAACAAAAAAGAAAAGAAACGTGAAGATGATCCTGCCATTAAGGTGAAAAGGACAAGAGTTGATAGCAAATATCCTATTAGTAAACTCACCCCAAGAAGCGTAAAATGCAGATTAGCAAGAATAAAGGGAAGCCATAGGTTTTTAAGTAACAGAATTGCAAAACTCTAATCATAGCTCGAACATAGGACTTAACTTTTAACAATGAACAATCAAACGAAATTCATTCAATTATAATGAAAAGCTGGTTTTAAAGACGACGCTGAGAGAGTTATCATGGATTGCGCTGTTTTTTTTTTAAGTGGCCTGGAAAGAGACGCTGGAGAATAAAGTACGAGCTGATAAAAGAGATATCTATTTGGACCAAAGAAATCGTAACTGAGAGATCCAACTTCAAGCTTTGATTTAATTGGCCCTTATTTTACTTTTGGTTAGACCAGGTAAATTGCTTCCCTGCATTCTTGAAACTTCAGAAACTACCATATAAAGCTAAGTTTCGAAAATCCTTTCTGCAAAGAACGAAAAATATATGTTGGATTATTTGCCCATCCCTCGAATTAAAGAGCTTAATTCACTCTTTACACTCTTTCTACATTACAAGAACTAAGCGCTTCCAAAGAAACGGTGTTGAATCTAACAGAGAAAGGGACTTTTACGCAACGTTCCATTTCAAACGTGGGACTTGTTGAGGCTAACCGATTTTGGGTTTCTGCAGTTCACAGAAGATTTCCTCGCGAGATATACGAACAATTGCATATCACCATCTAAAATTAACGGTAGTACCGTGGAGTTACTCTTTTCTCAACTAAAGTATGCTAGTGGAAACCAGCTAACTGGAACCAATTACAGCTCTTCCCAGAAGGCTGTTCGAGTAATGAAAAGAATTCACAGTCGGCATTTTTCCGACACCGAATATCGTCATAATAATCTGGCGTTTGTAGATGACAATTTGAATCAGTCAAATGGTAAAAATGTCAAATTAGTTTTAAAAATCAGTCTTGGTTGTCTAAAAGCAGACGCGGGTTATATATCTATGAGTTATTTTACTAAAGAAACTAAATGGAAAAAACATTTAAAGTAAATTGTTTATTTTATTGGTGAATAAACTAGTTACAAATGCTATGACTTTGAGTTACTTTAAAAACCAACTTTCTTAACAGCTGTCAGTCACGTGTTTGTCGTTATATCACAATTTCTTGAAAATTACTCCTCGTTCGTGGACTAGTTTCGGCATTCTCACGATTTTTGGAAATCTTACTCCCTGTTAGTGGGATGGGCATTATCACAATATTTGGAAAAATTATTTGTGGACTAGTTGGAATATACTGATTTCTTTCAAAAGTAGAAGTCCTTTTCTCCGTTTTTACCTCTCCGAATGACTGAATGTTTCTGTCTGTGTGCCGGTGTGTCTGTCACCGCGTTTGCAGTTGGCTAACGTTTATGCTATATCCGGAACGCGTTAGTATTTCCATTATCGTCGTTGGGTTTAAGGTGTACGCGGCGATCGGCTAGGGTTACTTTTTGTCCATCCCACATGGACACCAGTCTACGTACTGGCCTCTAAACACCACCATCTTCTGGTCTTTTTGTCCATCCCACATGGACACCAGTCCCTATATACTGGCTTCTAAACACCACCATCTTCTGGTCTTTTTGTCCATCCCACATGAACACCACCCAAACAAAAATTTTAGGCTGTAATTCATCTGCATACGCGCTTTTTTATCGCTATCACGCTGTAATAGGTATACATTAAGGCTACATTTTCTGCAGCTCGAAAAACGCGAAAATTTAACAACAATTCCAGAACTGCAAATTGTCTGCCGTTTCTACATTTTCTGTTTATTATCTGTTAATTGTCTGTACTGGCAGAAATATGCAGCGCGATTCTGCAAACGCGATGCAAAAGTAGAAATATGCAGCGCGATTCTGCAAACGCGATGCAAAAGTAGAAATAACAGCTGCTAGTTTAAAACTGTAATTTGACCACAGTTATAGACATGTTACAGATCTGCAAAAGTGATGGAAAAGTAGAAATCCAGCTGCCAATTTAAAACTGCAATTTGACTATATTTATTGACATGTTACAGGTTTGCAAAAGTGATGAAAAAGTAGAAATACCAGCTGCTAGTTTAAAACTGCAACTTGACCACATTTATAGACATGTTACAGGCCTGCAAATGTGATGGAAAAGTAGAAATCCAGATGCCAATTTAAAACTGTAATTTTACCTCATTTATAGACATGTTACAGGTCTGCAAAACTTATGGAAAAGTAGATATTCAGCTGCCAATTTAAAACTGCAATTTGACCACATTTATAGACATGTAACAGGTCTACAAAAGTGATGGAAAAGCAGAAATCCAGCTGCCAATTTAAAACTGTAATTTGACCAAATTTATAGACATGTAACAGGTCTACAAAAGTGATGGAAAAGCAGAAATCCAGCTGCCAATTTAAAACTGTAATTTGGCCATTTTTATAGACATGTTACAGGTGTGCAAAAGTGATAGAAAAGTAGAAATACCAGATGCTAGTTTAAAACTGTAATTTGACTACATGTATAGACATGTTACAAGTCTGAAAAAGTGATGGAAAAGTAGAAATCCAGCTGCCAATTTAAAACTGTAATTTGACCATATTTATAGACATGTTACAAGTCTGAAAAAGTGATGGAAAAGTAGAAATCCAGCTGCCAATTTAAAACTGTAATTTGACCATATTTATAGACATGTTACAAGTCTGAAAAAGTGATGGGAAAGTAGAAATCCAGCTGCCTATTTAAAACTGTAACTATTCCACATTTATAGACATATTGTAGGTATTCAAAAGTAGAATTTCCTACTTTTGAATACCTGCAATATCTCTCTAAATGTGGTTAAATTACAGTTTTAAGTTGGTAGCTGAATTTCTACTTTTCCATCACTTTAGCAGACCTGTAACATGTCTATAAAAATGGTGAATTTAGGTCAAATTAAAGTTTTAAATTGGCAGCTGTATTTCTACTGTTCCATCACTTTTGCAGACCTGTAACATGTCTTTAAATGTAGTCAAATTGCAGTTTTAAATTAGCAGCTAGATTTCTACTTTTCAATCACTCTTTCAGACCTGTAACATGCCTATAAATGTGGTCAAATTGCAGTTTTAAATTAGCAGCTGGATTTCTACTTTTCTATCACTTTTGCAGATCTGTAACATGTCTATAAAATGGTCAAATTACAGTTCTAAATTGGCAGCTGCATTTCTACTTTTCCATCACTTTTGCAGATCTGTAACATGTCTATAAATGTGGTAGAATTGCAGTTTTAAATTAGCAGCTGGATTTCTACTTTTCTATCACTTTTGCAGACCTGTAACATGTCTATAAAAATGGTCAAATTACAGTTCTAAATTAGCAGTTGCATTTCTACTTTTCCATCACTTTTGCAGACCTGTAACATGTCTATAAATGTGGTCAAATTGCAGTTTTAAATTAGCAGCTGTATTTCTACTTTTCTATCACTTTTGCAGACCTGTAACATATCTATAAAAACGGTCAAATTACAGTTTTAAACTAACAGCTGGTATTTCTACTTTTGCATAGCGTTTGCAGAATTGCGCTGCATATTTCTGCCAGGCTAGACAGTTAACAGTTAACAAACAGAAAATGTAGAAACGGCAGTCAATTTGCAGTTCTAGAATTGCTGTGAAATTTTCCCGTTTTTTGAGCTGCAGAAATGTAGCCTTAATGGTTACAGCGTGGTAGCGATAAAAAAGCGCGTATGCAGATGAATTACAGCTTAAAATTTTTGTACGGGAAGTCAACTTCGAGCGCTCCATAAATTTTTATCTGCTTCTGTTAGGTATTAATATTACTGCTTTTATTTTCCTAAACTTTGAATAAACAATTGGTTAGGCCTAAAAAGGCATCTTAAAAAAGCTTTACTCATTCATCTCAATAAGATCTTTTGATCTAATACTGTCACGTCTCGATCCTAAAAATATTTAAACCACCATAAAAGATAGAAAATTGAAACATTATTGGTCATAAAAGGGCCAGTATTGTATATACAGTTATCAAAAGTTTATCAGATATATTTCAATAAGTATGACACTGCCTATACTTCGTAATGCTAGAGACTTACTGAGAGCTAGTTCGAGAATGACTCGAGAATTGAATACACTCGGTTTTGCAGTCCAACTTCACCGATTAAGACAAGATCTACTATCACCATGGCGCTCGAAATGTGAAGGAAATTGCGAACCAAAGTACTTTAGCGCTATCATATAAGTCTACAGCAGTTTTCCTGGTTGCGAATAGACGTAAAACAAGCCTGTCGGGACCCTTCCCTTCAGTTGTTATCGGTTTTTAGCTACAAGTTTTAAAGACTTTTTCGATAATGTTCTGTGAGTGTGTATGTTAGATAGACGAAAAGACCTTTTTAGCTAGATGTGGTAAGAACTTGTACATGTAACTAAACAGTTGGACCATCTCAGATATTACTTTAGCAAGTCAGAAAAGCGTGTATTCAGATAAATTACAGCTTAATATTTTTGTAGGGGATGAGTACAAGTTGGGAATCCAAAATAAACCTCTCCAAGTCGAGACGCAATTTAGAGGCTATTTTTAAATATTAAAAAAAATATAATTGATATTTATTAATTTAATCGTCATTAATTTACCTTAATTCTAGTTAAATCGTTTTAAGGAACTTTATTCCTAAAATAATTTTAAACATAGCTATTGTTGACGTTTGAACTCAAGCGTAAGCCTCTTTAAAATTTTTTGGAAATTTAGGGTATATAAGGCGACTGATTCACAATAATTGATAGGAAAACCCGCAATGACCCTGCAAAGCATCTGAAACGCGCCTGCAATGATCCTGCAAAGAATCTGAAATGCACCTGCAATTATCCTACAAAGTATCTGAAATGCACCTGCAATGATCCTGCGAAGTATCTGAAATGCACCTGCAATGATCCTTCGAAGTATCTGAAACGCATCTGATATTATTCCAAAAAGTATCTAAATCGCACCTGCAATGATCCTACAAAGAATCTGAAACGCACCTGCAATTATCCTACAGAGTATCTGAAATGCTCCTGCAATGATCCTGCGAAGTATCTGAAACGCGGCTGCCATGATCCTACAAAGTATCTGAAACGCACCTGCAATTATCCTACAAAGTATATGAAAAGAGCCTGCAATGATCCTGCAAAGAATCTGAAACGCGCCTGCAATTATCCTACAGAGTATCTGAAATGCACCTGCAATGATCCTGTGAAGTATCTGAAACGCGGCTGCAATGATCCTACAAAGTATCTGAAACGCGCCTGCAATGATCCTGAAAAGTATAGCGCCTGCAATTTTCCTACAAAGTATATGAAAAGCGCCTGCAATTATCCTACAAAGTATATGAAATGCTCCTGCAATTATCCTAAAAATATCTGAAAAGTACCTGCAATTATCCTACGAAGTATCTGAAACGCGCCTGTAATTATCCTACAAAGTATCTGAAATTCGGCTGCAATGATCCTAAAAATTATCTGAAAAGCACCTGCAATGATCCTACAAAGCATTTGAAACGCGCCAATAATGATCCTGAAAAGTATCTGAAACGCGACTGCAATTTGCCTACAAAGTATATGACAAGCGCCTGCAATTTGCCTACAAATTATATGACAAGCGCCTGCAATTATCCTAAAAAGTATCTGAAACGCGCCTGCAATTATCCTAAAAAGTATCTGAAAGGCACCTGCAATTATCGTACAAATTTAAGTATCTGAAACGCGCCTGTAATGGTCCTTAAAAGTATCTGAAACGTAGCTGCAATGATCCTGCAAAGTATTTGAAACGCGGCTGCAATTATCCTACAAAGTATCCGAAACGCAGCAGCAATGACCCTGCAAAGTATCTGAAACGCGCCTGCAATTATCCTACAAAGTATATGAAATGCTCCTGCAATTATCCTAAAAATATCTGAAAAGTACCTGCAATTATCCTACAAAGTATCTGAAACGCGCCTGTAATTATCCTACAAAGTATCTGAAATGCGGCTGCAATGATCATATAAATTATCTGAAAAGCACCTGCAATGATCCTACAAAGCATCTGAAACGCGCCAATAATGATCCTGAAAAGTATCTGAAACGCGACTGCAATTTGCCTACAAAGTACATGAAAAGTGCCTGCAATGATCCTGAAAAGTACCTGAAACACGCCTGCAATTTTCCTACAAAGTATATGAAACACGCCTGCAATTTTCCTATAAAGTATATGAAACGCTCCTGAAATTATCCTGGAAAGTATATGAAACGCTCCTGAAATTATCCTGGAAAGTATCTGAAATGCGCCTGCAATTATCCTAAAAATTATCTGAAAATCACCTGCAATTATCCTACAAAGTATCTGAAACGCGCCTGTAATTATCCTACAAAGTATATGACAAGCGCCTGCAATTATCCTAAAAAGTATCTGAAACGCGCCTGCAATTATCCTAAAAAGTATCTGAAACGCGCCTGCAATTATCCTACAAAGTATCTGAAACGCGCCTGCAATTATCCTATAAAGTATCTGAAACGCGCCTGCAATTATCCTAAAAAGTATCTGAAACGCGCCTGCAATTTTCCTACAAAGTATATGAAACGCGCCTGCAATTATCCTACAAAGTATATGAAATGCTCCTGCAATTATCCTAAAAATATCTGAAAAGTACCTGCAATTATCCTACAAAGTATCTGAAACGCGCCTGTAATTATCCTACAAAGTATCTTAAATGCGGCTGCAATGATCATATAAATTATCTGAAAAGCACCTGCAATGATCCTACAAAGCATCTGAAACGCGCCAATAATGATCCTGAAAAGTATCTGAAACGCGACTGCAATTTGCCTACAAAGTACATGAAAAGTGCCTGCAATGATCCTGAAAAGTACCTGAAACACGCCTGCAATTTTCCTACAAAGTATATGAAACACGCCTGCAATTTTCCTATAAAGTATATGAAACGCTCCTGAAATTATCCTGGAAAGTATCTGAAATGCGCCTGCAATTATCCTAAAAATTATCTGAAAATCACCTGCAATTATCCTACAAAGTATCTGAAACGCGCCTGTAATTATCCTACAAAGTATATGACAAGCGCCTGCAATTATCCTAAAAAGTATCTGAAACGCGCCTGCAATTATCCTAAAAAGTATCTGAAACGCGCCTGCAATTATCCTACAAAGTATCTGAAACGCGCCTGCAATTATCCTATAAAGTATATGAAACGCGCCTGCAATTATCCTAAAAAGTATCTGAAACGCGCCTGCAATTTTCCTACAAAGTATATGAAACGCGCCTGCAATTATCCTACAAAGTATATGAAATGCTCCTGGAATTATCCTAAAAATATCTGAAAAGTACCTGCAATTATCCTACAAAGTATCTGAAACGCGCCTGTAATTATCCTACAAAGTATCTGAAATGCGGCTGCAATGATCATATAAATTATCTGAAAAGCACCTGCAATGATCCTACAAAGCATCTGAAACGCGCCAATAATGATCCTGAAAAGTATCTGAAACGCGACTGCAATTTGCCTACGAAGTACATGAAAAGCGCCTGCAATGATCCTGAAAAGTACCTGAAACACGCCTGCAATTTTCCTACAAAGTATATGAAACACGCCTGCAATTTTCCTACAAAGTATATGAAACGCTCCTGAAATTATCCTGGAAAGTATCTGAAATGCGCCTGCAATTATCCTAAAAATTATCTGAAAATCACCTGCAATTATCCTACAAAGTATCTGAAACGCGCCTGTAATTATCCTACAAAGTATATGACAAGCGCCTGCAATTATCCTAAAAAGTATCTGAAACGCGCCTGCAATTATCCTAAAAAGTATCTGAAACGCGCCTGCAATTATCCTACAAAGTATCTGAAACGCGCCTGCAATTATCCTATAAAGTATATGAAACGCGCCTGCAATTATCCTAAAAAGTATCTGAAACGCGCCTGCAATTTTCCTACAAAGTATATGAAACGCGCCTGCAATTATCCTACAAAGTATATGAAATGCTCCTGGAATTATCCTAAAAATATCTGAAAAGTACCTGCAATTATCCTACAAAGTATCTGAAACGCGCCTATAATTATCCTACAAAGTATCTGAAATGCGGCTGCAATGATCATATAAATTATCTGAAAAGCACCTGCAATGATCCTACAAAGCATCTGAAACGCGCCAATAATGATCCTGAAAAGTATCTGAAACGCGACTGCAATTTGCCTACAAAGTACATGAAAAGCGCCTGCAATGATCCTGAAAAGTACCTGAAACACGCCTGCAATTTTCCTACAAAGTATATGAAACACGCCTGCAATTTTCCTACAAAGTATATGAAACGCTCCTGAAATTATCCTGGAAAGTATCTGAAATGCGCCTGCAATTATCCTAAAAATTATCTGAAAATCACCTGCAATTATCCTACAAAGTATCTGAAACGCGCCTGTAATTATCCTACAAAGTATATGACAAGCGCCTGCAATTATCCTAAAAAGTATCTGAAACGCGCCTGCAATTATCCTAAAAAGTATCTGAAACGCGCCTGCAATTATCCTACAAAGTATCTGAAACGCGCCTGCAATTATCCTATAAAGTATCTGAAACGCGCCTGCAATTATCCTAAAAAGTATCTGAAACGCGCCTGCAATTTTCCTACAAAGTATATGAAACGCGCCTGCAATTATCCTACAAAGTATATGAAATGCTCCTGCAATTATCCTAAAAATATCTGAAAAGTACCTGCAATTATCCTACAAAGTATCTGAAACGCGCCTGTAATTATCCTACAAAGTATCTGAAATGCGGCTGCAATGATCATATAAATTATCTGAAAAGCACCTGCAATGATCCTACAAAGCATCTGAAACGCGCCAATAATGATCCTGAAAAGTATCTGAAACGCGACTGCAATTTGCCTACAAAGTACATGAAAAGTGCCTGCAATGATCCTGAAAAGTACCTGAAACACGCCTGCAATTTTCCTACAAAGTATATGAAACACGCCTGCAATTTTCCTATAAAGTATATGAAACGCTCCTGAAATTATCCTGGAAAGTATCTGAAATGCGCCTGCAATTATCCTAAAAATTATCTGAAAATCACCTGCAATTATCCTACAAAGTATCTGAAACGCGCCTGTAATTATCCTACAAAGTATATGACAAGCGCCTGCAATTATCCTAAAAAGTATCTGAAACGCGCCTGCAATTATCCTAAAAAGTATCTGAAACGCGCCTGCAATTATCCTACAAAGTATCTGAAACGCGCCTGCAATTATCCTATAAAGTATCTGAAACGCGCCTGCAATTATCCTAAAAAGTATCTGAAACGCGCCTGCAATTTTCCTACAAAGTATATGAAACGCGCCTGCAATTATCCTACAAAGTATATGAAATGCTCCTGCAATTATCCTAAAAATATCTGAAAAGTACCTGCAATTATCCTACAAAGTATCTGAAACGCGCCTGTAATTATCCTACAAAGTATCTGAAATGCGGCTGCAATGATCATATAAATTATCTGAAAAGCACCTGCAATGATCCTACAAAGCATCTGAAACGCGCCAATAATGATCCTGAAAAGTATCTGAAACGCGACTGCAATTTGCCTACAAAGTACATGAAAAGTGCCTGCAATGATCCTGAAAAGTACCTGAAACACGCCTGCAATTTTCCTACAAAGTATATGAAACACGCCTGCAATTTTCCTATAAAGTATATGAAACGCTCCTGAAATTATCCTGGAAAGTATCTGAAATGCGCCTGCAATTATCCTAAAAATTATCTGAAAATCACCTGCAATTATCCTACAAAGTATCTGAAACGCGCCTGTAATTATCCTACAAAGTATATGACAAGCGCCTGCAATTATCCTAAAAAGTATCTGAAACGCGCCTGCAATTATCCTAAAAAGTATCTGAAACGCGCCTGCAATTATCCTACAAAGTATCTGAAACGCGCCTGCAATTATCCTATAAAGTATCTGAAACGCGCCTGCAATTATCCTAAAAAGTATCTGAAACGCGCCTGCAATTTTCCTACAAAGTATATGAAACGCGCCTGCAATTATCCTACAA